>NC_134693.1:88894200-89494200 GCF_050947455.1 Rhinoderma darwinii | reverse complement strand
CCCACTTCCCCTTTCCCATCCCTTGGTTGAACTTGATGGACATGTGTCTTCTTTCAACCGTACAAACTATGTAACTATGTAAATCACAGGCTGCAGCGGTCACATGGACTGCCGCGTCATCCAGGGATGTCGGGCTGGATGTGAAGAGAGGGACGCGTCACCAAGACAACGGCCGGGTAAGTATGAATTTCTTTAACTTTTATTACAGAAAAGGCTGTCCCTTCTCTCTATCCTGCACTGATAGAGAGAAGGGGCTGCCGATTAGTGCAGTGCTATTTTGCCGCCAAAACCGTGCTCGTAAATACGGGTGGAATACGTGTGACACCGGACCCATATTTACGGGCACGGGTTCGTAAATACTGGTGCAAAACGGGTGGAATACGTGTGACACCGGACCCGTATTTACGCCAGTATTTACGGGTGGGAAAAAATACGGTCGTGTGCATGAGGCCTGAATAAGACTGGGCTGCCTTGAACACTATTTGTAAATGACCTCCGGTTTTCTGACAAAGGTTTACCGGCAGTACACGCCCACTTATTCCAAGAATGTAGTGCGGAGGAACATCATTTGCATTACCCATGCGGAAGGATATCTTTTTAGCACTGCGCCTATATATAGAGAGAGCGCGCGATACCCGCCACGTCAGTCTGCAGGTGTAATGAGAGGAGGAAGGATTAGGCAGAGAAGCCCGTAATGGTTCAGCGTCATAGGCGTTATTTAATTCCATAGGTGTTTTCTATGAAGAGCCGGTTTGTTACACTCCTACAAGGCAGATCAAAGCGAACAGCCATGGCTGTATAGCGGCGGCTAGCGGCACTCCCTCCCCAGGCCACAGCTACGCGGCAGCAACCAGCGGCGCTGGCAACACCAGGCATCGGCATGAACATGGCGTAAGTACTCTAGGATACACACAAGGGCAGCCTGTGTATATTCGTTCCGATTCGTATTTTATGTTCCTTTGGCTTTGGCAGCAAGTTAGCGTTACCTGTGTACGAGTAATAGTGTCGTAGATTTATATTGGTTTTGTCTCATACCATCTGTAGTTTTAAGATGTTGGCGCTGAAAATATCAGTCTCCTCTGACTTATCCCCGTGGGATGTCGCTACCAATTCGGGCTGTAGTGTGACCGTTGTGCGACTTTTGTTCTGGAAATACGTTGTAGGCTCGTGGGAGTCTCACATGTTACGCGTATAGGGTTAATTTTACGCTTGGTACAGCTGGAATTCTGGGTCAGGGGGCTGATTTCCATGTGAAAATACGTCCGTATGGTTTTTGTTTTTTTTATTAGAGCGGGAATCGTTTGGATGAAAGCTAGACCTCATTGGTATCTTGTATATAGGATGTGATGAAGGGTAAAATGGCGGCCGGTGACAGGGTGGGGAAGCAAGCAGATGGCAGAGCTAAAATGGCTGCGGAGCAGTTCTGTTATCGCGTTGTGTGGGAGTGGCAGGGGGAAGCTACCATATATGGTCATAAGGAAGTTTCAGCCAGTCAGACTTGTGTATTAGGAGAGGAGACTAGGAGAACGCCGGCTGGTGTTTAAAATGGCGTTCTGTACCTACATTTATTTTATATTTATCCCTCTGCAGGTTTCCAACGGTATCCCACAGCAGCATTGCTGTATACAAGAAAGAGAGCTCAAAATCCACTTTCTACCTGAAAGTTTTAAAACCTAAAAAAGATGAGCCTGTTGAGCGAAGATACGTTGTTGGGGGACTTTCAGTCCCCCTTCAACCAGTCGTTTTTGGTGGCTGATGAAAGTTTGGGTCTCTTGGATGACTACATCGAGGTGTCCGGGTACCTCCCATCGCATGGCTACTCCAGCGATCAGGCTAAGAATGGCATCTTTGATCTGCCTGTGGATGAATTTCTTGGCAGTTTTCAGGGTAAGGATGAAGGCTAATAGTGTAATAGGCCAATAAGACGTGAAGATAATCTCCTAAAACGAGTGAAAAACATTTAAAAAAAATAATTGACCGGAGAATATTAAATTGCTGGAGATTACATTGGTGATATTGCATCGTGGATCACCACTGGTTTTCAGAATAAGTCTTATATCGGTTTTGCACCAGTTTAAGTTTTGCTGGTTTAAAGCTGATACAATGTTTGTAATTATCGGCTAGTCAAATCAATAAGCAGTGTAGAATAATGGTACCTATAACAATATCTCAGAGCAGTAGCATAAGTGCTCTAAGATCCCTTTCACTCTGGAAATTAGTAGTGGTCCAAGATCAAATTTAAAGAGGCTCTGTCACCAGATTATAAGTGCCCTATCTCCTACATAATCTGATCGGCGCTGTAATGTAGATAACAGCAATAGTTTTTATTTTGAAAAACAATCATTTTTGAGCATGTTATGAGCAATTTTAGATTTAGTTTCTTAATGCCCAACTGGGTGTGTTTTTACTTTTAACCAAGTGGGTGTTGTAAAGAAGTGTCTGACGCTGACCAATCAGTGACATACACTAATCATTGTTCCAGCCCAGCATGATCCACAGCACAGTGAGATAGTGCAGTGAAAGAAGCTGGGCTGGAACAATGAGAAGTGTATGGAGCTGATTGGTCAGCCTCATACACTTCTTTACAACACCCACTTGGTTAAAAGTAGAAACACGCCCAGTTGGGCATTAAGAAACTAAATCTAAAATTGCTCATAACTTGCTAAAAAATGATTGTTTTTCAAAATAAAAACTATTGCTGTTATCTACATTCCAGCGCCGATCAGATTATGTAGGAGATAGCATTTATAATCTGGTGACAGAGCCTCTTTAACTGTTGTGGTGGTTACTCAACGATCTGACTTTCCCTTGTAAGTATAGTGACCTTTTTAAAGGAGGCTCTGTCACCAGATGATCAAATCCCTATCTCCTATTGCATGTGATCGGCGCTGCAATGTAGATAACCGTAACGTTTGTTTTTTTTTAAAAACGATCATTTTTGGCTAAGTTATGAGCAATTTTATATTTATGCAAATGACCCTTTCTAATGGACAACTGGGCGTGTTTTTTCTCATTTCCAACTGGGCGTGTATTGTGTTTTTAGCAGCTGGGCGTGTTTATTTCTTTCACTGCACAATCACACTGTGCTGTGGATCATGCTGGGCTGGAACAATGAGAAGTGCAGGATGCTGATTAGTCACTGATTGGTCAGCCTCATACACTTCTCTGTAAAACACCCAGTTGGTAAAAAGTAAAAACACACCCAGTTGTCCATTGAGAAACTCATTAGCATAAATCTAAACTATCTCATAACTTGCTCAAAAATGATCTTTTTACAAAATAAAAACCACTGCTGTTATCTACATTACAGCGCCAATCTGATTATGTAGGAGATAGGGCATGAAGAAAAAATAGGAGGAATCCTCCAGCTCACCTTGGTGCAGACCTATACTGCTTGCAGCGCTCGGGTCCTCGTGTCTGCACACGGTATGAATGGAGAGAAAAAGGCAAAAGTTGGATCCAGCGATAATAGAAGTAAAAACTGAAACTTCCAAGTTTTATTGTAAGTTTAAAAGTAGAAACAGCAGGGTATTATCCTCTGTACAAGGGGTGATCAGAAAATCATGCCTACGCGTTTCAGACGCTTCCTGCGTCCTTACTCATGGCTGGTAATGAAGGTCTGACATGTGTGGCTGGGGCTTTATATGTGGTCAAGCCTGTTGTCTTGATTGCGTTCCAGAGGGGTAATCCCCTGGGCGCAAAAGAAGGCTCTGCATTGCGATGCTACATCTTGTTGAAAAACACTGTGGTCCGCAAGTGAAAGTAAGTGTCAAGTCATGTGTAACATTCCTTAGTTAGATATAGTGTCCTGGATGTTTTAGTTTACGTTTGGCTAACTTAGTACACCACACTGACGTAATGAATCATTGTGTTCAATCCGTCAGTTGTGATTTGTTGCGATCCAGGGGAATTTCCGGATGTGTGGACCTTCATGTCTTGTTACAGCTTATCGTAGCTGGGACACGAAAGGGTTAAAGGTGGGTGGACTTGAAAGTGTCATTATGTAGTACATTGTTACAAATGGAAACTGTTTGGCTTGACTATATGTTGGTATAACCATGTTACAACAAGTTTGTTTAACACATTAAACACGTATTATGACAATGTTGTGATTGGCCGCATTTTAACCACTTCAGCCGTCAGTACTTCAAAACCACAATATAGATAAAAAGATTAAAAACATACATAGAAGGGAATGAGTGTACTTGTGGAGAAACAAGTACTGGTGCTTGTTGATAAAAGGATCCTGGTGTATCTAGCCCTGTTAGGACGTTTCTCATGCATGGCTTATGTTAGTATTAGCTTCTGGTTTTTATTTTATTGGATGAACTTTATATTACATTTTATTTGAATGCAGAGGAGAGGAAAAGGGATTTACCTACGTACTAAACTATTTGGTTGAATAAATTGCAGATTTCTGTACACTGGAGGTGATCATTGTCAATGGATGACGTATCTAAATGAACCACAATAATTTCATTTTTCGACCACCATTGTTGGGCTGAGTATTCAGTATTGTTTTTAACTGGAGACAAGTCGTGCAAGAGATTATTCTGGTTTAAGTCATGACCCATGAGGCTCAATGCACACGGGCAGAAATGGCTGCAAGCGTTTTTGGAAATACATATACTCAAGAGACTGCATGTTAAGGCCCCATGCCCACTTCAGTTTTTTTTCCTTCAGGGTGCTATCCGTTTTTGTCACTGATAGCACCCTGAACCCATTCATTTCAATGGGCCCATGCACACCAGTTATTTAAACTGATCCGTTGTTCCGTTCCGTGCAAAGTAGAGCATGTCCTACTTTGCTCAGTGACCGTGTGGCCCATAGAAGTCAGTGAAAAAAAACTGATGGCACACGGAAAGCTTCCGTGTGCCGTCCGTTTTTGACGGATCCGTTGCCATAGCAACGGCTGGGTGGGCCAAAGTTCAGACTACAGTAAACATTCATTACTGAAGATAGGCTCATATTTTCACTCCAAAAAAACAAAGTAAGCCAAGCAGAGTAATCTCAAACTGTTCTCTATGCTCTGAAAGCTACAGAAAACAGCACCAAAAACTTCTTGTAAACTTTCTATGGGTGTTTCCTGGGACATGTGACAAGTTCAAATGAAATTCACATCCGGTTTTTTTAAACGGAAATAAAACGTACGTGTAAAACTGAAGCAGAGTGCACACGGAAACAAAAACTGACACACGGATCCGTCAAAAACGGCCGATAAAACGGTGATGGAAGTGTGCATGAAAGGACACATTCCACGAACTGGAAAAATTAATGGCCCAGGAAGCCAAAATTTGGTGGGATCTGACCACCCTTAGGAATTACCGATCTAAAGAAATGATCCCTAGGGGTCTGCGGGTTAGGAAGATTCCCACCTTTAACTACTCGGAGGATTTCAACAGGGAATGGAATCAAACTGTCTGATTGTTCCCTTAAAGGCATTGTGTTGCCAGAAAAACATGTTTTTTTTTTAAAAATTAAACATTAGTGTGTGGGTGATTAAACATTGTTCAAATTTTTTTTATTTTTTTCACGAGTCAGGAAATATAAATTAATTCTAATTTATAATACTACCCATTTTTGGTCACTAGATGGAGCTATTCCCAAAATTGCAACATTGGGTTAAAAGCCCTTGCTCTAGTGAGCTCTCAGCATCCCCCCCCTCCTTTATCCTGGCTAGTGCCGGGATAAACGAGGGGTTTGAACGGTGTAACCTCCTACACTGTGTGTTAGCTCAAAAAATGGCGACACACAGTGTAGTAGGTTTACATACAGTAGTAAACACACACGAACATACATTGAAATCCCTTACCTGCTCCTGCCGCCGCGGCTCCCTCCGGCCCGTCCGCTCCGTTTGCTGCCGCTGGTCCAAGTGCACAAATCCGGAAGCCGCGACCGGAAGTAGTAATATTACTGTCCGGCCGCGACTTCCGGTCCACAGGAAAATGGCGCCGGACGGCGCCAATTTCGAATTGGACTGTGGGAGCGGCGCATGCGCAGTTCCCACACAGACGCCGTACACGGAAGTCAATGGGACGGGAGCCGTTCGCAGTCCCTATGGGACTGTGGCTGCCGTATTCCATGTCTGTATGTGTCGTTAATCGACACAGACAGAAATGGAACAAAAAATGGCAGCCCCCATAGGGAAGAAAAAGTGTAAAAATAAGAAAAAGTAAAACACAAACACACAAATGAATATAAACGTTTTTAATAAAGCACTAACATCTTTAACATATAAAAAAATAATTTGTGATGACACTGTTCCTTTAAACTAATGGGACTAATCACCAAGCAAAAGGAAATCATGCTAACAAAAATAGAAGCCGACATTTCTACAACTAGAAGAAAGTTGGATGCATTTCCCAGCTCACCAGACCTTTATTTTGCTTGAAAAACGTACTACACAATTTATTGACAAACTGGACAAATCCATAGCCGAGACAAAAGAACAAATTCCAACGAGATACACGTGACTATGCCAATAACGAAATTTATGACTAACAAAAGGGACAGAAGTCGCAATAAAATCAAACCTATTCTTAAAAGCCGAAAACAGTACAGAAAACACAGGGAGATTTCCAATAGAGGGAGCTTCAGCTCTACAGAACCAGACTCATTAGTTGGAGGATCAGAGGGAGAAGGTCCCCAATCTCGTTATAGACACAATTCTAGGTCTGAAAACACTAAATATATTTAAAAAAACGAGGTAGGAGGGGGCGCCAGGAAACATCGATCTCTTGGATCAAGATCAAAGCCGTCCCCTCTGATCCCGCAAGTTCCAACGCCCAGCCTAAATGTCATCAATTTTTCTTCAACTACACTCTCGGCAGCACAAATAGAAGTACTCTATCTGGGCCTCAATTCTGCCCCAAGTAATAACTTTGACCCATTCAGCACTCTCCTCGATATTAACAAATTTGTGTGGAATCTAACAGTCAAGAGGCACTTTCTCAAACCAGAAACAGTGGACCATGGGCCAGGAGAGAAGGAAGAGGCACTACCCCTAACTACCAAAGTACACACTGCCACGGACGAAGACTTAACCAGGACTAAACAAGATCCCAAAATTCTTTCGTTTCAGCAACAAAGAACGGTCATTTGCCTAGTCTCAACACAGAAACCCCTGATCAATTTATTAATACTGCAAATAATTTCAATACTACCAGCCCTAAATTTTCACCCCACCATGTCGAGGACTGAATCGATGGACCATTTCCAAACGGCCATTGAACGGGAATTAAAAGACCTATCGGATAGCCTTAAAGGAAGCAAGCAAGTGTCCAACCTCCCCATCAGATTGAAAACAGCGGTTCAATCGCTCAAGAAAATACAGAAATAATAATCAAAATGTCAGATAAGGGTGGGAGTATAGCCGTTATGAATAAAATAGAATACAAGAACCAAGTAACAGACCTATTGTTAGATGAAAACACATACAAAAGGCTGGAAACTAATCCAACACAAAAATTCCAGACCAAAATGAGGCGGTTACTTAAAGGTGTCAGGGGGGGGCCATATTACACAAACAGCTAGATTATATCAATATAGCACACCCCATTATACCAATCATGCATGCCCTCCCCAAAACCCACAAAAACATCAATCCCCCACCAATGCGATCCATTGTGTCAGGCATAGGGTCTCCTAGAAAAATTATCGGAGTGGTTGGATTCCTTATTACAACCCCTAGCCCAGAGAACACCAGGATTCTTAAAAGATACACGCGATGTTCTTCGTTCTTTTCACAACAAAATATGGAACAAAAATGGGTGGTTAACCTGTGACGTAACTTCTTTGTATAAAAGCATTCCACACCAGGTAGCTCATTCAGCCCTTAAACATCACTTAGCCACACACAGCACTTATAACAAAGGTTTCCAAATATACATCTTAGACATATTGATGTTCCTAATGTTGCATAATTTCCAGTTCGACGGCATATTTTATTTACAGTTAAAGGGTGTATCAATGGGAGCCAAATTCTCCCCCTCCATAGCAAATTTGGTTATTGCATGGTGGGAAGAGCAATTTATTTTCTCAACCCACAATCCCTTTGGAGGTAACAGAGTGGTATGGCAGATACATAGACTATTTCCTATTCATATGGGACGGAGATGTATCTGCCATACCCTCATTTGTGGAGTTCCTCAATCATAACGCATATAATCTGAAATGTACCCATACATGTGACAAAAGCAATATCGTGTTTCTGGACCTGGATGTAAAAGGAGTTGAGGGAACACCAATCCAAACAAAAACCTACCACAAACCTTTAACTGGGAATACAATTCTACACTCAAATAGCAATCATTCAAAAAAGACAATTCCATCCATCCATCCCCATCGGAGAATTGTACAGAGCCAAGTGAAATTGTAGCTCACACACTCAATACATCTCAGAACAACAACAAATTTGTTACAGGCTCCATAATCGAGGCTATCCAAATTGGTCCCTGCATAGGGCAGACAACATCACCTCAAAAAGATCCAGAGATGCCCTATTTCATACCAATCGGCATAACAAATCAAACCCCAATAAACCAACTCTGGTTCTTCAACAGAGCAGTCAATTCTCTGAAATCAAAAAAAATTGTAACCAACTTACCCATTCTAATGGAGGATGACAGCCTAAGGGACATCCTAAAGGACGGATGCAGAGTAGTGGCCCGGAAGGCACCTTCGCTTGGCAGTCTCCTTTCCCCCTCTTTCTTTACCTTGAGTGAATATAGAACCACTTGGTTAGAACATAAAGGCTTCTTTAGATGTGGCGCAAGTCCATGCAAAGTATGTTCCTATGTGATCCCAACAAAAGTATTCCATGATTCAACTAATACAGATACATTCACAATCCGAAATTATATAAATTGCAACACTGAAGCAGTTATTTATGCTATTGAATGCATTAAATGTAACCTGAAATATGTAGGTTGTACCAGCCAAAAATTTAAGACCAGAATACTTGAGCATTTGGGTTACATCAGAAATTGCAATATCACTAACATTTCAAATGCCGCCAAACATTTTATTCATCACAATAGAAATGTAAACACACTGAAATGTTATGCAATAGAAAAGGTACACTTCCCGAAGAGAGGAGGAGATCTCAAACACAAAATACACAGGAGAGAAGCCTATTGGATCTATAGGCTTAAAGGGATCCTGTCATCAACATCTTACCTGTTAAACTCGCCTGACCCCTCAATTGCCGCAGCTGTGCAGAGTTCATTCCTGTTCTCTTCTCTCCTGAAGTCCTCCTCTGTCAGTAAATATCGTTTAAACTTTTCCCGCCTTTTATGGTAATTATTTTTCCCTCTGGGATGCAGCTTCTAAACCGCGCCCACTGCCACCACCTGTCTGGCCCTGACTGGCTAAGGAGCTATCAATCAAAAAGGAGGTGGAGTCCACTCTGAGATGCTGGAGGAATGAAAATCTGACTCTTTTCAGATGAAGATTTGACTCTTTTCTGCTCATTTGCATATGGCGTGGGACCACTGAAACTGAATACTAAAGTTACAGAGCTTACTTAGAACATATTTATAGCTTAGATGACAATGATTTTTCACCCACTTTCACCAGGTATTGCTGGCTTTATAGCTAAAATGCTGGTGACAGGATCCCTTTAAAACATGAGCCCCAAAGGGTCTAAATTTAAAAAAAAATAATGATTGATTAATGCATACCAAAAAGAATTAGCATTTCATCATTAAAATTTACTCCGGTAATCAGTAGGGTCTCTATGGGGCTCTAATACATGACTATTAGCTGTTACTAGCCACAGAAATAAACTTTCCATCAGTTACATGAAAGACTCAAGATTATAACCATCTACAGTTATATTCCATTAGTCACATCCTTGATTTTTCCTCTCCTCTCCTTTGCATTCAAATAAAATGTAATATAAAGTTCTTCCAATAAAATAAAAACCAGAAGCTAATACTAACATAAGCCATGCATGAGAAACGTCCTATCAGGGCTAGATACACCAGGATCCTTTTATCAACAAGCACCAGTACTTGTTTCTCCACAAGTACACTCATTCCCTTCTATGTATGTTTTTTAATCTTTTTATCTATATTGTGGTTTTGAAGTACTGACGGCTGAAGTGGTTAAAATGCGGCCAATCTATCACAACATTGTCATAATACGTGTTTAATGTGTTAAACAAACTTGTTGTAACATGGTTATACCAACATCTGGTCAAACCAAACAAAGTTTCCATTTGTAACAATGTACTAACTGTAATAACTGTTTCTACTTTTAAACTTACAATAAAACTTGGAAGAAGTTTCAGTTTTTACTTCTATCAGCGCTGGATCCAACTTTTGCTTTTTTCTCTCTAGGAGATAGGGCACTTATAATCTGGTGACAGAGCCTCCTTAAGATGCAGGCAGTGCATTATAGGGAATCTTAACATCTATATTCCTACTACACTTAAAGGTGTTGTCCACCTTCTGACAACTGATGACCTATCCACCAAATAGGTCATCAGTATATCATCAGTGCTGGTCCAACACCCAGACCCCACACCGATAAGCTGATTCGGTGGCCTGCGGGCACCGAATATTATGGCACATAATGCTGTGTGCGGAGCCTGGAAGCAGTTGGCTCCGTACATAGCACAGCGGCTGTGCTGCAGGTCCGCTCCTATTCACTTGAATAGGAGCAGAGCTGCTGCTATTCTGAGGCTAAGTGCTTCCGGCATGAACGTCTGGTGCACGGAGGCACTGGACCTGCTGATCTCTGCTGGGTTTGTCATAAGGTGGAAAACCCCTTTTAAGTATCAAACCTGATTTTATAACTGATGTTTAGGAAGAAAGTTAATTTAAAGTAAGACTCAAAAGTAACATAAGAAAATCTTGTAGACTGAGAATTTCTTCTGTTTCCAGGGGATGCCTTCTCCGGCATGGATTGGATGGTGGAAAAAATGGACCTAAAAGAGTTTAATTTTGATTCCCTTCTTGGGATAGAAGATCCTGAATCCACCGTCTCACCAGATGAGCTCATGGCCACGTTGGATGACTCGTGTGATCTAATAGAGGACCCACCTCTCCCAGTGGTGTTTGGTCAATATGGGCCATCACCAAACAAAATCTCTCTTGCAAAACTTTCACTGGTGACAGATCAGGTGGACCCATTGAGTCCAAATTCAATACAGTCCCAAGTCTCCAGTCCAGACCATTCCTTTATCTTAGATGTAGGCAGTGAGGTAGATGTTGCTGAGGATAAAAAGACCTCGGCTACATATGCCCTTGATGTTTTAAAGTGTGAGAAGGAAGACTCCTCAGACAATGACAGTGGAATATGTACGAGCCCATCATATGTGGGATCTCTCCAAAATAGTCCCACATCCACTGTTGAATACCCTAGTAGTGTTCAGTGTTCTCCTGCGTCCCCCATTTCTGAGAGGCCCAAACCCTATGATCTTTCCTCTAAAGATAGAGCCGTATCGGCAAAGGTAAAAGCTGTAGGGCAACCCAAGGTAGACAAGAAAACAAAGAAAATGGAGCAGAACAAAACAGCAGCCACTCGTTACCGGCAGAAGAAAAGAGCAGAGCAAGATGCAATATCTGCAGAGTGCAGAGAACTGGAATCAAAAAATGATGTCCTTCAAGAAGCGGTTGATTCTTTAGCAAAAGAGATCCAGTATCTAAAAGACCTAATGGAAGAAGTCCGCAAGGCCAAAAGCAAACGAGCAAAAAATTCTTAAGGCGATAGCTGGGAATGTTGTGTATGTTGTACATATAGGTTATGTGGTTTAATGTGCAGAAATGTCTACTTAATAAATTATTTTATAGTTCAATGTATGACACATGTTGACAGTATTTGTATATCCTCCAAGCCCCCTGAAAACTGACCTCCAGCAATGTAACAACCTCCTAGATTTATACTCTCTTGGAAACCTTTTTATTAAATGTTCTGTGACTGGGTTTTGTGTGTTGTGTTTTTTTTTTTCTGGTCACAAACTTATTAACCCTTAACCCCTTGCGTACCTTCGCCATAATAGTACGTCGCTGACCGCTTATTCCAGCGTACCTTCGCCATACTATTACGGCGCAGGAATAAACTGTCACTATGTGAAATCACATAGTGACATAACAATGGCGGCAGCTGTCATTGACAGCTAACCGTCTCTGCTACCGGCCTGGGGACCAATTAGCAGTCCCCAATGCCGGCGATTGCTGTGATAGGTCAGTCTTCAGAGACTGACCAATCACAGTCGTCTGCAGGAGAAAGCTCCTGTCACTTTCTCTGAAAAACCAGCACTATTTATTAACCCCTTCCCGAAAATGGGCATATAGTAACGCCCTGAGGATGAAGCGGGCACAAGAGCTGAGCTCGCTCCATCTTCATCGGATGTCGGCTGTAATATACAGCCGACATCCCACTGCAACTACAGCGATCACTGTCCTCTCCGATCGCTGTAGTTTAACCCCTTAAATGCCGCTGTCAATAGCGGCATTTAAGTGATTGATACAGAGGGAGGGGGCTCCCTCTGCACCCCATTGGCCCCCCCCCCGTGAAAAATCGTGGGGTTCTGATGGTTGCAATGGCAACCAGGAAGCCTAGCAACGGCTTCCTGGTTGCCAGGTACGGGAGCCTATTAGGTCCTGCCCGAGGCAGGACGTAATAGGCTCAACTGTCAGTTGTAAAGTGACAGCTACAATACACTGCACTACATCAGTACATACAGAAGTAGTTCAGTGTATTGTGCAGGGGATCAGAAGATCAGATCTTCCAGTCCCCTAGTATGTGTAAAATAAAAAGTAAAAAAAAAGTTTTAGATAAATAAATACAAGTTTTACGTAATAAAAACAATCGCCTTGTTTCCCTGATCAATCCCTTTATAATTAGAAAAAAAAGACAAACTAGACATAATAGGTATCGCTGCGTTCGTATTGGCCTGACCTAAAAAAAAATATATTTATCCTGCACGGTGAACACCGTAAAAAAAAATACCATATAAAACAATGGCAGAATTTCCTTTTTTGGTCACGTTGTTTCCCCAAAAAATGGAATAAAGTCACACGTAGCCAAACATGGTACCAATAAAAACGACCTGTGTCACGCAAAAAACAAGCCCTCACAAAGCTCCGTCGACAAAAAAATAGTTATGGCTCTCAGGACATGGTGACACGAAAACATTTTATTTAGAAAAAAAGTTTTTTTTTTTGTAAAAGTAGTAAAACAAACTATATAAATTTGGTATTGCCATAATCGTATCAAACCGCAGAATAAAGTAAACGTGTTTATACTGCACAGAGAACGCCGGTAAAAAATATAGTGAAAATTTCTGGTATTTGGTCTCCTCACCTCAGAAAAAATGGAATAAAAACTGATCAAATTATCGCATGTACCCCAATATGATACTAATAAAAACGACAGCTCGTTCCATGAAAATCAAGCACTCACAATGTCGTCAACGGAAAAATAAAAAGTTATGACTCTTGGAACGCAATAATGCAAAACGACGGCCCAGACTAATTTTATATGTGCAGCAGTTCTTCACCGAAAACCCCACGTCATCATTTGCAGCCCCCATTGGTAGACCCTGTAAATGCAGCGAAAATGATTACATTTTGGGGTCTGTGCTACATATGGGGCTAGTGAAGTCAAAGATTAGGCAATACTGGAGTGCGGATATTTTGTACAACACCACAGACACCCTTTAGAAGTGCTGGTTTTGAGCTTTTATTTGCCTAATTACCCCTTGCTCTAGTTTTGGACTTTCAGTTAATCCTCTTGCTGTCTGGTTTCCAGCTCAGGTTTGCCTGCATTGCACCTCTAATCTAACATAGTACTCAGCTAAAACAACCTGGGCTCTAAGCAGCAAAGACCATCCCACCTTGCGGTCAGCTCTGGTGAACACCTTAGAGTAGCCTTAAACTCTGTCGATCAGAGTGGTTACGGATTTGAAGTTGTGGTTTTACGTTCGCCCTCTCTCCTGGCAGACATCTGCAGCCTTTGGAAAATCGTTTAAACCTGCATTTCCATAACACTATGTACACCTGTGTTTTTTTTTTTGTTTTTTTTAATATCTGAATGATGCAACTTTCAAAATACATTTTATTAAAAATTATTTTTACCTTTTGATACAGCTGCTTTGTATTCTGTATTTAGAGAAGCTGTATTGTACGCTTAGACCTGAATCCATCAGGTCCTCGGGACTGACTGGTTCAGTGAAAGCAAGTCACACCGGATCCACCATATAAATTATGAACTTATATGTGATTGATAGCGGCTCGGTTCTGCGTGTCAGGCATGCAGGACCTGCTGACACTGAACCAGTCAGTCCCGTGGACCTGACATACAGGTTTCATTACCAGATACAGCTGCTGTGTATACATAGCAGCTGTATCTCAAACTAAAAATAATTTTTAATACAGTATTTTGAAGCTGCACCAGACCGTTGTTTTTTTGTAAATAAAAAAAAAACCGATTTCAAAGGTGTACATAGCCCTTAATATTATGTATGTAAAGCAATTAATCTTGGATTGCATTTACACCTCCATGTTTAGTCTAATTTAACATGGCAGTATGTACTTTGCATGGGTCTTGAAATTCATAACCAGAACGTACACAAAAAGTATACTGGAAAGATTTGCAACTTTCAAATCTTCCAAAAAAAATAAAATGGAAGTGGATAACATTAGCAATGAAACGAAATTTCCTGGGTGGTTAAGAGAGATGTGCATACCTCCTTGCATAAATCTTGTCTGCTTCCTAAGGCCCTGTTCACACAGAGTTTTTTGGCACTTCTTCCGACGTGGAAACCATGCCAAAAATGCCTCCCATTGATTTTAGTAAGAGGTGGGGGTGTTTTTTCCCGCAAATGAAGTGTCATGCCCTTTCTTTGGGAGTTTCCATCACTGACCTCCCGTTGACATCAATGGGAGGCAGAGAAAGCGGTTTTCGCTGCGTTTTTTGCCCACGGTGCTCATTGGCTGCGCCTGAAAAATGCTACAAAGAGTGCTGGCAGGTAAAAATCTTCCTGCAAAAAACTCTGTGAACAGGCCTTAAGAGTAAAAATAAGGCTCCAATGTCTTATAGCATCTATAGATTGTAAAGAATTTCACAAGGCATCATAAATGTTAGCTTGTAATGGGCCGTTGTGCCCAAGTAGTGTGTTTGCACGTAACACTGCACGTTCCATGGGAAGATAGATTGGGACTCTGAGGCTGTCGTCTGGTCCTCTGCATGGTAACACAAACCCCAACATATAAACATACAAATAAATGACAACCACAACTTTATAATTGGAAATATAGGCCGCGATGTTTATTAAGGGTTACCCAAGAATAAATAATTCAATACAACATAACCATACAATTATTGAAAATTAATTAATCAATCATCATCAAATTATTGAACCAAGTCCCCCCAGCATTAGCTGGGAGACTAAACTCCACTAGTAAACATCGCGACAGGGAAACCCTTTTAAAAAAGGGGAGGGCTGGGCGGGGCTTGTCTTGAATCTTCTTCAAACGGCCTGGAACACTGCCGAACACCAGAATTTAAACAGGAAATCTTCCCGCCGTTGCTGCTCAATATCCAATCAGTAAAAAGCGCGGGCTTCACGAGCACAAGGTGGAAAATTCCAGAACCTGCTCGTATATTCCTGTACAGCTGACCTCAACCTGACCCATGCAGGTAAATACCAACTGTAATAATAAAAGAGGGGTGGGGAGGAAGAAACCAAACCAGAAACCACCAACCTTTTGAATCATAAAAATTATGTGGGGCTGTGATACCATGTGTCCCCCAAACGATTGCTATGGGGGGCCCTGACATGGTAACACAAACCCCAACATATAAACATACAAATAAATGACAACCACAACTTTATAATTGGAAATATAGGCCGAGATGTTTATTAAGGGTTACCCAAGAATAAATAATTCAATACAACATAACCATAAAATTATTGAAAATTCATTAATCAATCATCATCAAATTATTGAACCAAGTCCCCCCAGCATTAGCTGGGAGACTAAACCCCACAAGCCATGAATCATCGATACATGCCCCCCCACCCCCCAAACATCGCAGCCATTTTTCAATAACATTTTGCAGCCCTAAATTAAAAATATCAATCCCCACTTCAGAAAGATGAATACCATCTGACCTATAAAGGCCTGAGGTAAAACCCTCCAGATCAATATGTATGTATGAAAAACCCCCTAAAGAGGGTAAATACTTCTCTATTGCTCGATTGACTCTTTCTTATTTTCTCTAAATATGAACATACCTTACCTGTCCATAATAATCGAGGAACAATTTCCGAAAAAATTAAAACAGAACTGGGAAACATGCATTGTATTACAGCTAAATCCCTTCTCATTTCCCAAATTAGCTCTAATGTCCTAACTTTTCCAATGTCATTACCACCGATATGAATTATTAAAATGTCCGGACATGGCCAAGACGAATTCAGTTTCTTCAATTCAGCCATAACTCTCTTCCACTGTAATTCTCTTATACCCCACCAAAAAATATTAAAAACATTCGGATCAAAAGATAAATTCTCTGAATAACTCAGCTTGCTTGCTCTCTTCTGAGCCCAAAAGATAAGAGTGGCCAACTATCCAGACCACTAATTTTTTACCTAAAGGAAATAATAATTAATTCATAATCAACAAGTCCGGTCTAATATATAGTCTAAATCTGTTTGATTCCCATCTACCTATACGCTTAATTATTGATTCATCCAAACCTAATCTGGCTGCTTCCGTAGCAGCCCCAATTCTAAAAGAATGGGATGAAAATGTTAAATCACCCAAGTCTAACAAAACTAAACATTTCTTAAAAATTGAAGTAATTTGGAACCTAGTTAATGGAGACATATCCTGGTGTAACAAAAAGGGGGACTAACTGCAGGTCTAATTTTAAACCATTCCTGAATATTTAGTACCGGACAAATTTCAGAGCCTTCGAACTTATTTAGACGAAACCATAACCAGACTGATCCGTTTTTGATTTTCTCAAGAAAATAGATACAAACGAACTTCTTAACTGAACGTCTTTACAATCTAAACCAGAACTAACTTTTTTATTAATTGATACTAATTCACCTATTCTTAATGCTGCAAAGAAGGTGACTACAAACGCTGTGCGAAATAAACAAGCTTCAAAACTATCAAAACAAATCTGCTCCAAAGCAGACCACAACTTACTCAAAAGATCAACAGAAATAGGTCTCCTACCATCTGAGCAAGAAAAATTCCTCCGATAACCCTTCAGTAATTGCATGACTGGAAAACAATTGATTGGTTGTGAACCCAATAATTTCCTAAAAAATGAGATTCCTGCCAGGATTTTTGAAATGTAAGACGCAGAAAATTCATTCTGAATTAAATCACAGATAAATAATAAAAATAAACTAACCTCATCATGTAAATAATCGACCTCTAAATTTGCACAAAAGGAAAGCCAATCATTCCATGCAGCTGAATATTCAGCCCATGTTCTTGGTGCTAATGAATTTCTAATATTAGAAGAAATCAATCCCAGATCAAGTCCCACAAATGAATTGGGCATGAGATCCCCTCTGCCTCCGGAGCCAGCTCTCGAAACTTCTGCCACTGACAACGAGACAGAGAATCTGCTAAATTATTACTTCTTCCTTCAATATATCTCGCTTTCAACCATATATTAAAAGATAAACAACACAATACCAAATGTCTTAACAGCTTAGTGGTAAGATCACATTTTGATGATAATGTATTTATAGCAAATACAACTCCTTTGTTGTCTGTAAACAAACAAATCCTTCTATTTTTAAATTCAAAACCCCAAATTACAATAGCAACTAGCACAGGAAAAAGGTCGAGTAACACTATATTCTTGTTAACTTTATTCAATATCCAAGAATCCGGCCAAGTCTCTGCCGACCATCAACCACACCAGTATGCTCCATAGCCACTACTTACCTGCTGCATCCGTGAATAAACAAAGCGAGTCTGAATCTTCAAAATCTTGCTGCCAGCAACTGGGACCATTGAATTTGCTCAAAAAATTCAAGCCAAATTCCCAGATCGTCTTTCAAGTATCTCGATAATCTGATATGAGCCCTAGGCGACTTCAAACCCCGCGTAGCAAAATAAAGTCTCTTAGAAAAAACGCGTCCCATTGGAATAACTCTGGTAGCAAAATTTAATAAACCAAGTAAACTAGCAACTTCAATAAATTTATCTAATAACTCTAAACATGAAAACGAATCAGCGTAACCAACAAACAAGAAATCATCCAAATAATGTAATATACCTCCATTAGGCATCTGTTCCTGAACTACCCAATGCAAAAATGTAGAAAAAGCTTCAAAATAATGACAGGATACTGAGAATCCCATCGGGAGGCATTTGTCAAAATAAAATGCATCATCAAACTGAAAACCTAAAGAGTTAAAGCCACTAGACTTAACTGGTAATAATCTAAAAGCTGATTTTATGTCAGCCTGAGCTAATAGAGCTTTGTGGCCAAACTGTCTTAATAAAGCCACTGCCTGATCAAATGAAGCATATGCAACTGACGCTCTTCCTTTATCTATCTCGTCATTTAAAGACGTCTTCTCCGGGTAAGAAAGGTGATGAATTAGTCTAAAAGACCCAGCCTTCTTTTTAGGAACTACACCTAAAGGTGATAACTTGAAGTTACTAAATGGAGGAGTACTAAATGGGCCAGCGATCCTGCCTAACTAATTCTTTACACAACTTTTCCCTAACAATAGCTTTATGCATATCTACTGATTTCAAATTTTCAACCCAGGAGCAGCCATGACCAATAAACATTGGAATTTCAAAACCTTCATTGAAACCCTTACAAATGAGCTCCGCTTTCTCCCTGTCTGGGTAACGCTGGAGCCGTGGGCGCATTCTTATTAGAATCACTGGCGTCCATACTTTTTGATAACAACTCCTTGGTACTTGGCTGTTGCTGACTTGATTGACCTGCTTTTTTGAAACATCTACACATGGGGTGAGCGCCCCCACAAAAGGAACACTCGTGTTTACACCTACAATTACTAAACCATTTGCAAGTTGCTTCATTAACCCCTTCCCGCACACGGGCGTGACTGTACGTCCAAATAGCAAGTGATTTCCCGCACTCGGGCGTACAGTTACGCCCAGCAGATAAAGCGAGCACAGGAGCTGTGCGCGCTTTATCTTCAGCGGCTGTCAGCTGTTATACACAGCTGACATGCCGCTACAATGGCTGCGATGGCTGTTACCGCAGATCGCAGCCATTTAACCCCTTCAATGCGGCTGTCAATGACGTCCGCCGCATTGAAGTGGTTTACAGAGGGAGGGAGCTCCCTCTGTACCCCCCGCGATGGATCGCGGGTGGCGATTGTTGCTATGGCAACCAGGAAGCCGTTACTAGGCTTCCTGGTTGCCAAGGTACGGTAGCCTATTAGGTCCTGCCCGAGGCAGGACCTAATACACTAACTGTCAAATGAAGAATGACAGTTGCGATGCACTGCACTACATAAGTAGTGCAGTGCATCGTAGCGGGGATCAGAAGACCAGATCTTCAAGTCCCCAGGTCAGTGTAAAAGAAAAAGTAAAAAATTTTTTAAAAAAAGAGAAAGAAAAATAAAAGTTAATAAATAAATAATAAAAACAACACTTGCCCTGTTTCCCTGATCAACTCCTTTATTATTAGAAAAAAAATGAAAATATGAAAAAAAACTATACATAATAGGTATCGCCGCGTTCGGAACGGCCTGATCTATAAAAATTGCACATTATTTTTACCGCACGGTGAACACCGTAAAAAATTTTAATAAAAAACAATGACAGTATTTTATTTTTTGGTCATCTTGTCTCAAAAAAAATGTAATAAAAAGCGATCAAAAAGTTGCAAGTAACACACAATGGTACCAATAGAAACTACAGTTCGTCACGCATAAAACAAGCCGTCCCGCAGCAATATCAACGAAAAAATAAAAAAGTTATGGCTGTCAGAAAATGGCGACACTAAAACAAGATTTTTTTAGAAAAGAGTATTTTTAATGTGGGAACGTAGTGAAACGTAAAAAAATGAAATAAATTTGGTGTCGCTATAATCGTATCGCCACGCAGAATAAAGTTAACATGTTGTTTATACTGCACGGTGAACGCTGTAAAAAAAAAATGTGCTAGCATTGCTGTTTTTTGGTTTCCTCATCTCCCAAAAAATGGAATAAATAGTGATAAAAAAATCGCATGTACCCCAAAATGGAACCAATAAAAATGACAGCTCGTTCCACAAAAAACGCGCCCTTACACAGCTCCGTCACCGGAAAAATAACACGTTATGACTCTCAAAACGCAATGATGCAAAATGATTCTAACTGACGGCTCAGACTAATTTTTAGGTCCAGTAGAATTTCACTAAATACCCCAAATCGTCATTTGCTGGACCCCACAGGTGGACCCCGTAGACACAGCGGAGATGAGGAAACTTTAGGGCCTTGTGCGGCTTATAGGGCTAGTGAAGAAGTCAAATATAAGGCAATACTGGAGCGCAGATATTTTGTATAATACCCAATAAACCCGGCCTGTGTATAAAGGATTGGTTCAAAGCGACCACACCAATCCATGGATTATTCATTGACCCCATTTATTACATCATCCTATTATGACCTGATGCACTCCGCCCAGTTTACATATACCCTGATGTACTCTGCCCAGCTTACATATACCCTGATGTACTCCTCCTTGTCCTCTTGGTCGGCCTCCTGTCAGTCTCTGTAAGGCCCGGCTCCTCCTCTGTAACCGCCTCACTCCGCTCAGTCACATCCTGTGGTAGTCTTCCTCCTTGTTCCGGCGGCAGCTCTGCTACATTAAGGCATCTTCTTAGCCATTCCTCACCGCCCGATGACTCCGCTCTCTGTAGTAGCTGTTGCATAAGGTCCTCCATGGCTTGTCTTGAATCTTCTTCAAACGGCCCGAAACACTGCCGGACACCAGAATTTAAACAGGAAATCTTCCCGCCGTTGCTGCTCATTATCCAATCAGTAAAAAGCGCGGGCTTCCAGAACCTGCTCGTACATTCCTGTACAGCTGACCTCAACCTGACCCATGCAGGTAAGTACCAACTGTGATAATAAAAGACGGATGGGGAGGAAGAAACCAAACCAGAAACCACCAACCTTTTGAATCATAAAAATTATGTGGGGCTGTGATACCATGTGTCCCCCAAGCGATTGCTATGGGGGGCCCTGACATTCTCCAAGAGGTAAATGGAGGGAACTCCAAATGTTGAGAGTGGGTCTCGCTGGCAGAACACCTCCGTCTAAATTTGTCACTTCATTGGGCTATACCAGAACCCTTAGAGGTGAAAGAATTTGCTCAATTCACCTTCTGTTCGTCCCTAGTGAAGGAAGACGACCTAGTCCTTAGAACTTTTGTGGGGATTCCTGACATTCAGGACTTAGGTTATCTGTCACTAGTTCATTCCCAACTGTTTTCAACTGGTGATATCTCTGGTTGTTTCACAGCTAGAACGGCAATCCTGGTGCCATATGAAAGATCTCATAGCAACTGTCCTAAGTGGTCCACAGCCCAAGATATAGCTGTTTTTAGTGATCCCCCTTTCCTCCAGCCTCAGTCTCTTACACTTTGTGTGAAGCAGCTTCATGCTGACAGGTAAGCATCAGAGACTGTGAAATAGCTACATCTCAGGAGAATCGTCGGTGTTGACACCCATTTCTCAAGTATAGGCCCATTTACATGTTTAGAAAAAAGCTCATAACTTTTAAAATAATAAACATTTTGGGACACAATTTTCACTAGCATTATCAGTGTGACAGTGCCTATTGGATTAGCTAGAGTTTGGGCATTACTAAATTAGTGTCAGATCCTCTTTAATAGCGCCTGAGATAGAATTGCTTAACAATACTGGGACAGCTTTTCCAATTTATAATATTGACCAGACCTTTAACCCCTTTAGGACGCAGCCTGTTTTGGCCTTGTAACATAGCTGATTTTTTCAATTCTGACACGTAAAGGGAGTTTTACACTGGGCAATTATTGGGCAGACAAGCGTTCATAGAATGCTCATTGCCGTGTGTAAACAGGGCAGTGATCAGCAGATGAACAAGCAAATGCTCGTTCATCTGCTGATCGTATAGTTTAAAAAAACGGAAGCACATATCCCTGTTTAAACGGAGATGCGCTGCCGACATGATAATGTACAGGAACAAGCGATCGGAGTAACGATTGCTCGTCCACATACATAGCTCCTTGTGACAAGAGCAAACGAGCGCCGATCAACAAGCTGTCTCGTTGATTGGCGGTCGTTGCACCTGCCAAAATTGGTCGATGTAATAGGGCCTTTACTTTATGTGGTAATAACTTTGGAAAGCTTTTACCTATCCAAGCGATTCTGAGACTGTTTTCTCATGATATATTGTACTTTAGCAGGGGCGTAGCTAAAGGCTCATGGGCTCCGATGCAAAAGTTCTTATTGGGCCCCCCCCCGCAAACTTCTCATGGCCGACGGTCCGCAGCTTTCAGCTGCATTGCTGGGTCTCCTAAGTGACCCAACAATGCAGCACTAGTAGCCGGGGCGTCACTAAGGACTTAAAATGTCAGGGGAAATAGCCCCAATACATATATGTCCACCCAAAAAAATTGTATGTGTGTATAGGAGATAACCTATCTATAGCACTACGACCCTATAAACTATGGATAGGATTAGATACATTGGCTCAGCAGACAGTATCACACATGACAGGATTAGATACAGTGGCTCAGCAGACAGTATCACACATGATAGGATTAGATACAGTGGCTCAGCAGACAGTATCACACATGATAGGATTAGATACAGTGGCTCAGCAGGCAGTATCACACATGATAGGATTAGATACAGTGGCTCAGCAGACAGTATCACACATGATAGGATTAGATACAGTGGCTCAGCAGACAGTATCACACATGATGGGATTAGATACAGTGGCTCAGGAGACAGTATCACACATGATTGCATTAGATATAGGGCCCAGCAGACAGTATCACACATGATTGGATTAGATACAGCAGCTCAGCAGACAGTATCACACATGATTGGATTAGATATAGGGCCCAGCAGACAGTATCACACATGATTGGATTAGATACAGCGGCTCAGCAGACAGTATCACACATTATAGGATTAGATATAGGGCTCAGCAGACAGTATCACACATGATAGGATTAGATACAGTGGCTCAGAAGGCAGTATCACACATGATAGGAATAGATATAGGGCCCAGCAGACAGTATCACACATGATAGGATTAGATACAGCAGCTCAGCAGACAGTATCACACATGATTGGATTAGATATAGGGCCCAGCAGACAGTATCACACATGATTGGATTAGATACAGCGGCTCAGCAGACAGTATCACACATTATAGGATTAGATATAGGGCTCAGCAGACAGTATCACACATGATAGGATTAGATACAGTGGCTCAGAAGGCAGTATCACACGATAGGAATAGATATAGGGCCCAGCAGACAGTATCACACATGATAGGATTAGATACAGTGGCTCAGAAGGCAGTATCACACATGATAGGATTAGATATAGGGCTCAGCAGACAGTATCACACATTATAGGATTAGATATAGGGCTCAGCAGACAGTATCACACATGATAGGATTAGATACAGTGGCTCAGAAGGCAGTATCACACATGATAGGAATAGATATAGGGCCCAGCAGACAGTATCACACATGATAGGATTAGATACAGTGGCTCAGAAGGCAGTATCACACATGATAGGATTAGATATAGGGCTCAGCAGACAGTATCACACATGATACGATTAGATACAGGGCCCAGCAGACAGTATCACACATGATTGGATTAGATACAGGACTCAGCTCGCTGACATTGCAGCTCCAGCGCTGGACCCAGGTAAGGTAAGAATAATAATTTTGCGTCTTTATGTGTTACTGATTATTTTTGTGTGTTTGTGTTTTTTTACAAGTTCGGTGGTTGGACTACGTCGGATTCGAGGACGACTTCAATGACGGCGTTTTTTTATTCTCAATAAAATGGTTAATGGGGGTTGTGTTTTTTTATTTCAATAAAATATTTTTTCTATGTGCTTGTATCTTTTTAAACTTTATTATCACCGCCTTAGTAATGGCCGCTGGCTGATTGACAACCTCCATTACTAAGGCGGGGCTTAATGTTAGCCGGTGCAGAGGCCAACACTAACCCCCATTATTACCCCGGTACCCACCGCCACCAGGAGTACTGGGAAGAGCCGGGTACGAACCAGTACCCGACCATCTGTAGTGACGGTCAGGCAGCGGGGCGGCCGCAGGCTGGTAGTATTAGACTGGGGAAGGCCAAAAACAGTGGCACCTACCACCCTGGTAATGCTGCCTGCTGCTGCTGTGTTGTATCTGGCTGGTTATGAAAATTGGGGGGGGGGACCTGACATCGTTCTTTCCAATTATTATTATTATTATTTTTTTTTTTTAAATGACGTGGGGTCCCCCCCATTTTTCATAACCAGCCAATTACAATAAAGCAGCAGCAGCAGCTTAGCATTACCAGGGTGGGAAGGGCCACTGTTTTTGGCCTTTCCCCTCCTGATAATACCAGCCTGCGGCCACCCCAGTGGCCGACCATCACTACAGATGGTCAAGTACTGGATCGTACCCGGCTCTTCCCAGCACCCCTGGTGGCGGTGGGTACCGGGGTAATAAAGGGGGTTAGTGTTCGCCTCTGCATCGGCTAACACTAAGCCCCGCCTTAGCAATGGACACTGTCAATCAGCCGGCGGCCATTACTAAGTAATATAGTTTAAAAAACACAAAGACATAGAAAACATATTTTATTGAAATAAAAAAAAAACACAACCCTCATTAACCATTTTATTGATAATAAAAAAAAAAAAAGCCGTCATCGAAGTAGTCCTGGAATCCGACGTTGTCCAACGACCGAACCTGTAAGAAAACACACAAAAAAACGATTAGTAACACATGTGTTAGGCTTAGATACAGGGCCCATGTGTGATACTGTCTGTGGGACCCTGTATCTAAGCCTACCACAAGGTAGGCTTAGATACAGGGTCCAGCAGACTGTAATCTTATGCAGTATAAGATTACTGTGTGCTGGGGCCCTGTATCTAAACCTACAGTGTGGTAGGCTTATATACAGGGCCCATCAGACAGGATCACACATGGGCCATGTATCTAAGCCTACCATGTGATTGGCTTAGATACAGGGCCCAGCAGACAGGATCATACAATCTGATCCTGTCTCATGGGCCCCCTAAGTCTGCTACATCGTAGGCTTAAAGAGGTTGTTCAGTCCCTAAACATTGATGGCCTATCCTTAGGGTAGGCCATCAATAGCTGATGTGTCGGGGTCCGTCTCCCGGGACCCGCCAATCAGCTGTTTTGAAGGGGCCGCAGCACTCGTACGAGAGCTGCTTCCCCTTCATTTCACTACTCGCTCACACTGTGAATCGCCGACACCGATTCACAGTGTGACCGGAATGAAGTGACCGGAATGAAGGGGATGCAGCTCTCGTACGAGTGCTGCGGCCCCTTCAAAACAGCTGATTGGCGGGTCCTGGGAGTTGAACCCCGCCAGTCAGGGCTAATCTTACCTCCCTCTTCAGCCGCGGCTGTAGTTCTGTCGTCTCGATGCTGTGCGCGGCGCATAGCGCTGTGATGTCATGCGCTGCGCACAGCGCTTGACGTCAGGACCTCCGCTGCGATCCGGAACCAGGGAGGTAAGTACAGTCTGTTACTTTAGTAACAGGGGCCCGCGGCCCGAGTTACTATAGTAACTTTTTATTGATGTGGTGCGGGGGGCTGTGGGCCCCCCTGGCTTCGGGGCTCAGTCACAATTGCGACCGCTGCGACCCCTATAGCTACGCCAGTGGATAGATAGACAGACTTTGTCTGTTATGCTAAACAGTCAGCCCTGAAGTGTGACTGCTCAGCATGACAGACCTACACAGTGAAGGGGTTAATAGCTGCATTAATAGCAGCTACTTACATACATCGGGTGTGGGGTCAGAGAGCAGCAGGAGTCCGGATTCCTGGGAGGAGACCGCACACACACGATCTTCTTGCTGTAGCCATTCCTTTCCCTCTGCACAGGCCACAAGGAAGAGGGAAACAGAACAGCTAGAAGCGAGCTGATTGACCTTTACAGCACAGTGGGCAGGCAAAAGTCTTCCCCCTCCGTGCAATGACTATTTCACCGCCGAGCTTCCACCAATTCTTTAAAATACATTGCTGGGTCTCTTTTGTACCCCAGCAGGGACCAAGCAATGCAGAGTAATCATTGTAGCACTACTGTGCTACTGTGGTGAGGGGGGGCCTGCGGGCCCCCCTAGCTGGGGGCCCAGTCGCAGTTGCGACCCCTATAGCTACGCCACTGTACTTTAGGTTAGTGAAAAAAATTTGGTCGATAAATTCAATATTTATTTGTGAAAAACACCAACATTTTAAGAAAATTAGCATTTTTCTAAATGTAAATGTATCTGCTTGGAAAACAGATCGTAATACCACACAAAGTAGTCGCTAGTTAAGATTTCCCATATATCTACTTTATGTTTGCATAGTTTTTTTGAATATACTTTTATTTTTGTAGGACATCACAAGGCTTAGTACTTTAGCAGCAATTTCTCACTTTTTCAAGAAAATTTTAAAAGGCAATTTTTTCAGACAACAGTTCAGTTCTGAAGTGACTTTGAGGGGGCCTATATATTAGAAAGTCCCCATAAATCAGCCCATTTTAAAAACTGCACCCTCAATGTATTCAAAACAGCATTCAGAACGTTTCTTAACCCATTAGGCGTTTCACAGGAATTAAAGCAATGTAGTGGTGAAATTTACAAATTTAATTTCTTCATCGGCCTACGGCAGCACCAACGGGATTTCTTGAACTCTTGATCCCACCCTTAGACCAGCCCACCTAGAAGGGTAATAATATTAGAATAATTAATTGCTCTTAGTATAAGAACCTCCTACACAGACAGCCCTATGTGTAATAAATAGAGACGAAACCAAAATACTACTGCAAACAATTTTATAGGGATGGTATACGTACATGTGCTGCCTACGGACTCGAGGAAAGCAAGATTACAGGTAATAACAAATTTTAACTTTCCTCATCGTCCTATGGCAGCACCAATGGGAATTGAATAGAAAACAAAGGGGGGATTACTCATGAACAACTGCGTTAAGGGCCCCTGTGCCAAAGGCAGAACCACTAGAAGCCTCAATGTCGAGCCTGTAGTGCTTGATGAATGTTGAAGGTGTAGACCAGGAAGCTGCAGAGCAAATCTCCAACAGAGAAACTTGAGCTATTTCTGCCCATGAGGCAGCGGTTGAGCGTGTTGAGTGAGCTCTGACCGTAAAAGAAGGTGCTGAACCGCCCAGATCATAGGCTTCTATTATGGTAGACTTGATACATCGAGCTAGAGAGTCTTTAGACACTTTAAGACCCATCCTGGGTCCTTAAGTGAATTAAGTTTTTCTTGAACTTTATCTACAGGATTTGGAAAGAAAACAGGCAGAAATTATTCTCTATTAATGTTTTGAGAAGATGCTACTTTTGGCAGAAATGATGGCCAAGTCCTTAAGGCAACCACTCCTGGCAACAATCTCCGGTACAGATGTTTAGATGACAAGCCCTAATGTTCTTTATGGCTTTAAAGAATGTAGTAATCAATGGTTTATTGGAGAATTGCAATTAATTGCAGATATGTGAAACTTTTGTGTGTTCAATTTCAACCCTTTTTTAAAGCCATCCTATAGAAACTGAAATACAACAGGCACAGTAATGGAGATATGACCAGCTTCTGCCATCCAACTAGTAAATTTCTTCCATAATCTTGATTACACCTTGTTTGTAGATAGCTTTCTGGATGGTAACAAGATGTCTACCAAGAAGCTGGATAGGCCACTGCTCATCAATCTGTCGCTCTCACTTGCCACACTGTCAGATATAATGGCCCAGATGTGGATGATAGAATCCTTTCTGCAATAGCACGTCTTGATGAAATGGAAGTTTCCAACACTCTTCTTTTGATAGCTACACCCCCCTTGTAAATAGTGGCACACACACTCCCTGTGCCACTTATTTCATTGAAGATAGGGCCACACCCCCTGTATACAGTGCCACATATCCTGTTGTAGGTAGTGCCACACCTCTCTGTATACAGTGCCACACCCCCTTGTAGATAGTGCCACACAACCCACCCTGTAGATAGTGCCACACAGCCCCCCTTGTAGATAGTGCCCCCAAACAAATAAAAAAAAGTGCACTCACCTAGCCCCCTTCCCGTAATAAACCGAGATGCTCTGCAGCCTATGAGACAACGAGATGGGACCCTTGCGTAGGTTGGCCTGATCCAGTGACATTATTAATCAGGGCCTATAGTCTAGTGAATGGAAGAGCAGGCAGCTGCTCCGCCATAGTATTCAATTGTATCTGCGTCCTAAGAACGCAGATCGAATTGAATGTTGCAGCTGCCTGGGACCCCGGATACCCTGTGCTAGCGTCCCCACCGAAAAGGGGGACCATGCCACCCTGCCCGGCACATAAATGTTATGTTATGTGCCGGGCAGCATGGGCCCCCTCATGCGTACCCCACAGCGGCTGTTATAGCGGTAATTCTGCCACTGTTTCTACCCTCTTGAGAAGCAGAAAAGTAATAACCTCTAAGATCTATATCAGGATTTGGAAGACCTTCCTAAATCGGTCAGAGGTAGACCATTCTAGATCAACCCAGGTCCCAATTATTCAGGTGCTGTATTTCATGCAATTAGTTCTGGACAAAGGTCTGTACCTGAGGCCTGAGCACCCTAAGGGAAAGAACACACAGGTGTATAGACTGCGGATTTTCCGCAACAGATTTCAATGTGGAAAATCTGCAGCATAGTAAAGTAGCAGCAGAGTTTGAACAAATCTTATCCACACACAGCAGAAAAAAATCAGCTGATAAACCATTCATATATTAACCAATGGTTCAATATTCTAATCCACAGCATGTCAATTTATGTTGCAGAATCGCTGCTCTTCTGTTGCAGGTTTTCCCCATTGAATTTAATGGGAAGGTAAAATCCGAAGAACCATGTGTTGCGACTTTTGTGACGGAAACGTTGCAATTCTGTTGAAAAATCAAAAATGAGAAGAAAAAAAACCCATTTGTTTTAACTTCAAATTAATAAAAAAAAAAGCTTATATTTACCCCCAGCCATAGTCCTAGCAATGCAGTCCTCTATTCTGAGCACAGCCCGGCCTCCTGGGATGAAGTTTCATCCCATGTGACTGCTGCTCAAAGGCTACACCGTCATCAAAGGAGGCGGGGCTGCAGCGGTCACATGGACTACACCGTCATCACAGGAGGCGGGACTGCAGCGCTAACATGAACTACACCGTCATCACAGGAGGAGGGGCTGCTCAGAACAGGGTAAGTATAAACTTTTTTTTAAATAATTCCTGCAGGATTTCTGCAGCAGACATGTGACCCGAAAAACTGTACCACAATTTGAGGCGGTTTTTCGGGCGGAATTCCCTGCAGGTTTCCGGGATGGATACGCTGTGTACTTTTACACAGTGTATCCGCCCTGTGTGTTCGTACCCTTAGGGCACATTCAGACGAGCATGATTCTCGTCCGTGTGCTGTACGTTGAAACAACACACAGCACACGGACTCATTGATTTCAGTGTGGCTGTGTAAAGGATCTGCCAGACACAGCTTCTGTGTCGACGCCCGTGGTTAATCAGTCTGCATCTGTGCCTAGGTCTGATAGAGTGACTCCATCTGCCACCACTCAGGCTGGGAGGCTGAGGAGTGGGAGAACCTATCACAGCCTGGCCAGACGGTTCTAGCTCCCGCCCTCGGTCTATTTATACCTTCAGTTGTTGCTTGTCCTTTGCCTGTGATTTTCCTGTTTTTCCTGGCTCTGCTGCTCCTGCTATTATTATTGACCTTGCTTCATTTTGACCCTGGCTTTACTGACTACGCTCCTGCTCTGCATTTGGTACCTCGTACACTCCTGGTTTGACTCGGCTCGTTCACTACTCCTGAACTGCCCCATTTCCCTTAGCTTCTGTGTACCCTTGTCTGTTTATCTGTCTTGCACATATTGAGCGTAGGGACCGTTGCCCAGTTGTACGCCGTCGCCTAGGACGGGCCGTGCAAGTAGGCAGGGACTGAGTGGCGGGTAGATTAGGGCTCACCTGTCTGTCTCCCTACCCCGTTATTACAGGCTGTTCACACAGCGAGTGTCCACTGCGTGAAACTCACTGCATGTCCTATATTGGTGCATTTTCACGCACCTAGTTGCCCATTGAAGTGACTGGGTGCATGAAAACCACGGATAGCTCACCGACGCACATCCGTGTGCTGTCCGTGTCATAAGTTACATTGAAAAAAAACTCAAAAAGAAATACTTGCAAGTGCATTAAAAACACATGTCACACGCAAAGTACACTGATGCAAAACGCACAGATTTACGCACGTTTTTTTACACGCGTAAATTTTTCACGCTCTTGTGAATGTAGCCTTAAGGTACAGGTATCCGTTCTATGTGCTCTTTTTGGGTCTAGGATTGCAGATTATCTGCAGATAGTGAGGTTTTTCAAAACAGTATCCAGGTCCCTTCCAGTCAAACTATAAGATTCCTCCTTGGGATCTAAATCTGGTCCTTAATTCACTTATATCCCCTCCATTTGAGCTTGTGGTTGGCATCCCCATTAGAATTCTAACCCTCAATACTGTCTTTCTGGTTTCCATCATCTCCAGTAGGAGAGTGAGCGTATTATAGTCCATCTCAGTAAATCACCCATATAGTACCCTATTAAAGGATAGGGTAGTAATCAAGCCCTAGCTTTTCTATCTAAGGTAGCTTCCAAGTTTCATAGAATCCAGGAGCCTTCCTTTTGTGAAAATCCAGAGAGAGAAAAAAATTTAATTGCTTGGATGTTGGTAGATGCCGCCTTCAATATGTTAGTTAACACCACTAGGGATTATAGAAGTTCTAACTCGCTATTTGTTCATTTCCAGGAGCCCAATTAGGGTAATAGTGCAAGTAAATGAATAATTTCCAGGTGAATCAAACAGGCCACCTCATTAATGAAAGGAACTGATCTCATACCTCATGCTTTGTGTTTAAAGAGGCTCTGTCACCACATTATAAGTGCCCTATCTCCTACGCTATAATGTAGGTGACAGCAGTGCTTTTTATTTAAAAAAAACGATCTGTTTTCACCACTTTATTAGCGATTTTAGATTTATGCTAATGAGTTGCTTAATGCCCACGTGGGCGTATTTTTACTTTAGACCAAGTGGGTGTTGTACAGGGGAGTGTATGACGCTGTCCAATCAGCATCATGCATTCCTCTCCATTCATTTACCCAGCGCATAGGGATCCTGTTAGATCCTTAAGTGCTATCTTATACTAACAATACTGAAGTGTTTAGACAGTGAATAGACATTCCACGGGATGTCTATTCACAATCTCTGCACTTCGTTACTGTTTCTATGGTAGTTACAGCAGAGGAAGTGTGATCTCGTTGTAACCTGTCATTTACAACGAGATCTCGCGAGATCACACTTCCTCTGCTGTAACTACCATAGAAACAGTAACGAAGTGCAGAGATTGTGAATAGACATCCCGTGGAATGTCTATTCACTGTCTAAACACTTCAGCATTGTTAATGTGTCAGTATACGACAGCACATAAGGATCTAGCAGGATCCCTATGCGCTGAGTAAATGAATGGAGAGGAGTTCATGACGGTGATTGGTCAACGTAATACACTCCGCTGTACAACGCCCACTTGGTCTAAAGTAAAAATACGCCCACTTGGGCATTAAGCAACTCATTAGCATAAATCTAAAATCGCTAATAAAGTGGTAAAAATAGATCGTTTTTTAAAATAAAAAGCACTGCTGTCACCTACATTATAGCGCCGATCTCCTTATGTAGGAGATAGGGCACTTATAATGTGGTGACAGAGTCTCTTTAAGTAGGATTTGAGCATTATCACTGGGTTTATACTGTATGTCTCTTAATATCCAATAAGATAAATGATTTTGTCAAAATACTCCATTAAATACCAGCAAGCAGGATCTGTTGAAAGCTTTGATAAAATAGTTGGTAAAAATGAGCAGGAGAAGCCAAAATGTAGCTAAAGACACCCAGATAATTCAGTCAACTCAAACGAAAGCATGAGGTTGGACCAATAACGAAAGCATCTATTGTAACAATATGTTGAAATGTGTTCAATTAATTGATACATTTATTGGCTACGCTTGTTCTATTTTTTTTCTGCAACTATAGTATTTAGCCATGAAATAATGCTAAATAATGCAATAAGTCATATTGCGTTTTATTACTAACCTGCCCTATCCCTTTGTGGATTTCTTGTGGCTTTGTCACCGTTTTCCCTATTCATTTTAACCGCAGCATACAAAACCAACACGTTTTTTCTCAGTGGAGTTGCGTTGCACCACTACTTGTACATATTTGTGCATCATAAGAGCATGCTTTTGATCTTTTAGTCCAGAGTTAGTCTTTTAGTGTTAGCCATCATCTACTCAAACAAGAGAAAATGAGGCACATCTACTAAGTCGTCTAAGATTTACACAACATAAACTTAGACCAGGCTGTCTGAAGAGTCGCCAAATTTTTCACAGTGGAGCAGGTATGATTAAGTTGGTGCATCCTGCTCGACATGTTAGCTTTTTTTCTCTCCCATACCAACTCTTGGTTAACTTAGTTTTCATTTGGCGCACTTTTCCACATTTTGGCATATTTTACAACACGCCCTCTTTCCCAGTAAGACACTTTTTAAAAGTGTCTAGTAAGCTGCAAACATCTGTTTTTTAATTAGTCTAAAAGAAAGTGCGCCAAATTGCACAAAATTCAGTTATGTGTAGTGAAGTCTAGTTTAGTTTTAAAATACAATTTTCCATTGGTATATAGTGCCCCCCCATAGATAGTGCTCCACATATAGCCCCCTTTAGATAGTGCTCAACATATAGCCCCCCCGTAGATAGTGCTCCACATATAACCCTCCACATACAGCCCTCCCCCTGTAGGTAGCACTCCACATATAGAACCTTACACTTTTAACAGAAAAAAAAATAATTAAATACTCATCTAAACCTGTTCTTGTGCCATCCTCTTGCAATGCAGACCTGCTCTCTTTTGAGCAGGTCTGCTGGGGCTGAACGACTTCATCGTGCCATTTACATCGTTAAAAGGAGCTGAGTGACAGGGCAAGTCATTCTGCTTGGCTAACCAGCACCTTTCAACGTTGCGTCATTGAAAGGCGATGATTGGCAGGCTGCCTTTCCCTGTGATTCAATGACGCAAGCAGCGCGATGACGTCACTGCGCCGCTTGCGTCGTTAAAAGGTGCTGAGTGGCAAGGCAAGTCATTCTGCCCGGCCAATCAGCACCTTTCAACATTGCATCGTTGAAAGGCGCTGATTGGCAGGATGTCTTGCCCTGTCATTCAACTACGCAAGCGGCGTGATGACGTCATCGCGCCGCTTGCATCGTTAAAGGGTCGCTGAGTGGCAGTGCAAGTCATTCTGCCTGGCCAATTAGCGCCTTTCAACGTTGCGTCGTTGAAAGGCGCTGATTGGCATGCTGCCTTGCCCTGTCAATAATGACATCTCGCCGCTTACATTGAAAGGTGCTGAATGGATCTGCATCCTATAGATGCAGGTATAATTCGGGTATGTTCACACGGCTTATTTTCAGACATTTTTTGTGCCGCAAACGCCAAAAAAACGCCTGAAAAAACAGAAGCTGAACGCCTCTGAACATCTGCCCATTGATTTCAATGGGAAAAACTGCGTTTCTGCCCGATAGGAAGTTTTTTTTTTACGTGGCCTTTTGAAAAAGCTGCACGGAAAAATAAGTGCATGTCAATTCTTGAGCAGTTTTTGGAGCCGTTTTTCATTGTGTCAATAGAAGAACAGCTCCAAAAACCAGTTTGCAGAATGGCAGCAAGAAGTCTGAAGGCACAATAGATTTTTGAGTGTGTATTCTCCTGACGCTATCTTCATATCCCTCTCACTCTCCTTCATTTAGTAAAACACACCTCAGTTAAAAGTAGTCTACACTGAATGCCCACTTTATTAGAGACACCTATCTAGCAGCGCTTGGACCTCATTTAACCTTCAGAACTGCAGCAATTTGTCGTGGCATAGATTTAGCTGGGTGTTGAAATTGTTCTGCAGGAATATTGGCCCGTGCGGATTGGATAGCTTCTCGCAGTTTCTGTGAAAGTGTCCTTCTACTATAGGGTAAACAGCATCCATGAAGGGATGAACTTGGTTGGCCACAATACTTAGGTAAGCCTTAGGCTGGGTTCACACGACCTATTTTCAGACGTAAACGAGGCGTATTATGCCTCGTTTTACGTCTGAAAATAAGGCTACAATACGTCGGCAAACATCTGCCCATTCATTTGAATGGGTTTGCCGACGTACTGTGCAGACGACCTGTCATTTACGTGTCGTCGTTTGACAGCTGTCAAACGACGACGCGTAAAAATACAGCCTCGTCAAAAGAAGTGCAGGACACTTCTTTGGACGTTTTTGGAGCTGTTTTCTCATAGACTCCAATGAAAACAGCTCCAAAAACGGACGTAAAAAACGCTGCGAAAACGACGCGAAAAACGCCGCGAAAAATGCGAGTTGGTCAAAAAACGTCTGAAAAGCAGGGTCTGTTTTCCCTTGAAAACAGCTCTGGATTTTCAGACGTTTTTGGTCACTACGTGTGCACATACCCTAATTCCACTTCCACAAGCCTGAACTGTTGACACCAGATAGGAAGGGTTCATTGATATATGCTGCTTACCAAATTCTGACCCTCGCACAGAAATCTGGATTCATCTGACCAGGCAATGTTTTTCCACTGCTCAGTGATTACACTTTTGTGCTTTTTTGCCCACTGCTCTCTTGTCTTTCTGTTTTCCTAAGGGTATGTTCACACGGCCAAATTTCAGACGTATACGAGGCGTATTATGCCTCGTTTTACGTCTGAAAATAGTGCTACAATACGTCGGCAAACATCTGCCCATTCATTTGAATGGGTTTGCCGACGTACTGTGCAGACGACCTGTTATTTACGCGTCGTCGTTTGACAGCTGTCAAACGACGACGCGTAAAAATACAGCCTCGTCAAAAGAAGTGCAGGACACTTCTTTGGACGTTTTTGAAGCTGTTTTCTCATAGACTCTAATGAAAACAGCTCCAAAAACGGACGTAAAAAACGCCGCGAAAACGGCGTGAAAACGCCGCGAAAAATGCGAGTTGGTAAAAAAACTTCTGAAAAGCAGGGTCTGTTTTCCCTTGAAAACAGCTCTGGATTTTCAGACGTTTTTGTTGACTACGTGTGAACATAGACGCCCCCATAGACGCCTAATGGGTAAATTAAGGACTATAGGTTTAGAAAATATAGTTTGTAATTGGATTGAGAATTGGCTCAAGGACCGTATCCAGAGAGTTGTGGTCAATGATTCCTACTCTGAATGGTCACCGGTTATAAGTGGTGTACCCCAGGGTTCAGTGCTGGGACCCCTATTATTCAACTTATTTATTAATGATATAGAGGATGGGATTAATAGCACTATTTCTATTTTTGCAGATGCCACCAAGCTATGTAATATAGTTCAGTCTATGGAAGATGTTCATGAATTGCAGGCAGATTTAAACAAACTAAGTGTTTGGGCGTCCACTTGGCAGATGAAGTTTAATGTAGATAAATGTAAAGTTATGCATCTGGGTACCAACAACCTGCATGCATCATATGTCCTAGGGGGAGCTACACTGGCGGATTCACTTGTTGAGAAGGATCTGGGTGTACTTGTAAATCATAAACTCAATAACAGCATGCAGTGTCAATCAGCTGCTTCAAAGGCCAGCAGGATATTGTCGTGTATTAAAAGAGGCATGGACTCGCGGGACAGGGATGTAATATTACCACTTTACAAAGCATTAGTGAGGCCTCATCTAGAATATGCAGTCCAGTTCTGGGCTCCAGTTCATAGAAAGGATGCCCTGGAGTTGGAAAAAATACAAAGAAGATCAACGAAGCTAATTAGGGGCATGGAGAATTTAAGTTATGAGGAAAGATTGAAAGAATTAGGGTATGTTCACACGGCGGGGGTCCGTAACGGCTGAAATTACGGGGATGTTTCAGCCTGAAAACATCCCCGTAATTTCAGCCGTAGTGGCATGTGCAGGCGCTTGTACGCCGCGTCAATTACGGGCGTAATTAGCGCTGCTATTCATTGGAGTCAATGAATAACGGCTCTAATTACGGCCAAAGAAGTGACAGGTCACTTCTTTGACGCGGGCGTCTATTTACGCGCCGTAATTTGACAGCGGCGCGTAAATATACGCCTCGTGTGAACAGACAAACGTCTGCCCATTGCTTTCAATGGGCAGATGTTTGTCAGCGCTTTTGAGGCGCTATTTTCGGCCGTAATTCGGGGCAAAAACGCCCGATTTACGTCCGTAAATAGGCCGTGTGAACATACCCTTAAACCTATTTAGCCTTGAAAAAAGACGACTAAGGGGGGACATGATTAACTTATATAAATATATTAATGGCACATACAAAAAATATGGTGAAATCCTGTTCCTTGTAAAACCCCCTCAAAAAACAAGGTGGCACTCCCTCCGTCTGGAGAAAAAAAGGTTCAAGCTGCAGAGGCGACAAGGCTTCTTTAGGGTATGTTCACACGGCCAAATTTCAGACGTATACGAGGCGTATTATGCCTCGTTTTACGTCTGAAAATAGGGCTACAATACGTCGGCAAACATCTGCCCATTCATTTGAATGGGTTTGCCGACGTACTGTGCAGACGACCTGTTATTTACGCGTCGTCGTTTGACAGCTGTCAAACGACGACTCGTAAAAATACAGCCTCGTCAAAAGAAGTGCAGGACACTTCTTTCAGACGTTTTTGGAGCTGTTTTCTCATAGACTCCAATGAAAACAGCTCCAAAAACGAGTTGGTAAAAAAATGAGTTGGTAAAAATGCGAGTTGGTAAAAAACGTCTGAAAAGCAGGGTCTGTTTTCCCTTGAAAACAGCTCTGGATTTTCTGACGTTTTGGTTGACTACGTGTGCACATACCCTAAGGGCATGACCACACATGGCGGAATTCCTCCGCAACTGTCCGCATCAATGCCGCACCTAATCCGGGTTGCGGATTACGGCTGCGGATCTGCACAAAATGTGCAGAAAATTGATGCGGACTAGCTGCTGCGGACTGCGGGAAAAGTGCTTCCCTTCTCCCTATCAGTGCAGGATAGAGAGAAGGGACAGCACTTTCCCTAGTGAAAGTAAAAGAAATTCATACTTACCGCCCGTTGTCTTTATGACGCGTCCCTCCTTCGGCATCCAGCCCGACCTCCCTGGATGACGCGCCAGTCCATGTGACCGCTGCAGCCTGTGCTTGGCCTGTGATTGGCTGCAGCCGTCACTTACACTGAAACGTCATCCTGGGAGGCCGGACTGGAGACAGAAACAGGGAGTTCTCGGTAAGTATGAACTTCATTTTTTTTTACAGATACATGTATATTGGGATCGGTAGTCACTGTCCCGGGTGCAGAAACAGTTACTGCCGATCGCTTAACTCTTTCAGCACCCTGGACAGTGACTATTTACTGACGTCTCCTAGCAACGCTCCCGTCATTACGGGAGCCCCATTGACTTCCTCAGTCTGGCTGTAGACCTAGAAATACATAGGTCCAGCCAGAATGAAGAAATGTCAAGTAAAAAAAGCAAGACGCATCCGCAGCACACATGACATGTGCATGACAGCTGCGGACTTCATTGCGGAACTTTGAATCTCCATTGAAGTCAATGGAGAAATTCCGCCATGAGTCCGCCACTGCTCCGCAACAGACAGAGCATGCTGCGGACACCAAATTCCGCTCCGCAGCCTATGCTCCGCAGCGGAATTGTACGCATCGTGTAAACGAACACTGCTAAATTAAAGTGAAAGTCAATGTAGAAACGGCTCCGCTGCGGATTAACGCTGCGGAGTGTCCGCAGCGGAATTTAAGTGCAATTCCGCCATGTGTGAACCCGCCCTTACAGTGAGAACGGTGAATTTATGGAATAGCCTACCGCAGGAGCTGGTCACAGCAGGGACAGTAGATGGCTTTAAAAAAGGGTTAGATAATTTCCTAGAACAAAAAAATATTAGCTCCTATGTGTAGAAATTTTTCCTTCCCTTTTCCCTTCCCTTGGTTGAACTTGATGGACATGTGTCTTTTTTCAGCCGTACTAACTATGTAACTATGTAACATACCCTTAGGGTATGTTCACACGTAGTCAACAAAAACGTCTGAAAATCCAGAGCTGTTTTCAAGGGAAACAGACCCTGCTTTTCAGACGTTTTTTTACCAACTCGCATTTTTCGCGGCGTTTTCACGCCGTTTTCGCGGCGTTTTTTACGTCCGTTTTTGGAGCTGTTTTCATTGGAGTCTATGAGAAAACAGCTCCAAAAACGTCCAAAGAAGTGTCCTGCACTTCTTTTTACGAGGCGTAATTTTACGCGTCGTAATTGCCGTACAATACAGCGTTCTACCCATAGAAAGTAATGGGCAGATGTTTGACGACGTATTTGAGACGTATTTCCAGACGTAAAACGAGGCAAAATACGCCTCGTATACGTCTGAAATTTGGCCGTGTGAACATACCCTTAGGCTGGGTTCACACGACCTATTTTCAGACGTAAACGAGGCGTATTATGCCTTGTTTTACGTCTGAAAATACGGCTCCAATACGTCGGCAAACATCTGCCCATTCATTTGAATGGGTTTGCCGACGTACTGTGCAGACGACCTGTAATTAACGCGTCGTCGTTTGACAGCTGTCAAAAGACGACGCGTAAAATTACAGCCTCGTCAAAAGAAGTGCAGGACACTTCTTGGGACGTTTTTGGAGCAGTTTTCTCATAGACTCTATTGAAAACAGCTCCAAAAACGGCCGAAAAACCGGCACAAAAACGGCGCGAAAACGGCGCGAAAAACGGCGTGAAAAACGTGAGTTGCTCAAAAAACGTCTGAAAATCAGGTGCTGTTTTCCCTTGAAAACAGCTCCGTATTTTCAGACGTTTTTGGCTCAGCATGTGAACATACCCTAAGGGTATGTTCACACGTAGTCAACAAAAACGTCTGAAAATCCAGAGCTGTTTTCAAGGGAAAACAGACCCTGCTTTTCAGACGTTTTTTTACCAACTCGCATTTTTCGCGGCGTTTTTCGCGCCGTTTTCGCGGCGTTTTTTACGTCCGTTTTTGGAGCTGTTTTCATTGGAGTCTATGAGAAAACAGCTCCAAAAACGTCCAAAGAAGTGTCCTGCACTTCTTTTGACGAGGCTGTATTTTTACGCGTCGTAGTTTGACAGCTGTCAAACGACGACGCATAAATAACAGGTCGTCTGCACAGTACGTCGGCAAACCCATTCAAATGAATGGGCAGATGTTTGCCGACGTATTGGAGCCGTATTTTCAGACGTAAAACGAGGCATAATACGCCTCGTACATGTCTGAAATTTGGCCGTGTGAACATACCCTAAGGGTATGTTCACACGGCCTATTTACGGACGTAAATCGGGCGTTTTTGCCCCGAATTACGCCCGAAAATAGCGCCTCAATAGCGCTGACAAACATCTGCCCATTGGAAGCAATGGGCAGACGTTTGTCTGTTCACACGAGGCGTATATTTACGCGCCGCTGTCAAATGACGGCGCGTAAATAGACGCCCGCGTCAAAGAAGTGACCTGTCACTTCTTTGGCCGTAATTGGAGCCGTTTTTTTACCAACTCGCATTTTTCGCAGCGTTTTCACGCCGTTTTCGCAGCGTTTTTTACGTCCGTTTTTGGAGCTGTTTTCATTGGAGTCTATGAGAAAACAGCTCCAAAAACGTCCAAAGAAGTGTCCTGCACTTCTTTTTACGAGGCGTAATTTTACGCGTCGTAATTGCCGTACAATACAGCGTTCTACCCATAGAAAGTAATGGGCAGATGTTTGACGACGTATTTGAGACGTATTTCCAGACGTAAAACGAGGCAAAATACGCCTCGTATACGTCTGAAATTTGGCCGTGTGAACATACCCTTAGGCTGGGTTCACACGACCTATTTTCAGACGTAAACGAGGCGTATTATGCCTTGTTTTACGTCTGAAAATACGGCTCCAATACGTCGGCAAACATCTGCCCATTCATTTGAATGGGTTTGCCGACGTACTGTGCAGACGACCTGTAATTAACGCGTCGTCGTTTGACAGCTGTCAAAAGACGACGCGTAAAATTACAGCCTCGTCAAAAGAAGTGCAGGACACTTCTTGGGACGTTTTTGGAGCAGTTTTCTCATAGACTCTATTGAAAACAGCTCCAAAAACGGCCGAAAAACCGGCACAAAAACGGCGCGAAAACGGCGCGAAAAACGGCGTGAAAAACGTGAGTTGCTCAAAAAACGTCTGAAAATCAGGTGCTGTTTTCCCTTGAAAACAGCTCCGTATTTTCAGACGTTTTTGGCTCAGCATGTGAACATACCCTAAGGGTATGTTCACACGGCCAAATTTCAGACGTATACGAGGCGTATTATGCCTCGTTTTACGTCTGAAAATAGGGCTGCAATACGTCGGCAAACATCTGGCCATTCATTTGAATGGGTTTGCCGACGTACTGTGCAGACGACCTGTTATTTACGCGTCGTCGTTTGACAGCTGTCAAACGACGACTCGTAAAAATACAGCCTCGTCAAAAGAAGTGCAGGACACTTCTTTCAGACGTTTTTGGAGCTGTTTTCTCATAGACTCCAATGAAAACAGCTCCAAAAACGAGTTGGTAAAAAAATGAGTTGGTAAAAATGCGAGTTGGTAAAAAACGTCTGAAAAGCAGGGTCTGTTTTCCCTTGAAAACAGCTCTGGATTTTCAGACGTTTTGGTTGACTACGTGTGAACATACCCTAAGGGTATGTTCACACGTAGTCAACAAAAACGTCTGAAAATCCAGAGCTGTTTTCAAGGGAAAACAGACCCTGCTTTTCAGACGTTTTTTTACCAACTCGCATTTTTCGCGGCGTTTTTCGCGCCGTTTTCGCGGCGTTTTTTACGTCCGTTTTTGGAGCTGTTTTCATTGGAGTCTATGAGAAAACAGCTCCAAAAACGTCCAATGAAGTGTCCTGCACTTCTTTTGACGAGGCTGTATTTTTACGCGTCGTCGTTTGACAGCTGTCAAACGACGACGCATAAATAACAGGTCGTCTGCACAGTATGTCGGCAAACCCATTCAAATGAATGGGCAGATGTTTGCCGACGTATTGGAGCCGTATTTTCAGACGTAAAACGAGGCATAATACGCCTCGTACATGTCTGAAATTTGGCCGTGTGAACATACCCTAAGGGTATGTTCACACGGCCTATTTACGGACGTAAATCGGGCGTTTTTGCCCCGAATTACGCCCGAAAATAGCGCCTCAATAGCGCTGACAAACATCTGCCCATTGGAAGCAATGGGCAGACGTTTGTCTGTTCACACGAGGCGTATATTTACGCGCCGCTGTCAAATGACGGCGCGTAAATAGACGCCCGCGTCAAAGAAGTGACCTGTCACTTCTTTGGCCGTAATTGGAGCCGTTATTCATTGACTCCAATGAATAGCAGCGCCAATTACGGCCGTAATTGACGCGGCGTTCAAGCGCCTGCACATGCCGGTACGGCTGAAATTACGGGGATGTTTTCAGGCTGAAACATCCCCGTAATTTCAGCCGTAACGGACGCCCTCGTGTGAACATACCCTTAGGGTATGTTCACACGAGGGCGTCCGTTACGGCTGAAATTACGGGGATGTTTCAGCCTGGAAACATCCCCGTAATTTCAGCCGTAACGGCATGTGCAGGCGCTTGAACGCCGCGTCAATTACGGACGTAATTGGCGCTGCTATTCATTGGAGTCAATGAATAACGGCTCCAATACGGGCAAAGAAGTGACATGTCACTTCTTTGACGCGGGCGTCTATTTACGCGCCGTCTTTTGACAGCGGCGCGTAAATTACGCCTCGTGTGAACAGACAAACGTCTGCCCATTGCTTTCAATGGGCAGATGTTTGTCAGCGCTATTGAGGCGCTATTTTCGGACGTAATTCGGGGCAAAAACGCCCGAATTACGTCCGTAAATAGGCCGTGTGAACATACCCTTAGACAGCAATGGCACTTGAATATGTTGTCTGCTGTCGGACATGTTAGTTTGAGCACCAGCATTGTATTCGACTATAGTTTGCTTGACTGTGCACCGCTTGCTCGTCATTGAGTTGTTTTGATTCAAAGGTTCCCCTTCACTGGATGTTTTTTCTCGATCACGCTATTTTTTGGACGTTGTACAGTGGCGCTCATAACTGCCCATAGGTATCTTATAGATGCCTGAATTTAAAGTACCATTGTCTCATGTCTCTATGTCTTTGCTAAAACGCAGATGATGATCCATTTTTCAGCATTGTATACTGTTTTGCCAAGACAGCACTATAGTTTGTATAGCCAATTAAGGACACGGCCAATTTTGGCCTTGAGGACAGAGCAATTTTTTTTAGATTTCCCTCTTTGCATCCCGACGCTCATAACTCTTTTATTTTTTGTACGACGTAGTTGTATGAGACTTTGTTTTTTGCGGGACGAGTTGTACGTTATGTAGGTACCATTTTTTGGTACAAATACATTATCGTTTAATTTCTATAAATTTTTATTTTGGCGAAATTGCAGAAAAAAAGCAGTTCCGCAGCAGTTTTAATAATATTTTTTTACACCATACACCGATCATCATAAATTTATACATTTGTTGTACAGGTTGTTACGGACGTGGCAATACCAAATATGTCTATATTATTTTATGTTTTGGGACTTATATTTTAAAAAGTTTATTTATTATAAAAAAAAATTGTTTCTGTGTATTTTTTTACTTTTTATTTATTTATTTATCATTAATTTTTTTTTTTCATTCATTTAACTTTTTTTTTTAATCCTATAAAGCAGGGGTCGGGAACCTATGGCTCGCGAGCCAGATATGGCTCTTTTGATGGCCGTATCTGGCTCGCAGACAGGGCTCCTACCCAGTGGCGGATTATCATTAGGGCGTTTCGGGCGGTCGCCCGGGGCCCAAGACTGCCAGGGGGCCCAAGGAGCCTATGACCGCCCGAACCCCCTCATGCCCAGTGGCGTCGCTAGCACCGGAGGGAGCCCCGGTGCCAGGACCGCACCTGTCAGGCGAGGGGAGCTTTGCTTCTACTTAGCAGCCGTGGTCTGTGCTGCTTTAGAAGCTCCCCCTCCAGCCCCCCTTCCCTGCTCTAAACATCTCTGCTGCTAGCTGTCGGGACATGGGGGAGGGGAGACTGTCGGCGGGCTCTGTGCTGTGAGCAGGAGAAGAGCTGCAGTGAAGACATAAAAGGTAAGTGCATGTGTGTTTAATATCCATATTCATGTGTGTTTAATGTCCATATTCATGTATGTTTAATGTCCATATTCATGTATGTTTAATGTCCATATTCATGTGTTTACAAGGTGTACTTTGTGTATAATGTGCATACTCGTGTATAATGTGCCTACTTAGTGTATAATGTGCATACTCGTGTGTACTTTGTGTACTATGCATACTTTGTGTATAATGTGCCTACTTTGTGTACTTTGTGCATAATGTGTGTACTTTGTGTACTGTGCGTACTTTGTGCATAATGTGCGTACTTTGTGCATAATGTGGTACTTTGTGTACTGTGCATACTTTGTGCATAATGTGCCTACTTTGTGCATAATGTGCGTACTTTGTGCATAATGTGCGTACTTTGTGCATAATGTGCCTACTTTGTGCATAATGTGCGTACTTTGTGCATAATGTGGTACTTTGTGTACTGTGCATACTTTGTGCATAATGTGCCTACTTTGTGCATAATGTGCGTACTTTGTGCATAATGTGCGTACTTTGTGCATAATGTGCCTACTTTGTGCATAATGTGCGTACTTTGTGCATAATGTGGTACTTTGTGTACTGTGCATACTTTGTGCATAATGTGCATACTTTGTGCATAATGTGCATACTTTGTGCATAATGTGCGTACTTTGTGCATAATGTGCGTACTTTGTGCATAATGTGCCTACTTTGTGCATAATGTGCGTACTTTGTGTACTTTGTGCATAATGTGGGTACTTTGTGCATAATGTGCGTACTTTGTGTACTTTGTGCATAATGTGTGTACTTTGTGCATAATGTGGTACTTTGTGTACTGTGCATACTTTGTGCATAATGTGCGTACTTTGTGTACTTTGTGCATAATGTGCGTACTTTGTGCATAATGTGCCTACTTTGTGCATAATGTGCCTACTTTGTGTACTAGTGTTTAGGTAGTGTCAGCAATAGTTACGGCGCGGCAGGGTGGTGGTGGAGAAGGGGGGCCCAAGTTTGGGTAACAGCCCAGGGCCCATGGTCTTCTTAATCCGCCACTGCTCCTACCTGTCTATGGGAAGGATGCATGCACCGCGCTCCATCAGCCCGTGCACCGCGCTCCATCAGGCCGCGGTGCACGCTGATATTGGTAGTTCTTTGATGGCCTGATAAGCATTGGCGGCAGTGGTGAGCGGCAGGGAGCATGGACTACATTTCCCATAACTCCCTGCATAGCCGCGCCGTCTGCAAGCACGCACCTGCGTCCCCTAGTGAAGCGGCATCTGCCTCCTCCCTTGTGTCTCCCTTGGACGTTAACGGTAGGAAGTATTCTATTCGTCGTTGGTTAGCAACAGCATTAAAACGTTATTATGTTATAAAAAAAAGAGTTCGGAGATTTGTTGTTCTTTAAAATTAAATACAAGTCAATGTGTGCACTTTATGTACAGTGAGACTATTTAATAAAGTTCAATTATTTATTACGCTGGGTGTGCCTGCTTGTATGTACCACTTTAAGTAGTAAATGCTTTAGTTCCCTATGGGTCTGAGCCTCTCTTTTTTGTTCATTTTCTGTAAGACCAACACTTTTAAAAGGGCCACTGACAGATACAATTGCTCCAGCGGTCACTTAGTACACAAAGGAGTGTTCCTCTCTGCTGCACTAAGCCACCGCTGGACCTAAACAATAATTCGCTGTAAAATAATAAAATAGATAATTGACATAACTGACAATGCGTTGTGTGACATGTCCAACATTCCAGCTTCTTTCTTCTGCGAATGCCTCAAAGCTGGCATTCTCTCAACATCAGGTGGGAAGAATGCCAGCTTCCAGTCATGCGCAGGAAAAAGAAGAAGCCAGACTGCTGGACTGATGTCATGCATCGCAAGCTCACAATGTAAGTTATTTATTTAATTTTTTTACTGCTAATTACCATTGTTTCAGTCCAGTTGTGGCTTTATACAGCAGGGAGGAGCATTCCTTGCTGTACTAAGTGAACATTGGAGCGATTGATCTGTCAATGGCCCTTTAAACATATTGTACGGCTCTCGCGGAATTATATTTCAAAATATGTGGCGTTTACGGCTCTCTTAGCCAAAAAGGTTCCTGACCCCTGCTATAAAGGGATTTATCATTTGGATTTTTATTTTGTAACTGCAATGTACTGGCATAGATCTATATGCCAGTACATTAGCCTGTGCACTGATTGTACACAGGCAGTTATTAGGGCATACCTCAGTATGCCCTAGCAACAGGAAATATTTTCAGACAGCCCTGGGGTCCTTCAATGGACCCTGGGTTGTCTGGCCATACAAGTTATGGGCTTTGATCGCGTCACAGTCAGGGGCGTAACTAGGAAAGACTGGGCCCCATAGCAAACTTTTGACTGGGGCCCCCCTCCCCTGGGTGTCACACAACCCACCCCCTTATAGATAGTGCCTTTTTTACAGCCCCCCCTGTAGATAACGCCATACAGCCCCCCCTCTGTAGATAGCGCCATACATTTCCCTGTAGAGTACGCCATACAGCCCCCCTGTAGATAACGCCATACAGCCCGCCTGCAGATAATGCCATACAGCCCCCCTGCAGAGAACGCCATACAGCCCCCCTGTAGAGAACACCATACAGCCCCCCCTGTAGGGAACGCCATACAGCCCCCCCTGTAGAGAACGCCATACAGCTCCCCCCTGTAGGGAATGCCATACAGCCACCCCCCCTGTAGGGAACACCATACAGTGTTCCCCCCCCTGTAGGGAACGCCATACAGAGTCCCCCCTCCCAAAAAAATGCGACCTACAGTGTGTCCTACAAAATACATGTATCCCCTCTCCACAGGATCTCCACAGGATAGGGGATACATGTGTGATCGCTGGCAGCGATAGGGAGAACGGGGGACTAAAAGTCCCCTGAACTTCTGCATGACAAACCTCTGACTTCCGGCGTCTGCGCAGCTCAATAAAAATGAAAGGAGCGCTGGTCACGCATGCGCACAAGCACGATCGGCGCTCCATTAATTTCTACGGAGCTGCCGACACAGACCCCGGAAGTCCGAGGTTTGTGATGGAGAACTTCAGGGGACTTTCAGTCCCCCGTTCTCCCTATCAATGCCAGCGATCACACATGTATCCCCTGTCCTGTGGATAGGGGATACATGTCTTTTGCTCTATTTTGCGCCTTCACGTGTTAGTTAAATGGCTATAACTTTTTTATTTGTTGGGGTAACGACGTGATTTTTGCTACGTTTTTTCCGTAGACAATGCAGGTTTCATTTTTTATCATTTTTATACACACCTTTTTTGCTATTTTAGAATTTTTATTCATAAAGTTTGAAAATAATACTAAAAAAATAAGCTTTTTTACATTTCAGCTATTTTTTTTTTGGTAATAACATAGTTTTACCCTAAAATAGACCTTTTATTTGTGATCGCCATTGTCTACCGTAAATTTGTCTATATTAGGGTAATTGGGTCAACGCTAGCGTTACAACAATGATTGGCGGGGGGGGGAACGTTTTTTTTTTTGGGGTGGGTATTTTATGTGTATTTATTATTTAATTTTTTTTTGCACTTTACTTTGTTATTTTTTTATTACTATGGTCTGTCCCCCAAAGGTCAAAGAAGACCTTTGGGGAACTTTATATATATTTTTTCTTTCTTTTACACCATGTTTTTCCACTGTAACTGGAGCTGCACAGCAGCCCCAGTTACAGGGGAAATCAGCCCTCTCATAGTGACGATTGTCCCTAATAGGGCTGTGCTGGGTCTAGTAAGACCCAGCAGCAGTCTGCCACTAACGGCACCCGGCGATCATGTGACCAGTCACATGATCACCGGGAGGAATAGAGACAGTGCCGCTGCTGCTGTCTCTATTCCTGTACACAGCGCGCATTGAGCGCTGTGTACAAGTGATCAGAGAAGACAGAAGCAGCGAAAGCTGCTTCTATCCTCTCCTCAGGGTCCCCGGCAGTCACTGACAGCCGGAGACCCGACATTCAGCTGCCCGATCGCGCGGGCAGCAAGTTAAAACCCGAGCCGTAGAAAGACTATGGCTCGGGTTTTAAGGACCCTGACCGCTGGCCGTAAAAATACAGCCAGCGGTCGGGAACCAGTTAATGGCAGATCGGGGAGATACCTCCCTGCTCTGCCGTAGTGTTCAGTGGCGGCACGGGCCCCCTCATGCCGCAGGCCCCCTAGCAGCCGCTACTGCTGCTACGGCGGTAGTGACGCTACTGGTCACAGTTATCTTCTGTGACGCGATCAATTTTCAGTCCCCTCTCCTTGATCGCCGCGATCAGCTTTAATCGCGGCGTTCAAAGGGTTAACGGCAGAGAGAAGATGTTTCTCTCCTCTCCGCTGTCAGAGCAGGGCTGTGGCTGTGTATTACAGCCGTTGCCCCGCTCTCGACCGCGCGCAGAGACGGCTGTCACACAGGACGAGAATGCTCATCCTAATGCGCGAAGTACTCGCCGCTCAGGACGAGCATTCTCGTCCTGTGTCGGCAACCAGTTAAATTGTATATTTCATAAAATTTTGAAATTATTTGGAGACACAGATACTATTATTTGAAAGGCAAGGGGTATGAAGTGGTTTCTCCATTGCACGTCTCAAAGAGAATTTAAAATGTGCAACATTCTTTCCCACTTAAAGAGACTGTCACCACATTATAAGTGCCCTATCTCCTATATAAGGAGATCGGCGCTATAATGTAGGTGACAGTAATGCTTTTTATTTAAAAAAACGATCTTTTTTCACAACGTTAGGAGCGATTTTGGTTTATGCTAATGAGCTTTCTTAATGCCCAAGTGGGCGTACTTTTACTTTCGACCAAGTGGGCGTTGTACAGAGGAGTGCATGACGCTGACCAATCGGCATCATGCACTCCTCTCCATTCATTTACACTGCACTAGCGATATAGATATATCGCTATGTGCAGCCTCATACACAAGCCCTAACATTACTACAGTGTAGTAATGTTAGGGTTTGTGTATGAGGCTGCACATAGCGATATATCTATATCGCTAGTGCAGTGTAAATGAATGGAGAGGAGTGCAAGATGCCGATTGGTCAGGGTCGTGCACTCCTCTGTACAACGCCCACTTGGTCGAAAGTAAAAGTACGCCCACTTGGGCATTAAGAAAGCTCATTAGCATAAACTCAAATCGCTCCTAACGTTGTGAAAAAAGATCATTTTTTTAAATAAAAAGAATTATTGTCACCTACATTACAGCGCCCATCTCCTTATTTAGGAGATAGGGCACTTATAATGTGGTGACAGAGTCTCTTTAAATAACAGGTACCTTGGTAGGGTCATTGGGATAGTATCCAACTAGGGTTGGATGAAGGTAAAGTACAATTCTCTGCTTTACTTTATAGATTTTTTTTCCTGGCAACACAAATGTCCAAGATATCCAGCTGAACTTGTTTGTCGACATATCACACTGTATTACCGGTAATGCTGCAAACATTTGCAAAACTCTACTTTAACTGGTTAATATATTACAAATGACTCTCAAGAGAACTTATGAGCCGGGAGAAGAAATGTAACTTTTATTTGCTTAATAAAAGCCAACTAAGGAGGTGTTGTTGTTTGCATATCTAGGTCATGTAGACCTTATTAGTCACGGTGTGTCTAATTATGTGATTTCATAGCTTTTTGTGATATAGTACACTGGTACACTATGTTAGGCCTTATTCAGACGAACGTGTCCGTTTGGCGTCCGCAAAAAACTGACACGTTTGTCATTCTTTAGTCAGTTATTGATGTCTGTATATGTACACATTTATTTATTTTTTCTCTTAATTTCTTATGAACTTGTGCGTGAATCACGGACAGCACACAGATGTGTGTTCGTGGGCTGTCTGTGATTTTCATGCACCCATTGACTTCAATGGGTGCGTGATGCGCAAAGAACGCACAAGAATTGGACATGCAGTGAGTTTAACGCAACGGAAACACGGTGCGTGAAAAACACTGCATGTCTGAATGACCCCATTGTCATTGCATAGGTCTGTGTGACGATCAGTGGCGTAACTATCGCCGTAGCGGCTGCTACAGGGCCCGCGGCATGAGGGGGCCCGTGTCGCCCGCCAGCACGGGCCCCCACCATGGCCGGAGGCTCCGCTAGCAGCCGCTACAGCGGGACGCCACTGAACATTACGGCAGAGCAGGGAGGTATCTCCCCGCTCTGCCATTAAACAAAAGACATGTATCCCCTTTCCACAGGATAGGGGATACATGTGTGATCGCTCTGCATTGATAGGGAGAACGGAGGACTGAAAGTCCCCTGAAGTTCTCCATCACAAACCTCGGACTTCCGGGATCTGTGTTGGCGGGTCTGTGTCGGCAGCTCCGTAGAAATGAATGGAGCGCCGGTCGCGCTTGTGCGCATGCGTGACCAGCGCTCCTTTCATTTTTAGTGAGCTGTGCAGACACCGGAAGTCAGAGGTTAGTCATGGAGAACTTCAGGGGACTTTCGGTCCCCCGTTCTCCCTATCGCTGCCAGCGATCACACATGTATCCCCCATCCTGTGGATAGGGGATGCATGTCGTTTAGTAGGACACACTGTAGGTCGGATTTTTTTTGGAGGGGGGACGCTGTATGGCATTCCCTACAGGGGGGGCTGTATGGCGTTCCCTACAGGGGGGGGGCTGTATGGCGTTCCCTACATTGGGGGCTGTATGGTGTTCCCTACATTGGGGGCTGTATGGTGTTCTCTACAGGGGGGGCTGTATGGCGTTCCCTGCAGGGGGGGCTGTATGGCGTTCCCTGCAGGGGGGGCTGTATGGCATCCTCTACAGGGGGGGGCTATATGGCGTACCCCTGCATGGGGGGCCTGTATGGCGTTCCCTACAGGGGGGGGCTGTATGGCGTTCCCTACAGGGGGGCTGCATGGGTTTCCCTGCAGGGGGGGGCTGTATGGTGTTCTCTACAGGGGGGGGGGGCTGTATGACATTCCCTACATGTGGGGTGCTGTATGGCGTTCCCTACAGGGGGGGGATGTATGGCGTTCCCTACAGGGGGGGCTGTATGGCGTTATCCACAGATAACGCCATACAGCCCCCCTGTAGAGAACGCCATACAGCCCCCCCTGTAGAGAACGCCATACAGCCCCCCTGTAGAGAACGCCATACAACCCCCCCTGCAGGGAACGCCATACAGCCCCCCTGTAGGGAACGCCATACAGCCCCCCCTGCAGGGAACGCCATACAGCCCCCCCTGTAGGGAACACCATACAGCCCCCCCTGTAGGGAACACCATACAGCCCCCCCTGTAGGGAACGCCATACAGCCCCCCTGTAGAGAACGCCATACAGCCCCCCCTGTAGGGAACGCCATATAGCCCCCCCTGTAGAGAACGCCATACAGCCCCCTCTGTAGATAGCGCCATACAGCCCCCCTCTGTAGAGAACGCACTTAACAGCTCCGTGTGTCATCACATAGGATGCGCAGCTGCGTGATTTTCGCGCAGCCACCATCATTATGACACTCTGTTTGGATGTTTGTAAACAGAAAAGCACGTGGTGCTTTTCTGTTTGCAAACATACTTTTGACTGCTGTTGCGCGAATCACGCGCGTCCCACGGAAGTGCTTCCGTGTGGTGTGCGTGATTTTCACGCACCCATTAATTCAATGGGTGCGTGATGCACGAAAAACGCAGAAATATAGGACCTGTCGCGAGTTTTACGCAGCGGACTCACGCTGCGCAAAAATCACTGACCGTCTGCACTGCCCAGTAGACTAGCATAGGTCCGTGCGACGGACGTATTACACGTTCGTCTAAATAAGCCCTTAAGTTTACTTTGCGTAATTAAATTCTTAACTTTCTATGATCACGCCCGGAAGTACCGTATTTATCTACTCTACTATTGTTTGCTCTAGCCACACCCTATATTAACTCCTTAACGCTCAGCGACGTACTATTCCGTCAAAGTCAGGACCCACTATGCTTGCTGTCAGTGAGTAGTGCAGTGTATTAGAATAGCGATCAGGGCCTCCTGTCCTCAAGTCCCCTAGTGGGACAAAGTAATAAAGTAAAAAAAAAAAAGTAAGAAAAAGATGTGTAAAAATAAGAATATAAAAGTTTTAAAAGTGATAAAAAGTAAAAATCCCCCTTTTTCCCTTATCAGTCCATTATTATTAATAAAAATATATAAACAAACAAATAAACTATACATAATTGGTATTGCCGCGTCCGTAACGGCCTGATCTTCAAAATGATTTTGTTATTTATCCCGCGCGGTGAACGCCGTAAAACAAAATAATAATAAACCGTACCAGAATCACAATTGTTTGGTCACTTCACCTCCCAAAAAATGGAATAAAAAGAGATCAAATAGTCACATGCACCTAAAAATGGTAATGATCGAAACTACAGTTTGTTATACAAAAAATAAGTCCTCACACGGCTTTATTGATGGAAAAATAAAACTTATTTTATTGTGCAAACGCCATAAGACATAAAAAAAACTATACATATGGTATCGCCGTAATCGTATCGCCCCGCAGAATAAAGTGAATATGTAATTTATATTTATATATACGGTGAACGCTGTAAAAAAAATAGAATGAAAAAACAATAGTAGAATTGCTGTTTTTTAGTCACCACGCCACTTAAAAATAGAATAAAAACTGATCAAAAAGCTGCATGCACCCCAAGAAAACTACAATGAATTCCTCAAGGGGTCTAGTTTCCAAAATGGGGTCACTTTTTGGGGGTTTCCACTGTTTTGGCACCACAAGACCTCTTCAAACCGGACATGGTGCCTAATAAAAAGGAGGCCTCAAAATCCACTAGGTGCTCCTTTGCTTCGGAGGCCGGTGCGTCAGTCCATAAGTGCACTAGGGCCACATGTGGGATATTTCTCAAAACTGCAGAATCTGGGCAATAAGTATTAAGTTGAGTTTCTCTGGTACTCTTTTAATAGAAAAATATAAAACATTACAAAATAAACGGTATTTACAAAACAAACACAACAAAATAAAACTTATGTACATTTCTGTACAATTTACCCAGCCTGGCCCTTCTTACATAAATCCCCATGCATACATAACTATAATCCCATACTCATTCATACACACACCTAAACCCCCCCAACCCCAAGAAAACATAACTATAACACTATATACAACATACTCTTAAAAACCATGTGCCAACCAATGGCCCCCTAAAAAAAAAATCAAGACATATATAAAACTAAATAAATAATAATCACAATAATAATATAAACAAAATAATAATAATAATAATAATAATAAACTCTAAAAATAAAAGTTACCATCCCATGGTGCACTTACTTCAGTGCACCATGTAAATGAAAAGAAAAGAACAAAAAACAACAAAAGAAACCCCCAAAAAAAAATAAATTTTTTTTATTTCCATATATTTTTTTTTCCTTTTTATTAACTTTTTATTAACTTATCACATTCATACCTAACCCTGTACATACTAACTTATCCATCACCACCCATCACCTCCCCCGACCAGCATCACTCCTCATGTCCTTCCATGTCCGCATAGTTCAGATGCTGGCCCCCACCACCCAACACATCACCCAACCAGCCCGATCCCACGTCTCATGTCCTCCTCACGTCCACGTAGTCCAGAATCGGGCTGGGCACACCCACCTATCTACTGCCCATCTTACCTAAACATTCACACAAACCCATGCATACACCTATACACCATATCGACACATAACTATAACCAAATACCATACTATATACATAAACCCGAAAACCTAAGTTTGGCTGCTTGTAAGCCCTTTTTCTGTCTCCAAAAAGCTCAAAACAAAAACCTACTTGTGCTTACTCAGCCCATCACCAGAGGAGAGAGAGAGGAAAGCCCCCCTAGAGCACCAGCCCAGAGGCCAAAGCCACCCCCAACCACCACCCCGGTCCCTATCGCTAAACCTATCTTGCTTGCCCTATCTCTATCCCTTATTACTTTATAAACGAATCTGTCCCTCCTGCTGTCTCTCATTCTGTCCCTATCGCTATTTCCCGGTGTCATGGCCATGCGTAGACCCCTACCTCCAGTCTAATACCCAGGGGCACCCCCTCCCCTCCCCCTGAAGGTTGGTTCCACCTAGGGCACCCTAAAATTAAAGCCCCTCCAAAGTCGAGAGGCCTTGGATGCACCCAGTTTCTCAACCTCCAGAGACCGGACCTTCACCAGGTCACCCATGATATTCCTACACACCTCGTCCTCCAGGAGGATTTTACACTGAGTCGATACTAAGCACCGTGCGTTCCACGTGAAATACCTGATCACTAAACTAACTAAAAAAGAAGTGCAATGATCCCTTCCACCCAGGTCTCCGAATGCCCCATAGGCCCAACCAGCGTAGGAGAGGTTGGTCAGACCGGGCCAACCGATGGAGTCACCCACCCGTTTGTAAACCTCTGCATTGAAGGGACACTGAAGCAAGAAATGGTCCATGCTTTCCAGCGTGTCATCGCACTCCTCCCGAGGACAACCTCTTTCATCGGAGTTTCTGAACTTCAGATTGCCCCTTACATACAGCCTCCCATGGAAGCAGCGCCAAGCCAGATCCCAAAACTTCTGGGGAATCCTCACAGAGTTTAAAAGTTTTAATCCCACCCCGAGGTCGCTACTTGGGCAGTCCCTGAGCGCCAGGGGCTTCTGGAAGCAGGTCAACAAGACCTTTCTGTCAAGAAATTTTCTCGACATGGTCTTGATCTCCCTCGCCTCCAGACCCCACCGACGAACAACCTTCAGAACCGGGGCGGCATAAGCCGGGAGGTGCCCATGGGGTGCACGCAGGTCTTTCGCTTGGCCTCCTGTCTCCCATTCCTGGAAGAAAGGCCGAAACCATCCCCTGCAGGAGGATATCCACAGAGGAGCCCTTTCTCTTTCAAAGAGGTTTGCCAAATTAATTTTAATGAAGGTGTTTACTAGAAACACCACTGGGTTAACCATACCTAACCCACCTAGTTTCCTCGGTAGGTAAGTAACCTCCCTCTTGATTAGGTTAAGCCTGTTTCCCCATAACAGTTGGAAGAACAGGCTATAGACCCGAGTCCAGAGAGGTTCTGGCAACATGCACACGCTGCCAAGGTAGAGCAACATGGGCATCAGGTAAGCCTTGGCCAGGTGAACCCTTTCCCTAAGGGACAAAGACCATCCCTTCCATTGGCCAACCTTCTGGGCAGCAATTGATAGCCTACCTTCCCAGTTTTTCATGGGGTAATCACCCGGGCCAAATTCAACGCCTAAGATTTTAGCAGACCCTTTGGGCTCTGGGAGGGTGTCCGGGAGATCAAAACTGGGATCCCCCCGCCCAGCCAGAGACTTTCACACTTGTCCCGGTTGATCCTGGACCCAGATGCCCGTGAGTAGCGCTCAACTTCTGACATCACCCACTCTGCCTCCCTCTCGAGGAGACAAAGATAGTGACGTCATCCGCGTACGCAACCACCCTCTGAGTGGCTTCCGGCCCCTCCAAGTCCATCCCCACCCCCGCCAATGGCCCACGATCGAGCCGCCTAAGAAAGGGGTCGATCGCGAAAACATACAGCAAGGGGCATAAGGGACAACCCTGGCGGACACCAGACCCAACCTCAAAGGGGGTTCCAGTCCAACCGTTCACCAGTGCAAAAGACTCAGCCCCAGCGTATAGGGTCTGGAGCCAATTAACGAACTCACCCGGTAGGCCATACCTCAGAAGGACTGACCATAGCCTGTACTATCTACCAGTCCTGTCACCACCTTACGACTCACTGACATCTTGCAGTTCTTGTAAGGGTCGGGCGAGCGGTACCTCCCGAAATCCCGTTCAAGAACCAAAGACGTGTGCCTATCATATTGGCATCTTTTGAGCAGAGCTTTCACCACGGAGATTTCCTCACGGCTACCTCCGGTTGAGACTAGATGTTCGAGTTTCCTCCTCATGTCTTGATACAGGCGATACCTGCTCATAGACCTGAGGCACAAGATCTGACGGAAAAACTCAGCCACCCGTTCTATGAACACCTCCCACCACTCAGACTTAGTACCACCTAGATCCAATAAAGGTACCTGGCTCTGAAGAAAATCCTCGAAGGCCTGTCTTATCTCTGCTTCTTCCAGGAGAGTAGAATTCAACCTCCATATACCTCTTCCCATCTGAAGGGACTCTGCAACATTCAAAGAAAACATAATCATACACTTATCGGAGAACTCCACCTCAATGACGGACACTGCCGAAAAGATGGCGTCCTCCTTTAAAAAAAACCTGTCTATCCTGGACCTACGACTACCACTATGATAGGTGAACCCCGAGTGGCCTGGGGTATACCGAATGTGGATGTCCTCCAGGCGAGCATCACTAGCTATTCTATTCAACTCGACACTATCATAGGCCAGTACCTTTCTGGAACCTCCTCTGTCTTGGGGCCTAACGACAGTGTTAAAGTCCCCTCCAAAAATGACTTGTCGGCCTGTAAAAAGGAAGGGCTTAATCCTCATGAAGAGACTTTTCCGGTCCCACTTTGTCTGGGGACCGTAGATGTTAATGAGTCTTAGCTCTTGTCCCCTCATGAGAACATCTAAGATCAAGCACCGCCCCATTTCTAACTCGATCATCCGCCGGCATGTGACCGATGCGGTAAAAAGTACCGCCACCCCGCTATATGGCTCAGCCGCAAGAGACCAGTAGGAGGGCCCACGTCGCCACTCCCTCCTAGCTTTCACGACCTCTGCCAAAAGTGACAGTCTGGTCTCCTGCAAAAACAAAATGTCAGCTTCAACCCGGCCGAGAAAATCAAAGGCTGCAAATCTAGCCATATTCGACTTAATGCTGGCAACGTTAATCGATGCCAGCGTCAACGGAGTGGGTGCCGCCATCATAAATGATTGAGTTAGACGGTTTTCTTCTTCCCACCCCTTGCTTTCTCCTCTGAGGAGGACCCCTCACCCTCTTTACCTCTTTTTTTTGTTGTTGAGTCCATAACCTCCACCACCCCCCTCCCATTCTCATCTCCTGAGTCCGGGCCGACCCCCTCCCCCGGGGACAGTGGCCCCCGCAGAAGAGGAGGCTCAACGACTCCTAGACTCCCTACCGTGCTCTCCCCCCCGGCCTGGGGGTCTGGAATATCCATGAGAACACGGTATCGGTTGGGGGAGCACACCAGGGGGGGTGCAGGTTTTGCCTTCCTTGGCCGGGGCAGGGCCAGATGTTTTTAGCCCTGTTTTGATGTTACCCGGTGTCCCCTGTTTTGTTTTAGGCTGTGACCTCCCTTCCTCTTCCACACTTTCATAGTGGGAGGACTGGGAGTCCTCAGCCCTCTGCTCTCTCTCTATCCTCCTTATCTCCTCGTTCAGTACGGCCTCCCCAAGAGCATCAGTATCCTGGGGGGCATCCAGGTCCGAGCCAGAGGAGTCCCCAGTTTCCTGGGTCCTCCTCAGCTCTCGTTCCCTTCTGCGTTTTTCCGCCCTTCTCTGACGAGAAGGGGGTCCCCTCCTGGCGTTCGTCCTTTGCTCTTGGGCTCTATCGTCTCTGTCCGCCCCCTCGCCCACGGAGACCTCCCTCCTTACATTCTCCGTAGGGTTGGAACAGACATTGACGACTGAGCGCGGACACCGACTGAAAGGGTGACCTAGGTCACCACACAGGTTACACCTAATCTGCTCACACGATGCGGCCAGATGGCCTACCCCCCCACAATGAGCGCACTTCTGCACAGTGCAGCTTGCGCTCAAGTGTGAGGGGTCGCCACACCGGTGACACAGCTTCGGCTGCCCCTGGTAGAAGACAAGGATTCGATCTCTTCCCAAGAAAGCAGATGATGGTATGTGGGACACCGTCTGCCCCAGACGCTTAAGTTTAACCATAAACGTCCAGGCTCCCGACCAGATGCCAAACTCATCGCAGTTCTTCCGTGGCATCTCTGCTACCTCACCGTATCTTCCCAACCAGGTCATGATGTCCACACAGGAAAGCAACTCGTTACGGGTAAGAACGGTCACTTTCCTGAGACCATTCTGGCGAGAGATTGCTTGCGCAGCAAACCCTCGCCAGCCGGGCTCGCTTTTCACCAGCTCATAGTTCCCCCAGAAGACCTCAAGGCCCCCCGGCTGAACAAAGCTGATGTCAAACTCAGCCGTACCATGAGGATGTATCAAGGCGTAGATGTCACTCGCCTTGAAGCCCATCTCCAGCAGCAGCTCCACCACCCTCTTACGAGGAGGGCACGCATCATTGCCACGCCACTGGAGACGGACCACATTCCTCCTGGCCACGGCCGGCCCGGTAGTTGGGAGCGACCACTGATCTCCCCGTCTCTCTCGGAAGGCATCCAGACCATGCCTATTTATCCAAAAGGATAGGTCCTTCTGCACTCCCCCTACTGTTATTGTCTGCTTCCCCTCCCTTAAGGCTTCTAGGAGGCGCTGTTGCAAACTGCAGTCCCTGGGCCCAGAAGATGAGGTTGGGTGGGCCGACGGTCCCCCCACCACAACGCCCGCATACGACCTGCCGGGCGCTCTGGCAGAAGGAGCAACCGGCCCGCCACTGGTTGACACTCCCCCCACAATATTACAACCCACATTAACATCCATAACATTAATATCCACAACATTACCACCACCAACAATATTACCAACACTACTAACATTACCATCAATATTTACATTTCCACTTACATTCCTCTCCACAACTTTCATACCGGCCAGGCTGGTTACGGAGTTCTTCCTTTTGTCCATAGGCTTTTTATATGTTGTTTTTGTCGTTTTTGGGGTCTCCACATCATCAGGTGCCGCTACTTCTGGGGTGCCGCCGGATATCTCAGGCGGCAATCCCTCAGCACCCTCCGCTTCACCGACCTCCATTTCTGCTGCGCCACCAATGCAATGTTCGGGAGGAGGGGTGCCGTCACCCCCCGTGCCCGCTAAACCCCTCCCACCGCCTTGCGGCGATGCAGATGGAGGGGCCGCAGGCACAGCTAGAGCCGCTCCTGGCACCAAACCACCCCCCCTCCCATCGGGGGGTGGCCAGCAGTGCCGGAGCCTCTCCTACTGCCACAACTCGCTGCCGCAACACTTTTTGGTGCGTCCGCCGGCCGAGTCACATGACCAGCGGACTTCCGGTTTTCCGGCGCCACATCCGGTTTCCGGTTCCCCCCGTCCCCCGGTCTCCGGCTTGCGCCAGAGGCCGGCTTCTGAGGTTCCCCATCCGCCGGACACGCCCCCTAGCGCCACATGGCCATCAACACCACCTCCTTTACAGGAGACGGCGTCTGGCGCCATCTTGGCCACATTGTTTAAAACCAGCACCATATCTTTCTGCCCACATACCCGCCACAACCCCACTGCAGAGGCCGGAGCTGGGGGATTTGCGGGGTTTGCGTCCCGAACCGAGCTCTCACCCGGTCCGGAACGCAAGGAAGACAGGTAGGAATATTTATAGGATACCCCACCTGTCTTCGCCTTTGTTTTCTTCCGCCTTAACTTCCATAACTTCTTCTTCTGCACTTTGTCCTCCTCTGGTGGCAACTCCGCTCCAAAAGTAAAGTTCTGGAGGGACACTGGGGACTCCTGCAGCCGTATTTGCGTGAGCAACCCCGGGGGGTGCCCACTGCCCGATTCAATGTCTTGCACACCTTGGCTGCAGGAAAGTTCCCCACTTGCCCCTCCGTTACTGCCTTCCCAGGGGTCCTCCGAGCCCGTCTCCATCTCCTCCTGGGTTGGCGTCCTCTCCACACTTTCGTCCATTTCAGCGGCCTCCAATTTTGCGGCCTCCAATTTTGCGGCCTCCAATTTTGCGGCCTCCTTCTCTGCAGCTTCCACTGCACCTTTAGCAGCCAATGCTTTTACTCCCCTTTTGCAGGGGGTTTCATTACTTTGCCTGGGGGACGCCATCAGGGAAAACCTTTCATCATTCTCCAATTTCTCCCCGAAGGCTCCCCCACCGACCACAATCTCCATCTTCCTCTCCTCCACCATATTAATTTCTTCAAGTAGTTCCTTTACCTGTAGATTATACCGGGACCTCTTGGTGCCTGATGTTTTCGCGGCTCGCCCCCTTGCGACCGCCAGATCTTCACGCAGCCGCCGCAGGGACTTACCGAGGTCCCGGTATTCTTCCAGCCGGGCAGCTAGGCGGGAGCTGAACGTCTCCACAGACTCTCCTGACCGAAGTAGCCCCCACTCCTCGACCGTGCTCTGGTCCCTTGGTCGGGCATCTGGCCTTGCTGGGCCTTCTGGTCCTCCACCTGGATGATCCTCCATGTCTCTCCTCCTGGCTCCTTCCAGAGCCCCAGCATCAGGGGGGGCCGCACAGATCTTTCCACGGGATGATCTTCTCACCCCTGATGCTGGCTGCACGTTCCCAGCAGGTTGGGAAGACCCTCTACCCCCCGCCTGCATGCTCCAGGGGGTAGAGGTCTGAGGCTCCATGTATGAATGGAGCCTCCTTCAGGGAAGCTTCCTTAGCCCAGGCAGGTGATAGAAACCTGGGCTGGTGAAAGAAAGGAAACTCCCTGGATTCCGGGTGTGGTCCACTCAACACACTCACAGCACACACACAGCAGCTCTCTCACACACAACCTCCCTCCTTGCTAGTCACTGCTGGTGTGGCGTTTCTCTGGTACTCTTTTAATAGAAAAATATAAAACATTACAAAATAAAAGGTACATACAAAACAAACAAAACAAAACTTATGTACATTTCTGTGCATCACGTTTTACCCAGCCTGGCCCTTTTTACATAAATCCCCATGCATACATAACTATAATCCCACACTCATTCATACACACACCTATACCCCCCAACCCCAAGAAAACATAACTATAACATTATATACAACATACTTATTAGAACATATTCTTAAAAACCATGTGCCAACCAATGGCCCCCTAAAAAAAATCACCACATATATAAAACAAAATAAATAATAATAACAATAATAATAATATAAACCAAATAATAATAATAATAATAAGCTCTAAAAATAAAAGTTACCATCCCATGGTGCACTTACTTCAATGCACCATGTAAATGAAAAGAAAAGAAAACAACAAACAAATCCCCAAAAAAAGATTTTTTTTTTTTTATTTATTTTTTTTCTCTCCAATTTTTTTCCTAATTTTTATTTTATTCTTTTTTAATATATTTTTTTCCATTTTTTTATTTTATTAACATATCCACATTCATACCTAACCCTGTACATACTAACTCAGCCATCACCTCCCCAACCAGCATCACGCCTCATGTCCTTCCATGTCCGCATAGTTCAGATGCTGGCACCCACCACCCAACACATCACCCACCCAGCCCGATCCCACGTCTCATGTCCTCCTCACGTCCACGTAGTCCAGAATCGGGCTGGGCACACCCCCAGGCCCCCCACCCCACCTATCTACTGCCCATCTTAACTAAACATTCACACAAACCCATGCATAGACCTATACACCATATCGACACATAACTATAACCAAATACCATACTATATACATAAACCCGAAAACCTAAGTTTGGCTGCTTGTAAGCCCTTTTTCTGTCTCCAAAAAAGCTCACAACAAAAACCTACTTGTGCTTACTCAGCCCATCACCAGAGGAGAGAGAGAGGAAAGCCCCCCTAGAGCACCAGCCCAGAGGCCAAAGCCACCCCCAACCACCACCCCGGTCCCTATCGCTAAACCTATCTTGCTTGCCCTATCTCTATCCCTTATTACTTTATAAACTAATCTGTCCCTCCTGCTGTCTCTCATTCTGTCCCTATCGCTATTTCCCGGTGTCATGGCCAGGCGTAGACCCCTACCTCCAGTCTAATACCCAGGGGCACCCCCTCCCCTCCCCCTGAAGGTTGGTTCCACCTAGGGCACCCTAAAATTAAAGCCCCTCCAAAGTCGAGAGGCCTTGGATGCACCCAGTTTCTCAACCTCCAGAGACCGGACCTTCACCAGGTCACCCATGATATTCCTACACACCTCGTCCTCCAGGAGGATTTTACACTGAGTCGATACAAAGCACCGTGCGTTCCACGTGAAATACCTGATCACTAAACTAACTAAAAAAGAAGTGCAATGATCCCTTCCACCCAGGTCTCCGAATGCCCCATAGGCCCAACCAGCGTAGGAGAGGTTGGTCAGACCGGGCCAACCGATGGAGGCACCCACCCGTTTGTAAACCTCTGCATTGAAGGGACACTGAAGCAAGAAATGGTCCATGCTTTCCAGCGTGTCATCGCACTCCTCCCGAGGACAACCTCTTTCATCGGAGTTTCTGAACTTCAGATTGCCCCTTACATACAGCCTCCCATGGAAGCAGCGCCAAGCCAGATCCCAAAACTTCTGGGGAATCCTCACAGAGTTTAAAAGTTTTAATCCCACCCCGAGGTCGCTACTTGGGCAGTCCCTGAGCGCCAGGGGCTTCTGGAAGCAGGTCAACAAGACCTTTCTGTCAAGAAATTTTCTCGACATGGTCTTGATCTCCCTCGCCTTCAGACCCCACCGACGAACAACCTTCAGAACCGGGGCGGCATAAGCCGGGAGGTGCCCATGGGGTACACGCAGGTCTTTCGCTTGGCCTCCTGTCTCCCATTCCTGGAAGAAAGGCCGAAACCATCCCCTGCAGGAGGATATCCACAGAGGAGCCCTTTCTCTTTCAAAGAGGTTCGCCAAATTAATTTTAATGAAGGTGTTTACTAGAAACACCACTGGGTTAACCATACCTAACCCACCTAGTTTCCTCGGTAGGTAAGTAACCTCCCTCTTGATTAGGTTAAGCCTGTTTCCCCATAACAGTTGGAAGAACAGGCTATAGACCCGAGTCCAGAGAGGCTCTGGCAACATGCACACGCTGCCAAGGTAGAGCAACATGGGCATCAGGTAAGCCTTGGCCAGGTGAACCCTTTCCCTAAGGGACAAAGACCATCCCTTCCATTGGCCAACCTTCTGGGCAGCTATTGATAGTCTACCTTCCCAGTTTTTCATGGGGTAATCACCCGGGCAAAATTCAATGCCTAAGATTTTAGCAGACCCTTTGGGTTCTGGGAGGGTGTCCGGGAGATCAAAACTAGGATCCCCTCCCCCCAGCCAGAGACTTTCACACTTGTCCCGGTTGATCCTGGACCCAGATGCCCGTGAGTAGCGCTCAACTTCTGACATCACCCACTCTGCCTCCCCTCTCGAGGAGACAAAGATAGTGACGTCATCCGCGTACGCAACCACCCTCTGAGTGGCTTCCGGCTCCTCCAAGTCCATCCCCACCCCCGACAATGGCCCACGATCGAGCCGCCTAAGAAAGGGGTCGATCGCGAAAACATACAGCAAGGGGCTTAAGGGACAACCCTGGCGGACACCAGACCCAACCTCAAAGGGGGTTCCAGTCCAACCGTTCACCAGTGCAAAAGACTCAGCCCCAGCGTATAGGGTCTGGAGCCAATTAACGAACTCACCCGGTAGGCCATACCTCAGAAGGACTGACCATAGGTACTTGTGATTCACCCGGTCAAAAGCTTTGGCCTGATCCAAGGACAGCATGTACCCCTCCCATCGGCCAGAATGTCCCTGCTCCACTGCCTCTCTGACACTGAGGACAGCACTAAAGGTGCTGCGGCCTGGAACAGAGCAATGCTGGGCCGACGAAAGGAGCCGGGGTGCAAACTTCACCAGCCGATTAAACAGTACTTTTGCGAGAACCTTTCTGTCCGTATTGAGGAGCGCTATGGGACGCCAGTTCTCAATACGGGTCGAATCCTTACCCTTTGACAGAATGATCAAGGCCGACTTGCCCATTGACTTTGGCAGAGCGCCCGAGGAGAGGCACTCATTAAAAACCGCAGTCAAGAGGGGAACTAAGGTTCCCTTAAAAGCCTTATAAAACTCAGATGTTAAGCCATCTGGGCCTGGCGACTTTTTGATGGCCAACCCATCAATCGCCAGCATCACTTCCTCTTCCTTGATCGACTCTGTCAAAACACCAAGCGAGGGGTCTGCTCCTGGCTCAGGGATGGTTTCAGCCTGGAAAGCCGACATTTCGTCTCGGTTTAGATCCTGCTCACCCAAAAGCTGCGAATAAAAGGATCTGATGACCTCCAGGATCCCTGATTTGGATCTCATCAGGGAGCCTGTACTATCTACCAGTCCTGTCACCACCTTACGACTCACTGACATCTTGCAGTTCTTGTAAGGGTCGGGCGAGCGGTACCTCCCGAAATCCCGTTCAAGAACCAAAGACGTGTGCCTATCATATTGGCATCTTTTGAGCAGAGCTTTCACCACGGAGATTTCCTCACGGCTACCTCCGGTTGAGACTAGATGTTCGAGTTTCCTCCTCATGTCTTGATACAGGCGATACCTGCTCATAGACCTGAGGCACGAGATCTGACGGAAAAACTCAGCCACCCGTTCTTTGAACACCTGCCACCACTCAGACTTAGTACCACCTAGATCCAATAAAGGTACCTGGCTCTGAAGAAAATCCTCGAAGGCCTGTCTTATCTCTGCTTCTTCCAGGAGAGTAGAATTCAGCCTCCATATACCTCTTCCCATCTGGAGGGACTCTGCAACATTCAAAGAAAACATAACCATACAGTGATCGGAGAACTCCACCTCAACGACGGACACTGCCGAAGAGATGGCGTCCTCCTTTAAAAAAAGCCTGTCTATCCTGGACCTACGACTACCACTATGATAGGTGAACCCCGAGTGGCCTGGGGTATACCGAATGTGGATGTCCTCCAGGCGAGCATCACTAGCTATTCTATTCAACTCGACACTATCATAGGCCAGTACCTTTCTGGAACCTCCTCTGTCTTGGGGCCTAACGACAGTGTTAAAGTCCCCTCCAAAAATGACTTGTCGGCCTGTAAAAAGGAAGGGCTTAATCCTCATGAAGAGACTTTTCCGGTCCCACTTTGTCTGGGGACCGTAGATGTTAATGAGTCTTAGTTCTTGTCCCCTCATGAGAAAATCTAAGATCAAGCACCGCCCCATTTCTAACTCGATCATCCGCCGGCATGTGACCGGTGCGGTAAAAAGTACCGCCACCCCGCTATATGGCTCAGCCGCAAGAGACCAGTAGGAGGGCCCACGTCGCCACTCCCTCCTAGCTTTCACGACCTCTGCCAAAAGTGACAGTCTGGTCTCCTGCAAAAACAAAATGTCAGCTTCAACCTGGCCGAGAAAATCAAAGGCTGCAAATCTAGCGATATTCGACTTAATGCTGGCAACGTTAATCGATGCCAGCGTCAACGGAGTGGGTGCCGCCATCATAAATGATTGAGTTAGACGGTTTTCTTCTTCCCACCCCTTGCTTTCTCCTCTGAGGAGGACCCCTCACCCTCTTTACCTCTTTTTTTTGTTGTTGAGGAGTCCATAACCTCCACCACCCCCCTCCCATTCTCATCTCCTGGGTCCGGGCCGACCCCCTCCCCCGGGGACAGTTGCCCCCGCAGAAGAGGAGGCTCAACGACTCCTAGACTCCCTACCGTGCTCTCCCCCCCCCCGGCCTGTGGGTCTGGAATATCCATGAGAACACGGTATCGGTTGGGGGAGCACACCAGGGGAGTGCAGGTTTTACCTTCCTTGGCCGGGGCAGGGCCAGATGTTTTTAGCCCTGTTTTGATGTTACCCGGTGTCCGCTGTTTTGTTTCAGGCTGTGACCTCCCTTCCTCTTCCACACTTTCATAGTGGGAGGACTGGGAGTCCTCAGCCCTCTGCTCTCTCTCTATCCTCCTTATCTCCTCGTCCAGTACGGCCCCCCCAAGAGCATCAGTATCCTGGGGGGCATCCAGGTCCGAGCCAGAAGAGTCCCCAGTTTCCTGGGTCCTCCTCAGCTCTCGTTCCCTTCTGCGTTTTTCCGCCCTTCTCTGACGAGAAGGGGGTCCCCTCCTGGCATTCGTCCTTTGCTCTTGGGCTCTATCGTCTCTGTCCGCCCCCTCGCCCACGGAGACCTCCCTCCTTACATTCTCCGTAGGGTTGGAACAGACATTGACGACTGAGCGCGGACACCGACTGAAAGGGTGACCTAGGTCACCACACAGGTTACACCTAATCTGCTCACACGATGCGGCCAGATGGCCTACCCCCCCACAATGAGCGCACTTCTGCACAGTGCAGCTTGCGCTCAAGTGTGAGGGGTCGCCACACCGGTGACACAGCTTCGGCTGCCCCTGGTAGAAGACAAGGATTCGATCTCTTCCCAAGAAAGCAGATGATGGTATGTGGGACACCGTCTGCCCCAGACGCTTAAGTTTTACCATAAACGTCCAGGCTCCCGACCAGATGCCAAACTCATCGCAGTTCTTCCGTGGCATCTCTGCTACCTCACCGTATCTTCCCAACCAGGTCATGATGTCCACACAGGAAAGCGACTCGTTACGGGTAAGAACGGTCACTTTCCTGAGACCATTCTGGCGAGAGATTGCTTGCGCAGCAAACCCTCGCCAGCCGGGCTCGCTTTTCACCAGCTCATAGTTCCCCCAGAAGACCTCAAGGCCCCCCGGCTGAACAAAGCTGATGTCAAACTCAGCCGTACCATGAGGATGTATCAAGGCGTAGATGTCACTCGCCTTGAAGCCCATCTCCAGCAGCAGCTCCACCACCCTCTTACGAGGAGGGCACGCATCATTGCCACGCCACTGGAGACGGACCACATTCCTCCTGGCCACGGCCGGCCCGGTTGTTGGGAGCGACCACTGATCTCCCCGTCCCTCTCGGAAGGCATCCAGACCATACCTATTTATCCAAAAGGATAGGTCCTTCTGCACTCCCCCTACTGTTATCGTCTGCTTCCCCTCCCTTAAGGCTTCTAGGAGGCGCTGTTGCAAACTGCCGTCCCCGGGCCCAGAAGATGAGGATGGGTGGGCCGACGGTCCCCCCACCACAACGCCCGCATACGACCTGCCGGGCGCTCTGGCAGAAGGAGCAACCGGCCCGCCAATGGTTGACACTCCCCCCACAATATTACAACCCACATTAATATCCACAACATTACCACCACCAACAATATTACCAACACTACTAACATTACCATTAATATTTACATTTCCACTTACATTCCTCTCCACAACTTTCATACCGGCCAGGCTGGTTACGGAGTTCTTCCTCTTGTCCACAGGCTTTTTATATGTTGTTTTTGGGGTCTCCACATCATCAGGTGCCGCTACTTCTGGGGCGCCGCCGGATATCTCAGGCGGCAATCCCTCAGCACCCTCCGCTTCACCGACCTCCATATCTGTTGCGCCACCAATAGCATGTTCGGGAGGAGGGGTGCCGTCACCCCCCGTGCCCGCTAAACCCCTCCCACCGCCTTGCGGCGATGCAGATGGAGGGGCCGCAGGCACCGCTAGAGCTGCTCCCGGCACCAAACCAGCCCCCCTCCCGTCGGGGGATGGCCAGCAGTGCCGGAGCCTCTCCTACCGCCACCACTCGCTGCCGCAACACTTTCTGGTGCGTCCGCCGGCCGAGTCACATGACCAGCGGACTTCCGGTTTTCCGGCGCCACATCCGGTTTCCGGTTCCCCCCGTCCCCCGGCCTCCGGCTTGCGCCAGAGACCGGCTTCTGAGGTTCCCCATCCGCCGGACACGGGGACACGCCCCCTAGCGCCACGTGGCCATCGACACCACCTCCTTTACAGGAGACGGCGTCTGGCGCCATCTTGGCCACATTGCTCAAAACCAGCACCATATTTTTCTGCCCACATACCCGCCACGACCCCACTGCAGAGGCCGAAGCTGGGGGATTTGCGGGGTTTGCGTCCCGAACCGAGCTCTCACCCGGTCCGGAACGCAAGGAAGACAGGTAGGAATACTTATAGGTTACTCCACCTGTCTTCGCCTTTGCCTTCTTCCTCATCTTCCATAACTTTTTCTTCTTCCTTTTTTCCTCCTCTGGCGGCAAATCTGCTCCAAAAGAAAAATTCTGCATAGACACTGGGGACTCCTGCTGCCGTATTTGTGTGAGCAACCCCGGGGGGTGCTCACTGTTAGACTCAAAGTTCTCCACAGATCGGTTACAGGAAAGTTCCACATTTGCCTCTCCATTGCTGCTTTCCCAGGGGGCGTCTGAGCCCGCCTCCGGGGCCTCCACACTTTCCTCCATCTCCACGACCTCTCCAGCCTCTCCAGCCTCCACTTCCCCGGCCTCCATTCCTGTGGCCTTTGCTGCGGCCTCCGTTTTCAAATCCTCCACCATCACTGCATTTTTATCAGTCTCTCTATTTTTATTTTTTCCTTTCCAGGGGGTTTTGTTACCTTGTGTGGGAGACGCCATCAGGGAAAACCTCTCATCATTTTCCAGCTTCTCCCCGAAGGCTCCCCCACCAGCCACGATCTCCGATCGCCTTTCCTCCACCGCCTTGACTTCCTCCAGGATTTATTTTACCTGGAGACTATACCGGGACCTCTTGGAGCCTGATGTTTTTGCTGCTCGTCCCCTGGCGACCGCCAGATCTTCCCGCAGCCGCCGCAGGGACTTACCGAGGTCCCGGTATTCTTCCAGCCGGGCAGCTAGGCGGGAGCTGAACGTCTCCATCGACTCCCCCGACTGCAGTAGCCCCCACTCCTCGACCGTGCTCTGGTCCCTGGGTCGGGCATCTGGCCTTGCTGGGCCTTCTGGTCCTCCACCTGGGTGATCCTCCATGTCTCTCCTCCTGGCTCCTTCCAGAGCCCCAGCATCAGGGGGGGCCGCACAGATCTTTCCACGGGATGATCTTCTCACCCCTGATGCTGGCTGCACGTTCCCAGCAGGTTGGGAAGACCCTCTACCCCCCGCCTGCATGCTCCAGGGGGTAGAGGTCTGAGGCTCCATGTATGAATGGAGCCTCCTTCAGGGAAGCTTCCTTAGCCCAGGCAGGTGATAGAAACCTGCGCTGGTGAAAAAAAGGAAACTCCCTGGATCTCGGGTGTGGTCCACACAGCACACTCACAGCACACACACAGCAGCTCTCAAACACACAACCTCCCTCCTTGCTAGTCACTGCTGGTGTGGCGTTTCTCTGGTAAAACCTTTTGTGTTATAGAAAACAATGAAATAAAAAGGATTTTCTGACAAAAAAAATAAATATGTAAATTTCACCTCTACTTTGCTCTTAATTCCCGTGAAACACCTAAAGGGTTCATATACTTTCTAAATGCTGTTGTGAATACCTTGAGGGGTCTAGTTTCTAAAATGGGGTGTTTCATAGGGGTGTCTAATATATAAGCCCCCCCCAAAGCAACTTCAGAACTGAACTGGAACCTAAAAAAAGTAAATTAGGTAATACTTTGCTTCTTACATTATACTGATAATGAGCAGTGCCCACCTTGAAATGTCCCCAGTTTTGACCGTTTGTATAAACGGAGACCCCTATTAGACCGTTTCAGTGCCCGGTTTTTCCAAGCATACACCCCCCCCCCCCCGTGAAGTGTACTTCTATTGATGAGTCCTTGGTAGATTTTAAAGGCAGGCTTCAATTCCGCCAGTACCTGCCGAGTAAGAGGGCAAGGTGTGGTGTGAAGATGTATAAGCTGTGCGAGAGTGCATCAGGGTATACCTACAAATTTAGGATATATGAAGGGAAGGACAGCAGTATTCAGCCCCCAGAATGCCCCCCCCCTTACTGGGAGTTAATGCAAAAATTGTGTGGGATTTGGTGCACCCACTGCTGGACCTGGGTTACCAACTCTACCTGGATAATTTTTATACCAGCGTCCCGCTGTTCAAGTGCCTCACTTCCAGAAGTACTGCGGCATGCGGCACTGCTAGAAGAAATCTGAGAGGCCTCTCTAAGACTCTGCTTGGGCAAACACACAGAAGGGGTGAGAGCAGGGCACATTCTAGCAGCAACATAATGTGTGTCAAGTACAAGGACAAGAGAGATGTCCCTGTATTGACAACAATACATGCCCACACCAGTACCCAAACCAGACTGCATCCTGCACTACAATAGGTACATGGGAGGGTGGACTTGTCAGATCAAGTCCTGAAGCCCTACAGCGCATGCGGTGTGGTATAAGAAGCTGGCGTGCACATCAGTATCAAGAACCTAATCTTTAGGGACCAAGAAGGGGGCACCCAGTACTTCTGGAAGCGAGGCCACACGCATCGTACCAGGGCAACACTTTCCAGAAGAAGTTCCCCAAACTGGCAAGAAGGGAAAAAGTCAAAAGAGGTGCAACGTCTGCTATAAGAGGGGGATAAGGGAGGACACAATATATCAATGTGACACGTGTCCCGAGAAACAAGGGTCTCTGTATGAAAGTGTTTTAAAATTTATCATACATCCTGTAATGATGGGGGTAGGGAAAAGGACAAGTGAGCCCTAATCTACCCGCCACTCTTTCCCTGCCTACTTGCAACGACCCGCCCTAGGCGACGGGGTACAACTGGGCGGCGGTCCCTACGCTCAGTAAGTGCATGAGACAAACATACAAGGGTACACAAGGCTAAGGGAAATGGGGCAGTTGCCCACGGCAACACCGTGAGCAACAATAGTGCTAAACGAGCCGAGTAAAACCAGGAGAGCACGAGGTACCAAATGCAGAGCAGGAGAGTAGTCAGTAAGCCAGGGTCAGTATGGAGTAGGATCAAATAGTCAGAAGCTGTAGCTGGGCCAGGAAACCACACGAGAAGAATCACAAGCAAAGGAGGAACAGGAAAGGCAGGTATAAATAGACAGAGGGCGGGAGCTAGCTCCGTCTGGCCAGGCTGCGATAGGCTCTCCCACTCCTAAGCCTGCCATCCTGAGTGGTGGAAGATGGAGTCAGTCTCAGAGACATAGACTCAGGTGCAGACTGATTACCTATGGGCATATACACAGAAGTTGTGCCTGGCAGATCCTTTACAGTACCCCCCCTTTTATGAGGGGCCACCGGACCCTTTCTAAGTGGACCTGGTTTATTGGGGAAACGCAGGTGGAACTTCCTGACCAATACCCCAGCGTGAACATCCCGGGCGGGTACCCAAGTCCTCTCCTCAGGCCCGTATCCTCTCCAATGGACCAGGTACTGGAGGGAGCCTTGGACCATCTTGCTGTCCACAATCTTGGCCACCTCGAATTCCACCCCCTCAGGGGTGAGAACGGGAACAGGAGGGTTTCCTCGAGGGAGCCAAGGACGGGGAGCAGCGTTTAAGGAGGGAGGCATGAAACACGTCGTGTATTCGAAAAGATGGGGGCAACTCCAGTCGGAAGGAGACAGGATTGAGGACTTCAATGACCTTATACGGCCCAATAAACCGGGGAGCAAACTTCTTGGACGGGACCTTAAGGCGCAAGTTCCTAGACGATAACCACACCAGATCCCTGAACATAAACAAGGGGTTAGCAGAACGTCTTCTATCAGCCTGAGTTTTTTGTACGCTCTGGGACGCCTCTAGGTTCTTCTGAACCTGGGCCCAGACTGTGCACAGTTCCCGATGAACGACTCTACCTCAGGATTGTTGGAACTACCAGGTGAAACGGAGGAGAACCGTGGATTAAACCCAAAATTACAGAAAAAGGGGGAGACCCCTGACGAGTTACTGACCCGGTTATTAAGGGAAAATTCGGCACAGGGAATGAATAAGACCCAATCATATTGACAGTCAGAGATAAAACACCTTAAATATTGTTCTAGAGATTGATTAGTCCTCTCAGTTTGGCCATTAGTTTCAGGATGGAAGGCAGAGGAGAAGGACAGATCAATCTCCAACTTTTTACAGAAGGCTCTCCAAAACAATGAAACAAATTGTACCCCTCTGTCCGAAGCAATATTGACAGGGACCCCATGGAGACGCAGGATGTGTTTGACAAACAAGGTAGCTAACATCTTGGCATTGGGTAGTTTCTTGAGGGGCGCAAAGTGGCACATCTTACTGAAGCGGTCTACTACAACCCACACCACCAACTTGCCTTGAGATGGAGGCAAATCGGTGATAAAATCCATGGAGATATGGGTTCAAGGTCTCTGGGGAATGGGCAAAGAACGTAGTAAGCCCGCTGGTCGGGACCTGGGAGTCTTGGACCTAGCACAAACCTCACAAGCGGCGACGTAGGCCTTAACGTCTTTAGGCAACCCAGGCCACCAATAGTTTCTGGCAATGAGATGTTTGGTACCCAGGACGCCTGGATGACCAGATAGTGCGGAGTCATGATTTTCCCTAAGTACCCTTAGCCGGAATTGCAGGGGAACAAACAGCTTGTCCTCAGGAAGGTTCCCGGGAGCTGAACCTTGATCAGCCGCAATTTCAGAGACTAAATCAGAATCAATATAAGAAATGATTATACCAGGAGGCAAAATACAAGCAGGATCTTCCTCCGAAGGAGGGCTGGCCATGAAGCTACGCGACAGTGCATTGGCCTTAATATTTTTAGACCCAGCCCTATAGGTAACCAAAAAGTTGAATCTGGTAAAAAATAGCGCCCATCGAGCTTGTCTCGGGTTTAGCCTCCGGGCAGATTCTAGGAAAACCAGATTCTTGTGGTCAGTAAGGACCGTTACCTGGTGGCTAGCCCCCTCCAGGAAGTGGCGCCACTCTTCAAATGCTCATTTAATGGCTAAGAGTTCGAGGTTGCCAATATCATAGTTACTCTCAGTGGGCGAAAACTTCCTGGAGAAGTAGGCACAGGGACGGAGATGGGTGAGGGACCTGGTACCCTGGGACAAGACAGCCCCCACTCCCACCTCGGATGCGTCAACTTCCACGATAAATGGCTCCATTTGGTTGGGCTGAACCAGCACCGGGGCCGAGATAAAGCACTTCTTAAGGACCTCAAAGGCCTGGACAGCCTCAGGAGGCCAGTGGAGGAGATCAGCACCTTTGCGAGTGAGGTCCGTAAGAGGCTTAGCGATGACCGAGAAGTTAGCAATAAATCTCCTGTAATAATTAGCGAACCCCAAGAAACACTGTAACGCCTTCAGGGAGGCAGGTTGGACCCATTCCGCCACAGCCTGGACCTTGGCGGGGTCCATGCGGAATTCATGAGGAGTGAGGATTTGACCCAAAAATGGTATCTCCTGTACCCCAAACACACATTTTTCGGTTTTTGCAAACAGTTTGTTTTCCCGAAGGACCTGGAGCACCTTCCTGACATGCTCAATGTGGGAGGACAAGTCCTTGGAAAACACCAGTATGTCATCAATGTACACTACAAGAAATACCCCCAGGTAATCTCTTAAAATCTCATTTATGAAATTCTGGAAGACCGCAGGAGCATTACACAACCCAAAGGGCATGACGAGGTATTCGAAATGACCTTCGGGCGTGTTAAACGCAGTCTTCCACTCATCCCCCTCTTTGATGCGGATAAGGTTTTACGCCCCCCGTAGATCAAACTTAGAGAACCATTGGGCCCCCTGAACCTGATTAAAGAGATCAGGAATCAAAGGAAGGGGATACTGGTTCCTTACAGTGACCTTATTTAAGTTACGGTAGTCAATGCATGGCCTAAGACCACCATCCTTCTTCCCTACGAAGAAGAAGACAGCACCTACCGGAGAAGTAGAGGGGCGAATGTAACCCTTGGCCAGGCATTCCTGGTTATACTCTCTCATGGCTTCACGTTCGGGACAAGAAAGATTAAATATCCTACCCTTAGGGAGCTTAGCTCCTGGTACCAATTCGATAGCGCAATCGTATTCTCTATGAGGAGGTAACACTTCGGAGGCCTCCTTAGATAAAACATCAGCGAAGTCCTGAACAAACTCAGGTAGCGTGTTCACCTCCTCAGGGGGAGAAATAGAATTAAAAGAAAAACATGACGTCAATAATTCATTACCCCATTTGGTAAGCTCCCCAGTATTCCAGTCAAACGTGGGATTATGCAACTGCAACCAGGGAAGGCCTAAAACCAAATCGGACGAGAATCCCTGCATCAACAGTACAGAGCACTGCTCCAAATGCATGGAGCTAACAAGGAGTTCAAAAACAGGGGTATGCTGTGTAAAATAACCATTAGCAAGAGGAGTGGAGTCGATACCCACTACCGGGACAGGTTTAGGCAAATCAGTCAAAGGCATAGCTAGAGACATAGCAAATTCCACAGACATGATATTAGCAGAAGACCCTGAATCCACGAAGGCACTGCCGGTAGCAGACCTACCACCAAAAGAGACCTGAAAGGGAAGCAAGATTTTATTACATTTCAGATTTACGGGAAATACCTGTGCCCCCAATTGACCTCCCCGATGATCACTTAGGCGCGGAAGTTTTCCGGCTGCTTATTCTTCCGCCTAGGACAGGTGTTCACTTGATGCTTGTCATCCCCACAATAGAAGCAGAGACCATTCTTCCTGCGGAACTCTCTACGTTGTTGGGGGGACACGGAGGCCCCAAGTTGCATAGGTACCTCAGAGTCTTCCGTGGAAGAGCGAAGCAACGGGACCTCGGGAGGCATCATGGGGGAGTCAGAAGGGAAAACACAAAAACGTTCAAGTTGTCGTTCCCTGAGACGTCGGTCAAGTCGTACCGCTAAAGCCATAACCTGGTCTAGGGAGTCAGAAGAGGGATAGCTAACTAGCAGGTCTTTCAGGGCGTTCGACAGACCCAACCTAAACTGGCACCTTAAGGCAGGGTCATTCCACCGAGAAGCTACGCACCACTTCCTAAAGTCAGAGCAATACTCCTCAACAGGTCTCTTACCCTGACGTAAGGTCACCAGCTGACTCTCGGCAAAGGCAGTCCTGTCAGTCTCGTCATAAATGAGTCTGAGAGCGGAAAAGAAAAGATCAACGGAGGAAAGTTCAGGGGCGTCAGGAGCCAAGGAGAAGGCCCATTCTTGGGGCCCTTCCTGGAGCCGGGACATAATTATACCCACCCGCTGGCTCTCAGAACCTGAGGAGTGGGGCTTTAAGCGAAAATAGAGCTTAAAACTCTCCCGAAAGGAGAGAAAAGTCCTCCGGTCCCCTGAGAACCGGTCAGGCAACTTGAGGTGGGGTTCAAGAGGTGAGGTGAGGGGCACTACCATGGTAGCGTCAGGCTGGTTGACCCTCTGAGCCAGGGCCTGGACCTGTAGGGAGAGACCCTGCATTTGCTGGGCCAGGGTCTCAAGGGGGTCCATAGTAGTGTCAGGGACCAGGGTAGTCTAGGTATATGGGCTTGTGATTATGTAATGATGGGGGTAGGGAAACGGACAAGTGAGCCCTAATCTACCCGCCACTCTGTCCCTGCCTACTTGCAACGACCCGCCCTAGGCGACGGGGTACAACTGGGCGGCGGTCCCTACGCTCAGTAAGTGCACGAGACAAACAGACAAGGGTACACAAGGCTAAGGGAAATGGGGCAGTTGCCCACGGCAACACCGTGAGCAACAAGAGTGGTAAACGAGCCGAGTAAAACCAGGAGAGCACGAGGTACCAAACGCAGAGCAGGAGAGTAGTCAGTAAGCCAGGGTCAGTATGGAGCAGGATCAAATAGTCAGAAGCTGTAGCTGGGCCAGGAAACCACACGAGAAGAATCACAAGCAAAGGCGGAACAGGAAAGGCAGGTATAAATAGACAGAGGGCGGGAGCTAGCTCCGTCTGGCCAGGCTGCGATAGGCTCTCCCACTCCTAAGCCTGCCATCCTGAGTGGTGGAAGATGGAGTCAGTCTCAGAGACATAGACTCAGGTGCAGACTGATTACCTATGGGCGTATACACAGAAGTTGTGCCTGGCAGATCCTTTACACATCCCTTAGATTTTTCATCTACCCTGACGCACAGCTTATCCCCCTCATCTTTGTCTTCTGAGTCCTGATGTGTGTCCAGGCAGCTGATAACAGCCACATGTAGGGTACTGCCCTACCCAGGAGAACCCACATTACAGTTTATGGGGTGTATATCTCTGGTGGTGCATGCTGGGCACAATATATTGGACACTGAAATGGCATAGATATATAGAAAATTGCAAATCTCACACTGCACCATCTGCTGCGCATTACCTTTTACACAATACCTGTGGGGTCAAAATGCTGACTACACCTCTAGATGAATGTCTTAAGGGGTGTAGTTTTTAAAATGGGGTCACTTCTCGGGGGTTTCAACTGTACTGGTATCTCAGGGGCTTCTGCATACATGACTTAGCACCAGAAAAGCTCCAGTAGGCCAAATGGTGGTCCTTTCCTTCTGAGCCCTCCCATGGGCCCAAACGGCAGTCTATCACAAAAAATGGGGTATTGCCGCACTTAGCACCAATTGGGCAACAAAATGGGGTATTTTGTTCCCTGTGAAAATAAGAAATGTTGATAAAAAATGACATCTTATTGTAAAAAAATTACATTTTCTTAATTTCACAGCCCAATCCAAATACGTGCTGTGAAAAAACTGTGTGGTCAAAATGGTAACAACAACCATAAATCAATTCCTTGAGGGGTGTAGTTTCTAAAATGTGGTCACTTCTGGTGGGTTTCCATTGCTTTGATACCTCTGGGGCTCTGCAAATGCGACATGGCACCCGAAAACCAATCCAGCAAAATCTGGACTCCAACAAACACATAGCGCTCCTTTGCTTCTGAGCCCTCTCATGGGCCCAAACGGCAGTTTATCACCACAAATGGGGTATTGCCGCACTCAGGACAAATTGGGCAATAAAACGGGGTATTTTATTTCTTGTGAAAATAAGAAATTTGATCAAAAATGACATCTTATTGGAATTTTTTTTATTTTTTTAAATTTCACAGTCCAATTCAATACGTGCTGTGAAAAAACTGTGTGGTCAAAATGGTAACAACAACCATACATGAATTCCTTGAGGGGTGTAGTTTCCAAAATGGGGTCACTTTTGGGGGATTCCTACTGTTTTGGCACCTCAACACCTCTTCAAACGTGGCATGCTGCCTAAAATATATTCTAATAAAAAAAGAGGCCCCAAAATGCACTAGGTGCTTCTTTGCTTCTTGGGCTTGTGTTTTAGTCCACCAACGGAGGCTATGTGGCAGCATATACGGTGTGGCATCATATACAGTGTGGCATCATACCAACGGAGGCTATATGGCAGCATATACGGTGTGGCAGTATATACAGTGTGGCAGCATATACAGTGTGGCAGCATATACGGTGTGGCATCATACCAACGGAGGCTATGTGGCAGCATATACGGTGTGGCAGCATATACAGTGTGGCAGCATATACAGTGTGGCATCATACCAACGGAGGCTATGTGGCAGCATATACCGTGTGGCAGCATATACGGTGTGGCAGCATATACAGTGTGGCATCATACCAACGGAGGCTATATGGCAGCATATACGATGTGGCATCATATACAGTGTGGCATCATACCAACGGAGGCTATATGGCAGCATATACGGTGTGGCAGCATATACGGTGTGGCAGCATATACAGTGTGGCAGCATATACGGTGTGGCATCATACCAACGGAGGCTATGTGGCAGCATATACGGTGTGGCAGAATATACAGTGTGGCAGCATATACAGTGTGGCATCATACCAACGGAGGCTATGTGGCAGCATATACCGTGTGACAGCATATACAGTGTGGCATCATACCAACTGAGGCTATATGGCAGCATATACAGTGTGGCAGCATATACAGTGTGGCAGCACATACAGTATGGCATCATACCAACGGAGGCTATATGGCAGCATATACGGTGTGGCATCATATACAGTGTGGCATCATACCAACGGAGGCTATATGGCAGCATATACGATGTGGCAGCATATACGTTGTGGCAGTATATACGTTGTGGCAGCATATACAGTGTGGCAGCATATACAGCGTGGCATCATATCAACGGAGGCTATGTGGCAGCATATACAGTGTGGCAGCATATACAGTGTGGCAGCATATACAGTGTGGCAGCATATACGGTGTGGCATCATACCAACAGAGGCTATGTGGAAGCATATACCGTGTGGCAGCATATACGGTGTGGCAGCATATATGGTGTGGCAGCATAAAGAGTGTGGCAGCATATACAGTGTGTTATAATACCAACGGAGGCTATGTGGCAGCATATACAGGAATACAGTGTGGCATCATACCGACGGAGGCTATGTGGCAGCATATACGGTGTGGCAGCATATACAGTGTGGCAGCATATACAGTGTGGCATCATATACAGTGTGGCATCATACCAACGGAGGCTATATGGCAGCATATACGGTGTGGCAGCATATATGGTGTGTCAGCATATACAGTGTGGCAGCATATACAGTGTGGCAGCATATACAGTGTGGCATCATACCAACGGAGGCTATGTGGCAGCATATACGGTGTGGCAGCATATACAGTGTGGCAGCATATACAGTGTGGCAGCATATACAGTGTGGCAGCAGATACGGTGTGGCATCATACCAACAGAGGCTATGTGGCAGCATATACGGTGTGGCAGCATATACAGTGTGGCAGCATATACAGTGTGGCATCATACCAATGGAGGCTATGTGGCAGCATATACCGTGTGGCAGCATATACGCTGTGGCAGCATATACAGTGTGGCATCATACCAAGGGAGGCTATATGGCAGCATATACAGTGTGGCAGCATATACAGTGTGGCAGCATATACAGTGTGGCATCATACCAACGGAGGCTATATGGCAGCATATACAGTGTGGAAGCATATACAGTGTGGCATCATACCAACGGAGGCTATATGGCAGCATATACGATGTGGCATCATATACAGTGTGGCATCATACCAACGGAGGCTATATGGCAGCATATACGGTGTGGCAGCATATACGGTGTGGCAGCATATACAGTGTGGCAGCATATACGGTGTGGCATCATACCAACGGAGGCTATGTGGCAGCATATACGGTGTGGCAGCATATACAGTGTGGCAGCATATACAGTGTGGCATCATACCAACGGAGGCTATGTGGCAGCATATACCGTGTGGCAGCATATACAGTGTGGCATCATACCAACTGAGGCTATATGGCAGCATATACAGTGTGGCAGCATATACAGTGTGGCAGCACATACAGTATGGCATCATACCAACGGAGGCTATATGGCAGCATATACGGTGTGGCATCATATACAGTGTGGCATCATACCAACGGAGGCTATATGGCAGCATATACGATGTGGCAGCATATACGTTGTGGCAGTATATACGTTGTGGCAGCATATACAGTGTGGCAGCATATACAGCGTGGCATCATATCAACGGAGGCTATGTGGCAGCATATACAGTGTGGCAGCATATACAGTGTGGCAGCATATACAGTGTGGCAGCATATACGGTGTGGCATCATACCAACAGAGGCTATGTGGAAGCATATACCGTGTGGCAGCATATACGGTGTGGCAGCATATATGGTGTGGCAGCATATAGAGTGTGGCAGCATATACAGTGTGGCATAATACCAACGGAGGCTATGTGGCAGCATATACAGGAATACAGTGTGGCATTATACCGACGGAGGCTATGTGGCAGCATATACGGTGTGGCAGCATATACAGTGTGGCAGCATATACAGTGTGGCATCATATACAGTGTGGCATCATACCAACGGAGGCTATATGGCAGCATGTACGGTGTGGCAGCATATATGGTGTGTCAGCATATACAGTGTGGCAGCATATACAGTGTGGCATCATACCAACGGAGGCTATGTGGCAGCATATACGGTGTGGCAGCATATACAGTGTGGCAGCATATACAGTGTGGCAGCAGATACGGTGTGGCATCATACCAACAGAGGCTATGTGGCAGCATATACGGTGTGGCAGCATATACAGTGTGGCAGCATATACAGTGTGGCATCATACCAATGGAGGCTATGTGGCAGCATATACCGTGTGGCAGCATATACGCTGTGGCAGCATATACAGTGTGGCATCATACCAAGGGAGGCTATATGGCAGCATATACAGTGTGGCAGCATATACAGTGTGGCAGCATATACAGTGTGGCATCATACCAACGGAGGCTATATGGCAGCATATATGGTGTGGCATCATATACAGTGTGGCATCATACCAACGGAGGCTATATGGCAGCATATACGGTGTGGCAGCATATATGGTGTGGCATCATACCAACGGAGGCTATGTGGCAGCATATACGGTGTGGCAGCATATACAGTGTGGCAGCATATACAGTGTGGCATTATAACAAAGGAGGCTATGTGGCAGCATATACCGTGTGGCAGCATATACGGTGTGGCAGCATATACAGTGTGGCAGCATATACAGTGTGGCAGCATATACAGTGTGGCATCATATACAGTGTGGCAGCATATACGGTATGGCAGCATATATGGTGTGGCAGCATATATGGTGTGGCAGCATATACAGTGTGGTAGCATATACCGTGTGGCATCATACCAACGGAGGCTATGTGGCAGCATATACAGGGATACTGTGTGACATCAGACCCAGTAAGGCTGTCTAGCATCAGATCAAATGAGGCTGTGTGGCATCATATACAGGGATACTGTGTGACATCAGACCCAGTAAGGCTGTGTGGCATCATATCAAATGAGGTTGTGTGGCATCATATACAGGGATACTGTGTGGCATCATACCAAGTAAGGCTGTGTAGCATCATATCAATGAGGTTGTGTGGCATCATATACAGGGATACAGTGTGGCATCATACCAAGTAAGGCTGTGTAGCATCATATCAAATTAGGTTGTGTGGCATCATATACAGGGATACTGTGTAACATCAGACCCAGTAAGGCTGTGTAGCATCAGATCAAATGAGGCTATGTGGCAGCATATGCAGGGATACTGTGTGGCATCATACCAAGTAAGGCTGTGTAGCATCATATCAAATGAGGTTGTGTGGCATCATATACAGGGATACTGTGTAGCATCATACCAAGTAAGGCTGTGTAGCATCATATCAAATGAGGTTGTGTGGCATCATATACAGGGATACTGTGTGACACCATACCAAGTAAGGCTTTGTGGCATCATATACAGGGATACTGTGTGACATCAGACCCAGTAAGGCTGTGTGGCATCATATCAAATGAGGTTGTGTGGCATCATATACAGGGATACTGTGTGGCATCATACCAAGTAAGGCTGTGTAGCATCAGATCAAAGGAGGTTGTGTGGCATCATATACAGGGATACTGTGTGGCATCATACCAAGTAAGGCTGTGTAGCATCATATCCCACGATGTGTGTGACTTTTTGTACATCCCTTTATCTAATCCCACCATGTGTGTGACTTTTTGTACAGCCCAGTTTTCCAGGAGGAGAGGGATCGCGCCAATCAAAAGAAGACCTTGAGGAGTGCGTTCGAGGAGCGTAGATACTTTCAACAGGGGCGGCAGCAAGGGGACTCCCATAATTTTCCTACAGTAAATTTGGACGGAGGCTTTCTACGAGGGTTAGTGCAAAGTATGATTCTGCTGTTTTTTTGGGTGGTGGGAGGGGTGTTTATTAGAGGCTGCTGGTTATGTGTGTGTGCATGAGATATCCAAGATAACTGTCTGCATGTTTGGTGCGGGGTATTCTAGATTTGCGGTTGTATGTGTGATGGAGACAGTTGGGATTACCAGTGTTGTGTTTGGTGTGAGGTATCTGTGTGAGGGGCTTGTTCAGGGTGTGGGTGGGTTTGTGATTATCGTTGACGTGTTTATTGTGCGGTACTTTGCTGAGAAAAATGGGCGTGTTACAATTATCCAGATCTTACTTGATTTTGCAAATTATGGACATTTATATATATTTTTGGAATTATTTTAGGAGGAGGGCAAGCAACGCGATCAGATCCAGACGACAGCGGCGGCAGCAGCAAGCAGAGTGGATTACCACGGCGGAGACGAACAGGCCATTTTGAGCAGCAGAAGCGAGGAATTACAGAAAGTAAGTAAGACCGAACCAAGGGAGTTCAGATAAACATACATGACACACAAGTTCACAAGATGAGCCAAACTATGCAGAGTGACGAGACAGGGATGTCATTCTTCCCAAGCGACCATGTTGCGCATAGTTCACCGGTTAAAGGTGATCAAACCATTGATACATTTTTTATTTTATTCTTCTCTAGGAAATATAACTTTGACATGCCGCATGATTGGCAGAAACGTTCTGAAATACAATTTGAAGGTTCGGTCGGATGATGAGACAAAGCAAGGTGTTTTCAACTGCTGCTAAAGGTCCGGTCGGATGATGAGACAAAGCAAGGTGTTTTCACCTGCTGCTAAAGGTCCGGTCGGATGATGAGACAAAGCAAGGTGTTTTCACCTGCTGATGAAGGTCCAGTTGGATGATGAGACGAAGCAAGGTGTTTTCACATGCTGATAACTTCTTTGTGATTGCCGTTGACGTCTGTGTGTTTTCAATGTAAATGTCTTTTACTGTTTCGTCTTCCATTTTGTACTTTTATGTGTTTGTCCCTATCCGTCAATGTTGCCTTTTTACCTGAACTATCTATTTGTGACTATGGAACAAAATATTTTTTTGTTCTGCATGTAAATCTTATATTTGTGTTTATGATGAAAGACTTTTTCTGTGTTACTTTGGAAGCCACTTATGGCTTCATCAATAAAAAAAATATGGTTTATAAATGTTATTCTCTTTCATTCCCTGTCTCAATTACAGAAAAATAACAATTAATTTTGGGTTAGTCACACAAAACTGCTCTCCTCAGCCATTGAGATGGTGAAACTGTCTGGCACTGCGATCATTGACTGTTTTGCAGTGATAGTGTCAAACTACACACTACTATTTTCTGCCTTGGTGAACAGTCAATTCCCAGTGCCAAACTGTTACCTATAAACAATTTTACATGTTCAATACTTACTTCTCCACATGACATATATCTGCCACCCACCATAGTCCAAATTTGTGGGATAACTTTGAGGGTGAGTTCACACGCAGTGACCGAAGAAGTTACACAAATAGGATGTTTTATCTTCTAAAACCCGCTGTGGATTTTATGATTTTCTCCAAACTCACGACTTTTCAATCTTGCGCTTAGAAAACCCGAACTCACAGATCTAAATCAGAATTCTAAGTATCGTAGCACACCAAATATACCTCATTAGGGGTATCACCTCTCTTTATCTAATCCCTCGTTATTACAGTAATTATGTTTTCTCATGCCATAATATTGAAATTTACTTTTTTGATAGAAATGCCATCGTGCATTGTGTCTGGTTGTGACAGTCGGTCTAATCGAGCTACTTACTGTCAAGGAGTGATCCTCCATGTTTTTCCAGGCAACATTGACAAGATTAAAGTTTGGCTCCAACAGGCCAGACAATCGTTGGACAATATAGATGCACTCTCACAAAGAATTTTGGATGGAAAAAAACAAGATTTATTTAAACTATGTTCCAAACACTTCGAACAAGACTGTTATGTTTATAAGTCTGAAAAGAAGGTACGATGGCTGAAGGAAAGTGCAATTCCCACTATATTCCCTTATCAGGAAACAGAGTCTCCACCATCTAAATGGAAAAGTACAGAACATGAACACAGTTATTCTTGGGCAACACAATGCATGCAATTACCTTTGGCTACTACATCCACCAACAGCATTACATACGTTTCTACCGGTACCTCAATGCAAAACAATCCACCAACGTCAATGTCCCAAGTGATGGGAGTGAAACATGTCAAAATTGGTGTCAACAGAAATTTTTTTCAAAGAAATGCAACAACAAACACCGAACAGAGGACATTGTCAACGAGAGCCACCAACACACCTTTCAAAAGAAAAAGAGATGCAACCACTCAATCAGACATCTTCACAGTGGATACAGGATGCCAGTTTCCAGAGGAAGAACTTTCTTTTGAAAACCAATCAACAATGAAGTTGGATCATTTTTACCCATCTAAGTTTTCAACCCCCCGCTTAAAAAGACAAACATCATGCCAAGGCATATTGGAGGATCCAGAGGAAAGCTTTGTTTCTTCTACTGGCAGAAATGATGCAAGAGATCTGGACTACGAACCACAAGATGCAAGTCTGTCATTTGACAACGTGACAACCAATTTGTTTTCAGAACCAGCAGATGAAGACCTAGTAAAAGAGCGCAAATTTTTGGTTTTTGAATCGGCTTTAGATGTACTGGTTGCTCAGTGCGCGTGTTTCTGTGGGCAAAAAATTGAAAACCCAGTTAAATTACAGCAAGGTACCTATCTTTCACTACATGGCAAATATTACAATGGACATGATTTTTTTTTGGAAAGTCAACCAAAGTTTCATCGTATACCGGTTGGAAATGTTCTGATTGCAGCTTCCATTTTATTTAATGGTGGCAACTATGCCAAGATGTCCCACATTTATTCATCTATTGGGATTCAATTTATTTCACATTCAACTTACTTTCGTCACCAAAGAAATTTTTTATTTCCAGTGGTGGACATTCACTGGAGACAAGAAAAAAAGGAAGTTCAGAAAGAAATCAAACAAACACCATTGTGTCTCCTTGGTGACGGACAATGTGATAGCCCTGGGCATAATGCAAAATATTGTGTGTACACAATGATGGATTATAACAGCGACAAGATTGTTGACTTTAAAATCGTTCAGGTTACACAAACCACATCTTCTGTGGCTATGGAAAATTTGGCCTTTCAAAACTGTCTTGACCGTGTTATTCAAGATGGGCTCAATGTGCATGCTCTTGCAACAGACCGTCATTTCGCCATACGTAAAAAAATACGTGAACAATACCCAGAGATTGAACTTCAATTTGATATATGGCATTATGCAAAGTCCATTCGGAAGAAACTGAAGGCTGCGAGTAAAAAAAGAAGCTGTTCCCAAGTTGGTGATTGGATCACGTCAATAACCAATCATTTTTGGTACTGTTGTTGTACTGCTTCCGGTAATGTGGATGTGCTGCGTGAAAAATGGCTCTCTGTACTTCAACATATTCGTAATGTACATGAATTCCATGGTGACATTGTCACACAATGTGATCACAGATGTTTAGACATTGATGACGATCGAAAACACAATTGGATGTCAGCAACATCTGCAGCCTATGAGCAGGTGGAAAAGATCGTAAATGATAAACAAATATTGAAAGACTTGCCCCACTTGTCATCTTACTGTCATACTGGAAAAATAGAGGTATTCCACAGCTTTATTCTGAAATACCGACCAAAAAGAATACATTTTTCTTTTGACGGAATGGAAGCACGGACAAAACGTGCTATTTTGTCACATAATCATAATACAAAACAGGAACAATCAAGAGTCCACCGACAGACCACAAAGTCGGATCGGCTTGGTAGCATGAGGTATAATGTAGTTTTCTCAAAACTAAGCAAAAAATGGACTGCAAAGAAAGACTACGTACCAATGTCTTTCTCACACCTCTTTCCTATGTTTGTCAATGTGATCAAATTGTCAAAACAGGAAATTGAACATAGTTGGCAAACACGGAAATTGACCCTACCACCAAACATAGCCACAGAACCACGGCCGTATAAAGCAGCAGCTGTTATTGCTCACAAATCCTGTTTTTAATGTACTGAACTAGGTTTTATTTGCCCTTCTCCCAAAATGCCTTACATTTAAACTTATGTTTGTATTTTTTTTGTGTCTTATGATATTATGTGTCAAGAATTATTTACTAAATAGTCCCTCTTCACTTGCACCCATACTATGAAGTCAACACAAAGCCCTGTAGGGAAAGTAATTGTGTTATTGTCATAAATTGTTATTGTTCAGAAATTGACAATAGTACTGACGATATTATAATACATAAGTTGTCAATTCAGATCAATGGAGAAGCAAAGCACATAAGCAAATTCACAATTTCAATGATTGTGCAGTGACCTACAATGAAGCATGTTTCATTTACTATACATCATCCTGCTGACAATACCATCAATTATTTTACAATATAAACCTACTAGCTTACAACTATTTCCCACTATTTATATTGCCTGTCACTGGAAGAATTTGTAAGCAAACTATCTGTGTAGATTGGATGTTGATTCTGGGATTTATTCTGATTGCAATATTTGGAGTCGGGAAGGAATTTCCCCCACACACAACAAATGAAGAACAAAACGAAAATAACCTGGGGTTTTTTGCCTTCCTCTGAATCAACACTAGCACTTTATATCCTGTATATTATTTTCTGGTATGTCCAATACTTATCCTGTGTTACTATGTTAGAATAAATAAACATCTCAAGTATTTATTTTCAGAATAATTTTTTATTGTAAAATATAAAAACATAGTAAAGTAATCAAACACAATTCAAAAATCTGCCATTTCCGAAGCATTATTGTCAGTGGCTAGCTTGAAACCAACATATACTTGGTTTTCTTCAGGAAATATTGCTCTGACTTTCCGAACTGCACATGCTGGAATGGTCCGCCGGTTTTTTCGTCCAAGGTAACCGTGAACCCACATCGTGAACATTCGGTATGCGACCTTCCGTAAGGACCTATACAGGATAAAAAACTATTGTTAGGCAATCATATTTGCACACTATAGAGAGGACAATCTTATACTGTCACCCCTAACATGGCCATATTATTTACTATATAATCTGAAAACATAAGAACTCACAAAGGCTGTAGCGACACACATCGGTTGATTGCTGCGTGGAACACGATCAAAATTTACTGCTAGTGTTACATGGACCACATAAGAATTTGGGCAGACACATATTAGACACATGTATGCTGCTCAAAATAAACATAATAGGGGGCGGGACGTAGCTATGGCGGAGTAAGCATCTCGGGGGAGCTCCGTGCAGCAGAGGGCTTAATAGCAGCCTGAGCCCGTCTGAAACCGGCAGGAGATGCCAGCAAAACACAGTGGACAAGGCACTACACCCTCCTGCTCCTTACCTAGCTTGCAGATGCGGAGTGCTAGCATGGAGCGCTTCTTATCAGCGGCGCCCGCTTCTCAAGAATTCCCAGGTGTCATGGCGGACCCGGCACTGCATCCTGCCACGTGCAGATCTACAGGCCTTCAGCACGCAGCAGCAGGAGCTCAAGCACAGGGACAGACGATCGCACCGCAGCCTGGGGCCAGCAACAATGAGGTACCGCACGTGTCCCCTGTCCTATCTGGTCCTGTACTTCAGCCAGCCACCGTGTCCCTGCCCAGAAGCCCAGATTCTGTCCCTTTACAGCCTGCATTACATGCAGATTTACACCTGCTCAGGGAACTGATCCAAGCTCTCCCTACCAGGCATGACTTAGATTCCCTGGTGACTAGAATTGAGCAATCCCACCAACAAGACATCGCTGCCTTACACCAAGAAGTGGATAGGGTGGACACTAGGATTACCAACACGGACCAAACGGTCTCCAATATTGACAGCAGAGTGCTAGCTCTGGAGAAGGCAGCCATTTCCAGCAGAACACATATACAGTCTCTGGCGTTACAGTTGGACGATCAAGAGAACAGGGGTCGTAGGAACAATATCCGACTGAAAGGCCTCCCAGACCTGGGTCCCAGAGATGACCTTCCGGCCAGGATAACTGCCATCTTTAACACGGTCACTAATAGGCCGTTGGAGGCGACATTTTTACTGAATCGTGTCCATAGGGTTTCTCGACCCGGTCCGAACGACCCATCCAACCCTCGTGATGTTCTGTGTAGACTACACTACTACTCGGACAAGGATTTAATCATTCAATGCGCGTGGTCACATGGCCCGGTTACGGTGGATGAATGCAGGGTCACGATATATCCAGATGTCTCCCCACGTACGCTCTACATGCGGCGCCTCCTGCACCCACTACTAGAGAGGATCAAAGCTGTGGGAGCCACTTATAGATGGGGTCACCCGTTCCATGTGGTCATCAGGAAAGAATCAGCCACCTTCCTTTTGCGCCATTTCTCAGATTTGGAGGCCTTATTCAATTTCCTGCAGATCGAGTCGTTTCCGGTCCCGGATTGGCTGACACTGGACCGGCCGGAACCATCGCAACGCCGGCGCACTCGGCGCCCTAGCCAACGTCTCTTTTTTGTTACAGGGTGTCCTGACAGCTCCTCCGAGGAGTGCCTTTTCCCAACGGAACTTTGTGAGCAGTCCCGGTACTTCCTCCGTGACTTTCCGAGACTTCCGTGGACAGTGAGCTGTCACCGAAGATTCCACAGATGCATACAGAACTGTAGATATGACCCGACATATAGTTTACCCTTCTTTTGCTCCTGGTCCTCCCCCCCTCCCCCCTCTAACCCCCTCCTCCCCTCCTCTCTCCCCCCTCTCTCCCCCTCGTGAATTGTCAGGAAATTGCTCGTGGTACGACATACTGTTAGTATTGACACACTAGGCCACATGATGTTGTCACAGGCGGTAGTATTACTATTCATAAGGTTTCATTCACTACCTGAGACCCAATTTGTGATCCGATTTGTTTTATCTGTATCTTGGTGAATGCCGCATTAGTGCTCTTTCTAATGAGTCTCTTACTATCTCTTTCCTTTCCCCACCCTCTCTCCCCTTCCCCTCCTCCTCATAGCCTTTCCCCTCCCCCACTTTTTCTCTTCTTACCTTCCTCCTCCCCCTCCTCCTCCTCTCTTCCCTCCCCTCCTCCTCCTCTCTCCCCCCCCTCTAAACCTCCCCCCCTCACCCTTTTCTAACAGGTCATACTAGTCTTCCGGGCCCTCCAATAAGAGGAGTTTAATGTTACATATCTCAGGTTACAGACAATGTCGCTCTGTGTTTACAGTGTTCTTTTCTCGCAGATTTTCAGGTGAAGTGTTAAGCTGGCCTATATGGCCGTGTTTTTGTAGGGCCAGGTAACATAAAATGTTATGTCCTCCCTTGCCCGCCTCTTGGTGGACATCGGATGAGTTTTTGTTCAATGTTTTGTGCTGCTCGCTGCACGGGGCTCCCCCCCCCACTTCTCTTTGGTTTTCCTTGTTCCCGTTTTGTTACTAGCCTTTTCTCCACAGGTCTCCTTGCCGTGTGGGTGTCGGCCTTTGGGTCCTTTTTTCTTTCTCTGTAAATTTTTCTTTTTCTTTCTGGTCTTTCCCCCTACCCCTCTGTATCTTCCCTCCCTCCCCTCCTTTGTTTTCATCACCTACCAGGGACATGGCCCGCCACTCCCAGAATGACATTCGGATAGGCTCGTTGAATGTCAAGGGGTTGCATAGTCCTGGGAAGCGATCCATTTTGCTCAACATGTTGAAAGGTAGACACTTACATGTAGCTTTCCTACAGGAAACGCACCTTAGTGAACGGAAACCTTTTAAGATGTCTAATCTTTGTTTTCCACACGCCTATCATAGTCTCTCTCCTGACCCGAAATCCAGGGGGACGAGTATTCTCCTGTCTCGTACTCTTCCGTGGGAATTTCTGGACTCTCGCAGTGATGGGATGGGGCGAATGCTACTACTCAAGGGCAGCATTAATTCGCAGATCTACACCTTTGCTTCCTTCTACCTACCCAATGTGGGTCAAGGTTCAGCTCTGCTTGGCTTTCTGGATGAGCTAGAGGAGTTTGGGGAGGGTACCATTGTCCTGGGAGGTGACTTCAATGTCGCATTAGAGCCCACCATGGATGTCTCCAAGGGTACATCATCAATTCCTCATTCCCAACTGCGCCGTATTAAGCGAGCGCTTCACGAGCATAATTTTGTGGACACATGGCACCTATTACATCCGGGTGATAAAGATTTTTCTTTTTACTCATCCGTACATGACACTTACTCCAGACTCGATCTAATATTTGTCAAACATCGCTCAATCCCAATTTTACAGGCCGCCGATATTGACTCAATCTCTTTCTCAGATCATGCCCTTGTCACGCTATCCTTAACAATGCTAGCCCCGATATTACACCAATCCCAGTGGAAACTCAATCCGTTGCTTCTTAATGTCTCCTTGGTTTCTTCAGATGTGGAGCGTACACTTGAAGAATACTTCACGGCCAATACCCCTGCAGACACAAACCCACGGGTACTGTGGGAGGCGCACAAGTGTGTTGTACGTGGCACCTTTATTGAACACGGAGCTCGATTAAAAAGGGAGCATGCGGGGACCACTGCTCGGCTTCTCTCGGAAATTAGGGTGTTAGAGTCTACTCACAAGCATTCCCATGAATTAGCATGTAAAGTCGCATTACTCCAGAAACGAGAAGAGCTCCGTACCCTATTAATGTCTAAGGCCAAAGCTACCCTCTCGAAATGTAAGCGCCGCTTCTACGAATATGGGAACAAATGTAGCAGGTCTCTGGACAGAGCACTGAGACTCCAGCAAGCGCGTACCTACGTACCCTTTATTGCAACATCCCCCACTACTCGGGCTAACTTGCCATTAGACATAGCCTCACACTTCCGCGACTTTTATGCCTCCCTATACAACACAGATTCCACCAATCCGGCCACGTTGGCGAACAACTTCCGTACACGTATCAAAAACTATATTGCAGACTCAGGTATGCCTTCTCTGTCAGAGGAGGTACTAGGCGCACTGGAGGCTCCAATCTCTCCACCAGAACTAGCTGATGCACTTAAGAGCTCCGCTAATGGTAAGGCCCCGGTGCCTGACGGGTTCACACTCCCCTACTATAAAAAATACTCCGCTACCATTAGCCCACATTTTCTAGCATCCTTGAACTCCTACTCCTCCTCAGCTCACGTTCCACCAGACACACTCAGGGCCCACATTGCAGTGATTCCCAAACCAGGGAAAGACCCCTCTCAGTGCGCTAGCTACAGGCCGATTTCGCTTATCAACACTGACATTAAACTCTTCGCGAAGATTTTGGCAATGCGTTTGGCTCCGTTGCTCAGTGGGGTCATTCATCTTGACCAGGCGGGGTTCATGGTGGGCAGAGAGGCCCGAGACAACACTACGAAAGCGATCAACCTTATACATAAGGCTAAGTTGTCCCGGGTTCCACTGATGCTCTTGTCAACTGACGCTGAAAAGGCTTTTGACAGAGTTAATTGGACATACATGGAGGAAGCACTACTCCGACTTGGCCTGGGCCCTCAGATGATGAGTTGGATCATGTCTTTGTATTCTTGCCCCTCGGCGAGGGTCCTGGTGAATGGCATTCTCTCAGAAGAATTTGCCATCCATAATGGGACACGCCAGGGCTGCCCACTCTCTCCCCTGATTTTTATCCTGACCTTGGAACCATTTCTAAGGCATGTTCGTGCCAATCAGGACATTCAGGGCCTAGGGGAGGGCTCCCATGTCAATAAGGTGGCAGCATATGCAGACAACCTTTTGTTTTTCCTGACCAACCCAAACACTTCTCTCCCGAATCTGATGCAGGAGTTTCGTCGCTTCTCCAGCTTTCCAATTTTAAAATAAACTTTGCCAAATCAGAGGCCATGAACGTCTTCCTCCCCGCCCCCATGTTATCTACGCTCGAACAATCCTTTAGTTTTAAATGGAACTCAGTGGCGCTCAAGTACCTGGGAGTATATATCCCGGCAGATTTAAAGGGAATATTTAACTTGAACTTTCCAAGGTTTCTTACTGAGATTAAGGCGGACTGTGCGAGGTGGTCGGGAGGCACATTTATGTGGATGGGCCGATGTACTATTTTTAAAATGAATATCCTACCTCGACTACTCTACTTATTCCAGGCCCTTCCTATAGCAGTGCCACCTTCATTCTTTAAAGCGATCAACTCCATACAAATATCTTTTGTCTGGAATGGCAAGCATCCACGCCTTAGTCGTTCGCTTCTGTGTCGTTCCCGGAAGTCGGGAGGACTGGCTCTTCCTGACATTCGCTCGTATTACAACGCAACTATCTTGGTGCGCATAGTGGATTGGTGTAGACACGCCCCTTTAAAAGGCATGGGTAGGTATTGAACAAAGCTTTTCGACGGTCCCTCTCGAAGTATCTCCATGGCTGAAACGCGGACTTCTCACATCCCTACATCATCACCCCACGATCGGTCCCACGCTCAGATGTTGTGCCCTCGTAGCGGTCCGTTCACACCTCCTGCCTCTTTGCTCCCCCATTTCTCCGATCCTGGGGAACCCATCTTTTCCCTCGGGGTTGAGTGACTCGGTGTTCAAGTCCTGGGCGGCGCTGGGTGTATTTAGGGCAGAGCACTTTCTGAAGAATTCGGAGTGGCTCCCCCTTGAGGAGTTGACACAGATGCCTGAACTCCCTCCTTTGGGTTACTGGCATATATTTCAACTCCGCCATTTTTACTCCTCTTTACCACCCTCGGAGCTATTCCTAGCCCCGAGGTCCCCACTGGAAGACTTGTGCGTGGGCACTGAGCCGGTTCGCCATTCATTGTCCACAATCTATCACCTCCTCCTGAACCCGCCTGACCTCCCAGCGCCTGGTTATATTTCTGAATGGGAGTCGGATCTGGGTATTGCCCTAACCACAAACCAATGCTCTCGCATTCTCTCTCTTGTCCATAAAACCTCAATTAGCTTGCGTTACCAAGAGGCTAGTTTTAAACTACTCTCGCGTTGGTATAGGACCCCGGTCCGCCTGCATCGGATTTTTCTGAACGTATCTCCTCTCTGCTGGAGATGGGGATTGGACAATGGTACCCTCCTCCACACTTTCTGGTCATGCCCGCTACTTGCAGAATTCTGGGAGGGGGTCAAAAAGGTGATTTACGAGGTAACGGACACCAGCTTTACTATGGATGCGGCTTTCTTCCTTCTCCATCACTGTGACATCCCAGCAAACACCTACAAGCGCTCCCTGCTTCACTATCTAGTGATGGCGGCGCGGCACTGCATTCCCTTGCTTTGGAAGAATTCTTCTCCTCCCACTCTGTCCCTCTGGGTCTCCAAGGTCAACGATCTAATGCACATGGAGGACCTGACCTCGAGCATTCATGATAATCATGCCAGATTCTGCCTCACTTGGGCTCCGTGGATTATATTTCAGGACTCCGATTCCTACAAAGACATTCTGGGACAGACGGGCATTGGTGAATAGTCTTTGATGGACGCATTCTGGAGGAGCAGAGATGTCCCCGGAGGGAGCAGCTATCCCTCCATCCCCTTGCCCATCCTTCATCTTTTCCTCCTTCATTTTGTCTTGTATCATCTTTTGTGTGCACAGGGGGGGGGGGAGTATATAGCAATATATTCTGGAAATGACGAGGTTGTTATACACGGTTAAATTTTGGTTATGCCACTCAATTCAATGCATTCCTAACCTTGTACATGTATATCACCCTCCCTTATGTACGTGTCTCTGTATTCTTTTTTACTGTAAAAATTTGGCTGTTAGCCATGAAAATAAAGAATTGAAAAAATAAAATAAACATAATAATATATATTACAGGAATAAGGTTAGGATCACAATAGCATCATTCAAACATGACTGGACCATAGTTATAAATTAATCTCACTAAATAATTTCCTTACCTGTTATTTAGTGGTGCTGGACGTGTTGGACCAAAACATCGATACATTTCACATAGGGTAAGTTGGTCCTTGTCCAGACATCTGTCAGTAAAAGTAGGATGCTCTGTAATGCACGTAATCGGCTCATCTTCTTCCATTTTGTTGAGCACGTATATCTTTGCAACAGACGCATTCCTCTTCAGTCGGCAAATTCATGCAGTTCCCACACTGACACCACGATTCCACAAGTTTTACTGACGTTGATGGACTTTGTCTCAGACTTTGCTCTTCTCGTTTTCTTATTGGCTGGAGTACAAGAATTTGATTTGGATCTTTATATTTTTGACAACTTCCTCGAAGTTCCTGATCTAATATCGCTCTCTAAAAAAAGAAACAATGTTGGCGCTATAAAATGGAATGTAAGTCAATATTATGGCCATTGTGACAACAGTACAGAAATCACCAGCTGTGCATTGCGTTATTTTATCATTGATTTTGGAGTGGCCATGTACATCTAGGAATTAGATTTTGCATTATAAAATTGTGGCACCCAATATAGTGTAGGTATATTCAACAGTGTGCGCTCCACTTACGTCAATGGTGAAGGTGAGTGAAAAGACTCCAAAAATATAGGACACAATATTATGAATGGAATGGACGACCAAAAGAGGTCCCACAAAAATTCCACTTTCGTACCGGTTTGGTTTATATTAAAACCAGTAGATGGTGGTGTTGTTGGCCCCACACAAATGAAAGAGTCAGCGTGCTATCCCACAGCACAGTGAAGCATTTCACAGACATCAACTGCACAAAGTCTTACCTCCTGGGCTCTTTTTTCTTTCTCCTCTGGGGTAAAAGTTGGTGGTATTCGTTTACGTATTGGTTGATTTTCATCAATGGATTTCAGAATTCTCTTTGGCGCCATAACTGCCAAATACAAACAACAGTTGATACATATCTCTCCCAAGACGTCAAATCAAAAACTGTATACGCTGCCACATGCCTCCCTGGATATGATGCCACACAACCTCATTTGATATGATGCCACACAGCCTTACTGGGTATGATGCAACACAGTATCCCTGTATATGATGCCACACAACCTCCTTTGATATGATGCCACACAGCCTTACTGGGTCTGATGCCACACAACCTCCTTTGATATGATGCCACACAGCCTTACTGGGTATGATGCCACACAACATCCTTTGATATGATGCCACACGGCCTTACTGGGTATGATGCAACACAGTATCCCTGTATATGATGCCACACAACCTCCTTTGATATGATGCCACACAGCCTTACTGGGTCTGATGCCACACAACCTCCTTTGATATGATGCCACACAGCCTTACTGGGTATGATGCCACACAGCCTTACTGGGTATGATGCCACACAACCTCCTTTGATATGATGCCACACAGCCTTACTGGGTAAGATGCAACACTGTATCCCTGTATATGATGCCACACAACCTCCTTTGATATGATGCCACACAGCCTTACTGGGTCTGATGCCACACAACCTCCTTTGATATGATGCCACACAGCCTTACTGGGTATGATGCAACACAGTATCCCTGTATATGATGCCACACAACCTCCTTTGATATGATGCCACACAGCCTTACTGGGTCTGATGCCACACAACCTCCTTTGATATGATGCCACACAGCCTTACTGGGTATGATGCAACACAGTATCCCTGTATATGATGCCACACAACCTCCTTTGATATGATGCCACACAGCCTTACTGGGTCTGATGCAACACAGTATCCCTGTATATGATGCCACACAACCTCCTTTGATATGATGCCACACAGCCTTACTGGGTCTGATGCCACACAACCTCCTTTGATATGATGCCACACAGCCTTACTGGGTATGATGCCACACAGCCTTACTGGGTATGATGCCACACAACCTCATTTGATATGATGCCACACAGCCTTACTGGGTATGATGCCACACAACCTCCTTTGATATGATGCCACACAGCCTTACTGGGTATGATGCAACACAGTATCCCTGTATATGATGCCACACAACCTCCTTTGATATGATGCCACACAGCCTTACTGGGTCTGATGCCACACAACCTCCTTTGATATGATGCCATACAGCCTTACTGGGTATGATGCCACACAGCCTTACTGGGTATGATGCCACACAACCTCCTTTGATATGATGCCACACAGCCTTACTGGGTATGATGCAACACAGTATCCCTGTATATGATGCCACACAACCTCCTTTGATATGATGCCACACAGCCTTCATGGGTATGATGCCACACAACCTACTTTGATATGATGCCACACAGCCTTACTGGGTATGATGCAACACAGTATCCCTGTATATGATGCCACACAACCGCCTTTGATATGATGCCACACAGCCTTACTGGGTCTGATGCCACACAACCTCCTTTGATATGATGCCACACAGCCTTACTGGGTATGATGCCACACAGCCTTACTGGGTCTGATGCCACACAACCTCCTTTGATATGATGCCACACAGCCTTACTGGGTATGATGTCACACAGCCTTACTGGGTATGATGCCACACAACCTCATTTGATATGATGCCACACAGCCTTACTGGGTATGATGCCACACAACCTCCTCTGATATGATGCCACACAGCCTTACTTGGTATGATGCAACACAGTATCCCTGTATATGATGCCACACAACCTCCTTTGATATGATGCCACACAGCCTTACTGGGTCTGATGCCACACAACCTCCTTTGATATGATGCCACACAGCCTTACTGGGTATGATGCCACACAGCCTTACTGGGTATGATGCCACACAACCTCCTTTGATATGATGCCACACAGCCTTACTGGGTATGATGCAACACAGTATCCCTGTATATGATGCCACACAACCTCCTTTGATATGATGCCACACAGCCTTCATGGGTATGATGCCACACAACCTACTTTGATATGATGCCACACAGCCTTACTGGGTATGATGCAACATAGTATCCCTGTATATGATGCCACACAACCTCCTTTGATATGATGCCACACAGCCTTACTGGGTCTGATGCCACACAACCTCCTTTGATATGATGCCACACAGCCTTACTGGGTATGATGCCACACAGCCTTACTGGGTATGATGCCACACAACCTCATTTGATATGATGCCACACAGCCTTACTGGGTATGATGCCACACAACCTCCTTTGATATGATGCCACACAGCCTTACTGGGTATGATGCAACACAGTATCCCTGTATATGATGCCACACAGCCTTACTGGGTCTGATGCCACACAACCTCCTTTGATATGATGCCACACAGCCTTACTGGGTCTGATGCCACACAGCCTTACTGGGTACGATGCCTTTGATATGATGCCACACAGCCTTACTGGGTCTGATGCCACACAACCTCCTTTGATATAATGCCACACAGCCTTACTGGGTCTGATGCCACACAGCCTTACTGGGTACGATGCCACACAACCTCCTTTGATATGATGCCACACAGCCTTACTGGGTATGATGCAACACAGTATCCCTGTATATGATGCCACACAACCTCCTTTGATATGATGCCACACAGCCTTCATGGGTATGATGCCACACAACCTACTTTGATATGATGCCACACAGCCTTACTGGGTATGATGCAACATAGTATCCCTGTATATGATGCCACACAACCTCCTTTGATATGATGCCACACAGCCTTACTGGGTCTGATGCCACACAACCTCCTTTGATATGATGCCAGACAGCCTTACTGGGTATGATGCCACACAGCCTTACTGGGTATGATGCCACACAACCTCATTTGATATGATGCCACACAGCCTTACTGGGTATGATGCCACACAACCTCCTTTGATATGATGCCACACAGCCTTACTGGATATGATGCCACACAGCCTTACTGGGTATGATGCCACACAACCTCATTTGATATGATGCCACACAACCTTACTGGGTCTGATGCCACACAACCTCCTTTGATATGATGCCACACAGCCTTACTGGGTATGATGCCACACAGCCTTACTGGGTATGATGCCACACAACCTCATTTGATATGATGCCACACAGCCTTACTGGGTCTGATGCCACACAACCTCCTTTGATATGATGCCACACAGCCTTACTGGGTATGATGCCACACAGCCTTACTGGGTATGATGCCACACAACCTCATTTGATATGATGCCACACAGCCTTACTGGGTATGATGCCACACAACCTCCTTTGATATGATGCCACACAGCCTTACTGGGTATGATGCAACACAGTATCCCTGTATATGATGCCACACAGCCTTACTGGGTCTGATGCCACACAACCTCCTTTGATATGATGCCACACAGCCTTACTGGGTCTGATGCCACACAGCCTTACTGGGTACGATGCCTTTGATATGATGCCACACAGCCTTACTGGGTCTGATGCCACACAACCTCCTTTGATATAATGCCACACAGCCTTACTGGGTCTGATGCCACACAGCCTTACTGGGTACGATGCCACACAACCTCCTTTGATATGATGCCACACAGCCTTACTGGGTATGATGCAACACAGTATCCCTGTATATGATGCCACACAACCTCCTTTGATATGATGCCACACAGCCTTCATGGGTATGATGCCACACAACCTACTTTGATATGATGCCACACAGCCTTACTGGGTATGATGCAACATAGTATCCCTGTATATGATGCCACACAACCTCCTTTGATATGATGCCACACAGCCTTACTGGGTCTGATGCCACACAACCTCCTTTGATATGATGCCAGACAGCCTTACTGGGTATGATGCCACACAGCCTTACTGGGTATGATGCCACACAACCTCATTTGATATGATGCCACACAGCCTTACTGGGTATGATGCCACACAACCTCCTTTGATATGATGCCACACAGCCTTACTGGGTATGATGCCACACAGCCTTACTGGGTATGATGCCACACAACCTCATTTGATATGATGCCACACAACCTTACTGGGTCTGATGCCACACAACCTCCTTTGATATGATGCCACACAGCCTTACTGGGTATGATGCCACACAGCCTTACTGGGTATGATGCCACACAACCTCATTTGATATGATGCCACACAGCCTTACTGGGTATGATGCCACAGAACCTCCTTTGATATGATGCCACACAGTCTTACTGGGTATGATGCAACACAGTATCCCTGTATATGATGCCACACAACCTCCTTTGATATGATGCCACACAGCCTTACTGGGTCTGATGCCACACAACCTCCTTTGATATGATGCCACACAGCCTTACTGGGTATGATGCCACACAGCCTTACTGGGTATGATGCCACACAACCTCATTTGATATGATGCCACACAGCCTTACTGGGTATGATGCCACACAACCTCCTTTGATATGATGCCACACAGCCTTACTGGGTATGATGCAACACAGTATCCCTGTATATGATGCCACACAACCTCCTTTGATATGATGCCACACAGCCTTACTGGGTCTGATGCCACACAACCTCCTTTGATATGATGCCACACAGCCTTACTGGGTATGATGCCACACAACCTTACTGGGTATGATGCCACACAACCTCCTTTGATATGATGCCACACAGCCTTACTGGGTATGATGCAACACAGTATCCCTGTATATGATGCCACACAACCTCCTTTGATATGATGCCACACAGCCTTCATGGGTATGATGCCACACAACCGCCTTTGATATGATGCCACACAGCCTTACTGGGTCTGATGCAACACAACCTCCTTTGATATGATGCCACACAGCCTTACTGGGTATGATGCCACACAGCCTTACTGGGTCTGATGCCACACAACCTCCTTTGATATGATGCCACACAGCCTTACTGGGTATGATGTCACACAGCCTTACTGGGTATGATGCCACACAACCTCATTTGATATGATGCCACACAGCCTTACTGGGTATGATGTCACACAACCTCCTCTGATATGATGCGACACAGCCTTACTTGGTATGATGCAACACAGTATCCCTGTATATGATGCCACACAACCTCCTTTGATATGATGCCACACAGCCTTACTGGGTCTGATGCCACACAACCTCCTTTGATATGATGCCACACAGCCTTACTGGGTATGATGCCACACAGCCTTACTGGGTATGATGCCACACAACCTCCTTTGATATGATGCCACACAGCCTTACTGGGTATGATGCAACACAGTATCCCTGTATATGATGCCACACAACCTCCTTTGATATGATGCCACACAGCCTTCATGGGTATGATGCCACACAACCTACTTTGATATGATGCCACACAGCCTTACTGGGTATGATGCAACATAGTATCCCTGTATATGATGCCACACAACCTCCTTTGATATGATGCCACACAGCCTTACTGGGTCTGATGCCACACAACCTCCTTTGATATGATGCCACACAGCCTTACTGGGTATGATGCCACACAGCCTTACTGGGTATGATGCCACACAACCTCATTTGATATGATGCCACACAGCCTTACTGGGTATGATGCCACACAACCTCCTTTGATATGATGCCACACAGCCTTACTGGGTATGATGCAACACAGTATCCCTGTATATGATGCCACACAGCCTTACTGGGTCTGATGCCACACAACCTCCTTTGATATGATGCCACACAGCCTTACTGGGTCTGATGCCACACAGCCTTACTGGGTACGATGCCTTTGATATGATGCCACACAGCCTTACTGGGTCTGATGCCACACAACCTCCTTTGATATAATGCCACACAGCCTTACTGGGTCTGATGCCACACAGCCTTACTGGGTACGATGCCACACAACCTCCTTTGATATGATGCCACACAGCCTTACTGGGTATGATGCAACACAGTATCCCTGTATATGATGCCACACAACCTCCTTTGATATGATGCCACACAGCCTTCATGGGTATGATGCCACACAACCTACTTTGATATGATGCCACACAGCCTTACTGGGTATGATGCAACATAGTATCCCTGTATATGATGCCACACAACCTCCTTTGATATGATGCCACACAGCCTTACTGGGTCTGATGCCACACAACCTCCTTTGATATGATGCCAGACAGCCTTACTGGGTATGATGCCACACAGCCTTACTGGGTATGATGCCACACAACCTCATTTGATATGATGCCACACAGCCTTACTGGGTATGATGCCACACAACCTCCTTTGATATGATGCCACACAGCCTTACTGGGTATGATGCCACACAGCCTTACTGGGTATGATGCCACACAACCTCATTTGATATGATGCCACACAACCTTACTGGGTCTGATGCCACACAACCTCCTTTGATATGATGCCACACAGCCTTACTGGGTATGATGCCACACAGCCTTACTGGGTATGATGCCACACAACCTCATTTGATATGATGCCACACAGCCTTACTGGGTATGATGCCACACAACCTCCTTTGATATGATGCCACACAGTCTTACTGGGTATGATGCAACACAGTATCCCTGTATATGATGCCACACAACCTCTTTTGATATGATGCCACACAGCCTTACTGGGTCTGATGCCACACAACCTCCTTTGATATGATGCCACACAGCCTTACTGGGTCTGATGCCACACAGCCTTACTGGGTACGATGCCATACAACCTCCTTTGATATGATGCCACACAGCCTTAATGGGTATGATGCAACACAGTATCCCTGTATATGATGCCACACAACCTCCTTTGATATGATGCCACACAGCCTTACTGGGTATGATGCCACACAACCTCCTTTGATATGATGCCACACAGCCTTACTGGGTATGATGCAACACAGTATCCTTGTATATGATGCCACACAACCTCCTTTGATATGATGCCACACAGCCTTACTGGGTATGATGCCACACAGCCTTACTGGGTATGATGCCACACAGCCTTACTGGGTATGATGCCACACAACCTCCTTTGATATGATGCCACACAGCCTTACTGGGTATGATGCCACACAGCCTTACTGGGTATGATGCCACACAACCTCATTTGATATGATGCCACACAGCCTTACTGGGTATGATGCCACACAACCTCCTTTGATATGATGCCACACAGCCTTACTGGGTATGATGCAACACAGTATCCCTGTATATGATGCCACACAACCTCCTTTGATATGATGCCACACAGTATCCCTGTATATGATGCCACACCGTACATGCTGCCACACCGTATATGCTGCCACACTGTATATGCTGCCACATAGCCTCCGTTGGTATAATGCCACACCGTATATGCTGCCACACTGCATATGATGCCACACTGTATATGATGCCACACCGTATATGCTGCCACACCGTATATGCTGCCACATAGCCTCCGTTGGTATGATGCCACACTGTATATGCTGCCACACTGTATATGCTGCCACACTGTATATGCTGCCACATAGCCTCCCTGGTATGATGCCACACTGTATATGCTGCCCCACCGTATATGCTGCCACAACGTATATGCTGCCACATAGCCTCCGTTGATATGCTGCCACACTGTATATGCTTCCACACCGTATATGCTGCCACACCGTATATGCTGCCACACCGTATATGCTGCCACATAGCATCCGTTTGTATGATGCCACAACGTATATGCTGCCACACTGTATATGCTGCCACAGGCCTCCCTGGTATGATGCCACGCTGTATATGCTGCCACACCGTATATGCTGCCACACTCTATATGCTGCCACACTATATGCTGCCACACTCTATATGCTGCCATATAGCCTCCGTTGGTATGCTGCCACAACGTATATGCTGCCACAACGTATATGCTGCCACATAGCCTCCGTTGGTATGATACCACACTGTATATGCTACCACACCGTATATGCTGCCACACCGTATATGCTGTCACATAGCCTCCGTTGGTATGATGCCACACCGTATATGCTGCCACACTGTATATGCTGCCACACCGTATATGCTGCCACATAGCCTCCATTGGTATGATGCCACACCGTATATGCTGCCACACTGTATATGCTGCCACACCGTATATGCTGCCACAGGCCTCCCTGGTATGATGCCACACTGTATATGCTGCCACACTCTATATACTGCCATATAGCCTCCGTTGGTATGCTGCCACAACGTATATGCTGCCACAACGTATATGCTGCCACATAGCCTCCGTTGATATGATGCCACACTGTATATGCTGCCACACCGTATATGCTGCCACACAGTATATGCTGCCACACCGTATATGCTGCCACACTGTATATGCTGCTACATAGCCTCCGTTGGTATGATGCCACACCGTATATGCTGCCACACTGCATATGATGCCACACTGTATATGCTGCCACACCGTATATGCTGCCACACGGTATATGCTGCCACATAGCCTCCGTTGGTATGATTCCACACTGTATATGCTGCCACACTGTATATGCTGCCACATAGCCTCCCTGGTATGATGCCACACTGTATATGCTGCCACACCGTATATGCTGCCACACTCTATATGCTGCCACACTCTATATGCTGCCATATAGCCTCCATTGGTATGCTGCCACAACGTATATGCTGCCACACCGTATATGCTGCCACATAGCCTCCGTTGGTATGATGCCACACCGTATATGCTGCCACACTGTATATGATGCCACACTGTATATGCTGCCACACCGTATATGCTGCCACAGGCCTCCCTGGTATGATGCCACTCTGTATATGCTGCCACACCGTATATGCTGCCACACTCTATATGCTGCCACACTCTATATGCTGCCATATAGCCTCCGTTGGTATGCTTCCACAACGTATATGCTGCCACAACGTATATGCTGCCACATAGCCTCCGTTGATATGATGCCACACTGTATATGCTGCCACACTGTATATGCTGCCACAGGCCTCCCTGGTATGATGCCACAGGCCTCCGTTTGTATGATGCCACAGGCCTCCGTTGGTATGATGCCACAGGCCTCCGTTGATATGATGCCACACTGTATATGCTGCCACACCGTATATGCTGCCACACAGTATATGCTGCCACACCGTATATGCTGCCACACTGTATATGCTGCCACATAGCCTCCGTTGGTATGATGCCACACCGTATATGCTGCCACACTGCATATGATGCCACACTGTATATGCTGCCACACCGTATATGCTGCCACACGGTATATGATGCCACATAGCCTCCGTTGGTATGATGCCACACTGTATATGCTGCCACACTGTATATGCTGCCACATAGCCTCCCTGGTATGATGCCACACTGTATATGCTGCCACACCGTATATGCTGCCACACTCTATATGCTGCCACACTCTATATGCTGCCACACTCTATATGCTGCCATATAGCCTCCATTGGTATGCTGCCACAACGTATATGCTGCCACAACGTATATGCTGCCACATAGCCTCCGTTGATATGATGCCACACTGTATATGCTGCCACACCGTATATGCTGCCACATAGCCTCCGTTGGTATGATGCTACACCGTATATGCTGCCACACTGTATATGATGCCACACTGTATATGCTGCCACACCGTATATGCTGCCACAGGCCTCCCTGGTATGATGCCACTCTGTATATGCTGCCACACTCTATATGCTGCCACACTCTATATGCTGCCATATAGCCTCCGTTGGTATGCTGCCACAATGTATATGTTGCCACATAGCCTCCATTGATATGATGCCACACTGTATATGCTGCTACACTGTATATGCTGCCACAGGCCTCCCTGGTATGATCCCACAGGCCTCCGTTGGTATGATGCCACAGGCCTCCATTGGTATGATGCCACAGGCCTCCGTTGGTATGATGCCACAGTCCTCTCTGGTATAATGCCACAGGCCTCCCTGGTATGATGCCACAGGCCTCCGTTGGTATGATGCCACAGGCCTCCCTGGTATGATGCCACAGGCCTCCCTGGTATGATGCCATAGACCTCCCTGGTATGATGCCAAAGGCTGCTGACACGAACGCACATGAACAGAACTTACCTGCTCCTGATGCGACCCCCGCTCTGTCAAAGTTCTTACTGGCTGTTCTTCTTGCGCCTTCGCCTCGCTGCATTGAACACATGACCGGAAGCCGCGGCCGGAAGTCGTCATCTCACAGTCCGGCCGCGGCTTCCGGTCGACATGAGCATGGCGCCGGATTTCGCTCTAGCGAAGACCTGACTTTTGGTCTGTGTGGGAGACACATGGACCGCGTACGCTATAGTGGATGGAACGGCTCCCGTTCGCATTCTCTATGGGGATGTGTGTGCCGTATTCCATCACTGTATGTGTCGTTAATCGACACACACAGAAATGGAAAAAAAAATGGCAGCCCCCATAGAGAAGTAAATGAAGTAAAAACGAAAAAAGTACAACACAACAACATACATTAATAAAATTTCGTTATCTATCACACTAAAACCCATAACATATTAAAAAAAATTGTTCGTGACACTGTTCCTTTAAGACCAAAACAAGGCTGCGTCCTTAAGGGGTTAAAGATATTACATAGTTACATAGTTACATAGTTAGTACGGCTGAAAAAAGACACATGTCCATCAAGTTCAACCAAGGGAAGGGAAAAGGGAAGGAAAAATTTCTACACATAGGAGCTAATATTTTTTTGTTCTAGGAAATTATCTAACCCTTTTTTAAAGCCATCTACTGTCCCTGCTGTGACCAGCTCCTGCGGTAGGCTATTCCATAAATTCACAGTTCTCACTGTAAAGAAGCCTTGTCGCCTCTGCAGCTTGAACCTTTTTTTCTCCAGACGGAGGGAGTGCCCCCTTGTTTTTTGAGGGGGTTTTACAAGGAACAGGATTTCACCATATTTTTTGTATGTGCCATTAATATATTTATATAAGTTAATCATGTCCCCCCTTAGTCTTCTTTTTTCAAGGCTAAATAGGTTTAATTCTTTCAATCTTTCCTCATAACTTAAATTCTCCATGCCCCTTATTAGCTTCGTTGCTCTTCTTTGTATTTTTTCCAACTCCAGGGCATCCTTTCTATGAACTGGAGCCCAGAACTGAACTGCATATTCTAGATGAGGCCTCACTAATGCTTTGTAAAGTGGCATTATTACATCCCTGTCCCGCGAGTCCATGCCTCTTTTAATACACGACAATATCCTGCTGGCCTTTGAAGCAGCTGATTGACACTGCATGCTGTTATTGAGTTTATGATTTACAAGTACACCCAGATCCTTCTCAACAAGTGAATCCGCCAGTGTAGCGCCCCCTAGGACATATGATGCATGCAGGTTGTTGGTACCAAGATGCATAACTTTACATTTATCTACATTAAACTTCATTTGCCAAGTGGACGCCCAAACACTTAGTTTGTTTAAATCTGCCTGTAATTCATGAACATCTTCCATAGTCTGAACTATATTACATAGCTTGGTGTCATCTGCAAAAATAGAAATAGTGCTATTAATCCCTTCCTCTATATCATTAATAAATAAGTTGAATAATAGTGGTCCCAGCACTGAACCCTGGGGTACACCACTTATAACCGGGGACCATTCAGAGAAGGAATCATTGACCACAACCCTCTGGATACGGTCCTTGAGCCAATTCTCAATCCAATTACAAACTATATTTTCTAAACCTATAGTCCTTAATTTACCCATTAGGCGTCTATGGGGGACAGTGTCAAATGCCTTTGCAAAGTCTAAAAACACTAAATCCACAGCGGCCCCTCTGTCTAGACTTCTGCTCACCTCTTCATAAAAACAGATTAGGTTAGTTTGACAACTTCTGTCCTTAGTAAAACCGTGCTGGCTGTCACTTATAATGCTATTTATTGTCACATAATCCTGTATATAGTCCCTCAATAGCCCCTCAAACATTTTCCCCACGATGGATGTTAAGCTTACTGGTCTATAATTACCCGGGGAAGACCTAGAGCCCTTTTTGAAAATAGGCACCACATTTGCCCTGCGCCAGTCCCTTGGCACTATACCAGTCACTAGAGATTCTCTGAATATTATGAAAAGGGGGACAGAAATAACTGAACTAAGCTCTTTAAGAATTCTAGGGTGTAACCCATCTGGTCCCGGAGCCTTGTGCACATTTATTTTATTTAATTTAGCTTGGACCATCTCTACATTCATCCAATTCAGTATATCAACTGATAGATTAACAGCACTGGCACCGGCTACATCAGCTGCTCTTTCTTCTGTTGTATATACAGAGCTAAAGAACCCATTTAGTAACTCTGCCTTCTACTTATCCAGTGATGTTGTTCTAGTTGTTTCTCCTGTTTGTATTACTAGACATGCTTGTTACTAAAATAGTTATTCTTACTATATTCATTATGGGGACCTGCGTGTCCACCTTATTATTTGCACTTGTGTACACTTACAAATCGACATAAAATGTTATAATTTGATACAAAAAGCAATTTGCTAAAGAAAAAAGATAAAAAGTATAGCCAAATTATGAGGTAAAGGTAAAGGTACACAGCGTATCCGCCCCGGTGGACACAGGGAATTCCGGGGAAAAACCGCACCAAAATGTGGTGCAGTTTTTCGCCCGGAATGTCCACTATGGAACACTGCAGCATAAGCCATGCTGGCCGAGATGCAAGACCTCCATTCACGGCAAGACCGATTCCTCCTGTCGATGAACGCCATTGCTCATCGGCTGGTTGCTTCAACCACAGTCGACACCGCACCCATTTCTGCTGTTCCTCCTGCTACACTTGCTGTCAGTACCAGTGCCGATCCCCTGTGCTTCTTGCCACTACTTCTTACTTCTACTACTTATGACAGAGACACAAGGACCTGCAGGGGATTTTTGAATCAGTGCCAGATCCACTTCAGACTACATGTAATGGCAGGGGGTAGGGAGACGGACAAGTGAGCCCTAATCTACCCGCCACTCTGTCCCTGCCTACTTGCAACGACCCGCCCTAGGCGACGGGGTACAACTGGGCGGCGGTCCCTGCGCTCAGTAAGTGCACGACAAACACGACAAACATACAAGGAACACAAGCAAGGAAAAGGGGCCGTTGCCCACGGCAACACCGTGAGCAACCAGAGTGGTGAACGAGCCGAGTCAAGCCAGGAATGTGCGAGGTACAAAACGAAAAGCAGAAGAGTAGTCGGTAAGCCAGGGTCGGTATGGAGCAGGATCAAAAATAGCAGGAGCTGTAGCTGGGCCAGGAACCACAAGGAAAGAAACAAAAGCAATAACAAGCACCGAGGGACAGGAAGTGCAGGCTTAAATAGACCGAGGGCGGGAGCTAGCTGAGTCTGGCCAGGTTACGATAGGCTCTCCCACTCCTAAGCCTGCCAGCCTGAATGGTGGAAGCAGGAGTCAGTCTCAGGGATGTATTCTCAGGTGCTGACTGATTAGTTCTGGATCTGTGCCTGGCAGATCCTTTACAGTACCCCCCCCTTTTATGAGGGGCCACCGGACCCTTTCTAAGTGGACCTGGCTTACTGGGGAAACGCAGGTGGAACCTCCTGACCAATACCCCAGCGTGAACATCCCGGGCGGGTACCCAAGTCCTCTCCTCGGGCCCGTATCCTCTCCAATGGACCAGGTACTGGAGGGAGCCTTGGACCATCTTGCTGTCCACAATCCTGGCCACCTCGAATTCCACCCCCTCCGGGGTGAGGATGGGAACAGGAGGTCTCCTCGAGGGAGCCAAGGACGGGGAGCAGCGTTTGAGGAGGGAGGCATGAAACACGTCGTGTATCCGAAAAGACGGGGGTAACTCAGGCCGGAAGGAGACAGGATTGAGGACCTCAATGACCTTATACGGCCCAATAAACCGGGGAGCAAACTTTTTGGACGGAACCTTGAGACGCAAGTTCCTAGACGACAACCACACCAGATCCCCGACCATAAACAGGGGGTTAGCAGAACGTTTTTTTATCAGCCTGAGTTTTTCGTACGCTCTGGGACACCTCTAGGTTTTTCTGAACCTGGGCCCAGACTGTGCACAGTTCCCGATGAACGACCTCTACCTCAGGATTGTTGGAACTACCAGGTGAAACGGAGGAGAACCGTGGATTAAACCCAAAATTACAAAAAAAAGGAGAGACCCCTGACGAGTTACTGACCCGGTTATTAAGGGAAAATTCGGCGAGGGGAATGAAAGAGACCCAATCAAATTGACAGTCAGAGACAAAACACCTTAAATATTGTTCTAGAGAATGATTAGTCCTCTCCGTTTGGCCATTGGTTTCAGGATGGAAGGCAGAGGAGAAGGACAGATCAATCCCAAACTTCATACAGAAGGCTCTCCAAAACAATGAAACAAATTGTACCCCTCTGTCCGAAACAATATTGACAGGGACCCCATGGAGACGCAGGATGTGTTTGACAAACAAGGTAGCCAACGTTTTGGCGTTGGGTAGTTTCTTGAGGGGCACAAAGTGGCACATCTTACTGAAGCGGTCCACCACCACCCACACCACCGACTTGCCTTGGGATGGAGGCAAATCGGTGATAAAATCCATGGAGATATGTGTCCAAGGTCTCTGGGGAATGGGCAACGAACGCAGTAAGCCTGCTGGTCGGGACCTGGGAGTCTTGGACCTAGCACAAACCTCACAAGCGGCGACGTAGGCCTTAACGTCTTTAGGCAACCCAGGCCACCAATAATTTCTGGTAATGAGGTGTTTGGTACCCAGGATGCCTGGATGGCCAGATAGTGCGGAGTCATGATTTTCCCTAAGTACCCTTAGCCGGAATTGCAGGGGAACAAACAGCTTGTTCTCAGGAAGGTTCCCGGGAGCTGCACCTTGATCAGCAGCAATTTCAGAGACTAAATCAGAATCGATCGAGGAAATGATTATACCTGGAGGCAAAATACAAGCAGGATCTTCCTCCGAAGGAGGGCTGGCCATGAAGCTACGCGACAGTGCATCAGCCTTAATATTTTTAGACCCAGCCCTATAGGTAACCAAAAAATTGAATCTGGTAAAAAATAACGCCCATCGAGCTTGTCTCGGGTTTAGCCTCCGGGCAGATTCTAGGAAAACCAGATTCTTGTGGTCGGTAAGGACCGTTACCTGGTGCCTAGCCCCCTCCAGGAAGTGGCGCCACTCTTCAAATGCCCATTTAATGGCTAAGAGTTCGCGGTTGCCAATATCATAGTTACTTTCAGTTGGCGAAAACTTCCTGGAGAAGTAGGCACAGGGGCGGAGATGGGTGAGGGACCTGGTACCCTGGGACAAGACAGCCCCCACTCCCACCTCAGATGCGTCAACTTCCACGATAAATGGCTCCATTTGGTTGGGCTGAACCAGCACCGGGGCCGAGACAAAGCACTTCTTAAGGACCTCAAAAGCCTGGACAGCCTCAGGAGGCCAGTGGAGGAGATCAGCACCTTTGCGAGTGAGGTCCGTAAGGGGCTTAGCGATGACCGAGAAGTTAGCAATAAATCTCCTGTAATAATTAGCAAACCCCAAAAAACACTGTAACGCCTTCAGGGAGGCAGGTTGGACCCATTCCGCCACAGCCTGAACCTTGGCGGGGTCCATGCGGAATTCATGAGGAGTAAGGATTTGACCCAAAAATGGAATCTCCTGTACCCCAAACACACATTTTTCGGTTTTGGCAAACAGTTTATTTTCCCGAAGGACCTGGAGCACCTTCCTGACATGCTCCACGTGGGAGGACCAGTCCTTGGAAAACACCAGTATGTCATCGAGGTACACTACCAGAAAAATCCCCAGGTAATTTCTCAAAATCTCATTTATGAAATTCTGGAAGACAGCAGGGGCATTACACAACCCAAAGGGCATGACGAGGTATTCGAAATGGCCTTCGGGCGTGTTAAACGCAGTCTTCCACTCATCCCCCTCTGTGATGCGAATAAGGTTATACGCCCCCCGTAGATCCAATTTAGAAAACCATTGGGCCCCCTGAACCTGATTAAAGAGATCAGGAATCAAAGGAAGGGGATACTGGTTCCTTACCGTGACCTTATTCAGGCTACGGTAGTCAATGCATGGCCTAAGACCACCATCCTTCTTCCCCACGAAGAAGAAGCCAGCACCTACTGGAGAAGAAGAGGGACGAATGCAACCCTTGGCCAGGGATTCCTGGATATACACTCTCATAGCTTCACGTTCGGGACAAGAAAGATTAAATATCCTACCCTTAGGAAGCTTAGCTCCTGGTACCAATTCGATAGCGCAATCGTATTCTCTATGAGGAGGTAACACTTCGGAGGCCTCCCTAGAGAAAACATCAGCGAAGTCCTGAACAAACTCGGGTAGCGTATTCGCCTCCCTAGGGGGAGAAATAGAATTAACAGAAAAACATGACGTACAACATTCATTACCCCATTTGGTTAGCTCCCCAGTATTCCAGTCAAACGTAGGATTATGCAACTGCAACCAGGGAAGACCTAGAACCAAATCGTACGATAATCCCTGCATCAACAGTACAGAGCATTGCTCCAAATGCATGGAGCCAACAAGGAGTTCAAAAACAGGGGTATGCTGTGTAAAATAACCATTAGCAAGAGGAGTGGCGTCGATACCCACTACCGGGACAGGTTTAGGCAAATCAATAAGAGGCATAGCAAGGGACATAGCAAATTCCACAGACATGATATTAGTAGAGGACCCTGAATCCACGAAAGCACTGCCGGTAGCAGACCTACCACCAAAAGAGACCTGAAAGGGAAGCAAGATCTTAGTACGTTTCATATTTACGGGAAATACCTGTGCGCCCAAGTGACCTCCCCGATGATCACTTAGACGCGGAAGTTCTCTGGCTGCAACCTTACGCTTAGGACAGTTGTTCACTTGATGCTTGTCGTCCCCACAGTAGAAGCAGAGACCATTCTTCCTGCGGAATTCTCTACGTTGTTGGGGGGACACGGAGGCACCGAGTTGCATAGGTATCTCTGAATCTTTCGGGGAGGAACGAAGCAACGGAGCTTCGGGAGGCATCATGGGGGAGTCGGAGGAGAAAACACATAAACGTTCACGTTGTCGTTCCCTGAGACGTCGGTCAAGTCGTATCGCTAAAGCCATAACCTGGTCTAGGGAGTCAGAAGAGGGATAGCTAACTAGCAGGTCTTTCAGGGCATTCGACAGACCCAACCTAAACTGGCACCTTAAGGCAGGGTCATTCCACCGAGAAGCTACGCACCACTTCCGAAAGTCAGAGCAATACGCCTCAACAGGTCTCTTACCCTGACTTAAGGTCACCAGCTGACTCTCGGCAAAGGCAGTCCTGTCAGTCTCGTCATAAATAAGTCCGAGAGCAGAAAAGAAACAATCAACGGAGGAAAGTTCAGGGGCGTCAGGAGCCAAGGAGAAGGCCCACTCTTGGGGCCCTTCCTGGAGCCGGGACATAATTATACCCACCCGCTGGCTCTCAGAACCTGAGGAATGAGGCTTTAAACGAAAGTAAAGCCTACAACTCTCCCGAAAGGAGAGAAAAGTCCTCCGGTCCCCTGAGAACCGGTCGGGCAACTTGAGGTGGGGTTCAAGAGGAGCGGTGCGGGGAACTACCAGGGTAGCATCAGGCTGGTTGACCCTCTGAGCCAGGGCCTGGACCTGTAGGGAGAGACCCTGCATTTGCTGAGCCAGGGTCTCACGGGGATCCATAGTGGTGTCAGGGACCAGGGGTAGACTAGGTATGGGCTTGTTATTATGTAATGGCAGGGGGTAGGGAGACGGACAAGTGAGCCCTAATCTACCCGCCACTCTGTCCCTGCCTACTTGCAACGACCCGCCCTAGGCGACGGGGTACAACTGGGCGGCGGTCCCTGCGCTCAGTAAGTGCACGACAAACACGACAAACATACAAGGAACACAAGCAAGGAAAAGGGGCCGTTGCCCACGGCAACACCGTGAGCAACCAGAGTGGTGAACGAGCCGAGTCAAGCCAGGAGTGTGCGAGGTACAAAACGAAAAGCAGAAGAGTAGTCGGTAAGCCCGGGTCGGTATGGAGCAGGATCAAAAATAGCAGGAGCTGTAGCTGGGCCAGGAACCACAAGGAAAGAAACAAAAGCAATAACAAGCACCGAGGGACAGGAAGTGCAGGCTTAAATAGACCGAGGGCGGGAGCTAGCTGAGTCTGGCCAGGTTACGATAGGCTCTCCCACTCCTAAGCCTGCCAGCCTGAATGGTGGAAGCAGGAGTCAGTCTCAGGGATGTATTCTCAGGTGCTGACTGATTAGTTCTGGGAGTTAACCCCGCTGTGCCTGGCAGATCCTTTACACTACATGCCAGGGCCCTCTCTTCTGATTTTGTCAGAATCGCCTTCATCATCTCTCTCCTTTCTGGCAAAGCCCTGACATGGGCAAATCCTCTGTGGGATCATCAAAGACCAGGGACCCGTGACTTGCAGTGCTTCTTACGGACTTTCCGCTTGATTTTATAGGAACGTAGGAGAGTTTCTTCGACTGCTGCATCCCTGCTGACCCTACACCAGGGGTACAACTCCATGGGCAAGTATGCCATCCATTTCCATACCCTGGCTGCTAAATTAACTTGTATCTATCCATCCATCCATCCATTCATCTCATATCTATCTATCTATCTATCTATCTATCTATCTATCTATCTATCTATCTATCTATCTATCTATCTATCTATCTATCTATCTATCTATCTATCTATCTATCTATCTATCTACTGTAGCATATGTGTCCCTTTATTTCTCAACTCTTGAAATTTAAGAGGTTATTTACCTCTCATAAAATAATGATATGTGCGTGAAACGGACTTCACTGTGCATGCGCCGACAAGCGCATCACTGTATCTATAGATACATGTAAGTCTCCTTACCAATATGGCCGCTGCCGCCTTCAAATCACTTATGCGCATGGGCATTAGACCTCCTAAAAAGTCTATTTTGATTCAATGAGGCACCTGTCATCAATATACGTTACAGACATGCGCAATTCAATCGCTAGGATGCCGGAAATACTCCTTACACACTGGAACATGGATCCACAGTACCATATGGTAACGTTTTTAATTAAAAGTTATTGTTTACACATGTATGTAACTAATATCATGTTTTGTACTAATCACGTGTTAATGGGACCATTTGTTCAGTCCCCATATATATGACTGTTTTATACACTATCCACATGCTTGAAAAAGGCTCCCCATGTAAAGCCGAAACGTTGCACGAGGGTTATTAAAAGCTAATTTTTCACTTTGACTTGGAGTGCTGCCTACTTTTTGGACGTTTATCTATCTATCTATCTATCTATCTATCTATCTATCTATCTATCTATCTATCTATCTATCTATCTATCTATCTATCTATCTATCTATCTATCATCTATCTATCTATCTATCTATCTATCTATTAAAAAAATAGGCAGCACTCCACATCGTAGTATTCAAAAAAGTGAAAACATTTTATTCACCCATATGTAAGATTGCTACGTTTCAGTCCTAGTCCGGACCTTTCTCAAGCAGGTCTGACAGTGTATAACATGTGGTTTAAATACCATGCTGCATATTATTGTGTAATGACATTTATTAAGTGAATAATATTGTTAATATACATTTTTATAAAACTTGGGGACATATTGCATTTATCCCAAGATGCGAAAAAAAGTTCCAAGTGCATAGTAATAAATATTGAACATACAATACAAACACTGATCCATCAATTCCTTATTCTATAGATGATTAATTCATCATATTTCATACAAACACATGATGTGGTATATATCCTTAATTGATTACTCACTACCAGGAAGTCAGGAACAGTCAAAGTATGTTACGTTTCGAGGCCGAACCTGGGCATTTTACCAAATTAAACTGCGCATGACTACACACATGATCTCATTGTTCATACTCCGTGACGTAGTCTGTTAGAAAGCTGATGAGTTACCCCATTGGGCCGCGCGTGCAGGCTTGACACGCGCATGCGCAGAAGGGCACTCCATCGGGATTACGACCATCACAGAGAAGAGCAAAATTTGTATTTATATTTAAAGGCATCAACCTCACATTACAGTATAGTAATACTTTCACTTCAAAACAATCTACAAAGCATGAAGTAACACAGTGTATATTAACCCCTTAAGGACCCAGCCACTTTTGGACCATATGACACAGCCTCATTTTTTAAATCTGACATGTGTCACTTTATGTGGTAATAACTCCACAATTCTTTTACCTATCCGAGCGATTCTGAGATTGTTTTCTCGTGACTTATTGTACTTTATGTTAGTGAAAAAATTTGGTCGATAATTTCAATATTTATTTGTGAAAAACACCAAAATTTTTAGAAAATTTGCAAAAATGAGCATTATTATAAATTCAAATGTATCTGCTTGTAAGACAGATAGTAATACCACACAAAATAGTCACTAGTTAACATTTCCCATATGTCTACTTTATGTTTGCATCATTTTTTGAACATCGTTTTATTTTTCTAGGACGTTACAAGGCTTATAAGTTTAGCAGCAATTTCTCATATTTTCAAGAAAATTTCAAAAGGCTATTTTGTCAAGGACCAGTTCAGTTCTGAAGTGGCTTTGAGGGCCTTATGTATTAGAAACCCCCACAAATCACCCCATTTTAAAAACGGCACCCCTTAAAGTATTCAAAACAGCATTTAAAACGTTTCTTAACCCTTTATGCGTGTCACAGGAATTAAAGGAAAGTGGAAGGGAAATTTGCAAATTTCATTTTTTTTGCAGAAATTCCATTTTAATCCATTTTTTCCTGTAATACTGAAGGTTTTTACAAGAGAAACACAACTGAATATTTATTGCCCTGATTCTGCAGTTTTTATAAATATCCCACATGTGGCCCTAGTGTGCTACGGGCCTGAAACAAAAGCCCCAGAAGCAAAGAAGCACCTAGTGGATTTTTCGGCCTTCCTTTTCTTAAATTATATTTCAAGCACCATGTCAGGTTATAAGAGGCCTTGTGGTGCAAAAACAAAGGAAACCCCCCAAAATTGTCTCCATTTGAGAAACTACACCCCTAGAGGAATTTCTCTAGGGGTGTAGTGATCATTTTGACCACACAGGTATTTCATAAATTTTATTAGAATTGGGCAGTGAAAATGAGAAATTACATTATTTTCCACTAAGATGTAGCTTTACCTCAAAATTTTTCATTTTCTCATCAAATAAAGGAGAAAAAGCACCATAAAATTTGTAAAGCAACTTCTCCAGAGTACGGAAATACCCCATATGTGGTAATAAATCACTGTATGAATACACATCAGGGCTCAAAATGGAAGGCACACCATTTAGCTTTTGGAGTACAGATTTTGCTGGATTGATTTCTCGGCACCATGTCTCATTTGTAAAGCTCCTAAGGTACCAGTACAGTGGTAACAACCCAAAAGTGACTCCATTTGGGAAACTACACCCCTAGAGGAATTCAACTAGGGGTGTAGTGAGCATTTTGACCCCCCAGGTGTTTCATAGATTTCATTAGAATTGTGCAGTAAAAATTTAAAAATTACATTTTTTTCCAATAAGACGTAGCATTAGTTCAAAATTTTTCATTTTCTCAATAAATAAGGGTATGTTCACACGCTGAGAGGCAGTTACGTGTGAAAAGACAGACTGTTAACAGCTGCCTCGTTTCACACGTAAAAGCTCCTCCTCGTAATTTACGAGGCGTCTGAGACGCTCGTAAACCTTGAGCCGTGCTTCATTGATTTCAATGAAGAACGGCTCAAATTACGTGGCAAAGAAGTGCCCTGCACTTCTTTGCCGAGGCAGTCAATTTACGGGTCGTCGTTTGACAGCTGTCAAACGACGACTCGTAAATAACAGGTCGTCTGCACAGTACGTCGGCAAACCCATTCAAATGAATGGGCAGATGTTTGCCGACGTATTGTAGCCATATTTTCAGACGTAAAACGAGGCATAATACGCCTCGTATACGTCTGAAATTTGGCCGTGTGAACATACCCTAAAGGAGAAAAAGCACCGTAAAATTTGTAAAGCATTCTCTCCAGAGTTGGGAAATACCCTACATGTGGTCATAAACTGCTATTTGGACACACAGCAAGGCTCTAATGGGAAGGAAAGCCATTTAGTATTTGGAGTGGAGATTTTACAAGATTTGTTTTTTGACACCATGTTGCATTGAGCTATAGTACCAGTACAGTGGTACCCCCGAAAAAATTACCCCATTTTGGAAACTAGATCCCTCAAAGAATTTACCTAGGGGTGTAGTGAGCATTTTGACTGCACAAGTGTTTTGCAAAAATTTGTAAACAATAGATGTTGCAGATTGAAAATTGCTGTTTTCCACAGATATGCCATTTCAGTGCCCAATGTGTTGTGCCCAGCTTGTACCACCGTAGACACACATCCCATAAATTGTTAAGCGGGTTCTCCAGAATACAGTAATACCCCATATGTGGTCATAAATTGCGGTTTGGGCACACTGCCAGGCTCAGTTGGACCACCATTTGGCTTTTGAAGCGCAGATATTGCTTGGTGTTTTACTGGTATTTCAGTTTATAATGTGGGGGCATATGTGAGCTTGGCGGAGTACATCAGGGTATATATAAACTGAGCGGAGTGCATTAGAGCATAATAGGATGATGTAATAATGGGGTGAATGAATAATCCATGGATTGGTGTGGTCGCTTTGAACCAATCCTTTATGCACAGACTGGGTTTATTGGGTATTATACAAAATATCTGAGCTCCAGTATTGCCTAATCTTTGACTTCTTCACTAGCCCTATAATCCGCACAAGGCCCTAAAGTTTCCTCATCTCCGCTGCATCTACAGGGTCCACCTGTGGGGTCCAGCAAATGACGATGTGGGGTATTTAGTGAAATTCTACTGGACCTAAAAAATTAGTCTGGGCCGTCAGTTAGCATCATTTTGCATCATTGGGTTTTGAGAGTCATAACGTGTTATTTTTCCGGTGACAGAGCTGTGTGAGTGCGCATTTGTTGTGGAACGAGCTGAAATTTTCATTGGTTCCATTTTGGGGTACATGCGATTTTTTTTATCACTATTTATTACATTTTTTGGGAGATGAGGAAACCAAAGAAACAGCCATTCTAGCACGGTTTTTTTTTTTTTTTTTTACAGTGTTCACCGTGCAGTATAAACAACATGTTAACTTTATTCTGCGGGGGGATACGATTACAGCGACACCAAATTTATATAGTTTTTTTACGTTTCACTACGTTCCCACAATAAATACTCTTTTCTAAATAAAAATCATGTTTTAGTGTCTACATTTTCTAACAGCCATAACTTTTTTATTTTTTACTTGATATCGCTGCGGGAGGGCTTGTTTTATGCGTGACAAACTGTAGTTTGCATTGGTACCATTTTGCGTTACTTGCAACTTTTTGATCACTTTTTATTAAAAATTTTTTGAGACAAGATGACCAAAAAATAAAATTCTGTCATTGTTTTTTATTAAAATTTTTTACGGTGTTTACCGTGCGGTAAAAATAATGTGACATTTTTATAGATCAGGCTGTTCCGAACACGGCGATACCTATTATGTATAGTTTTTTTTCATGTTTTCATTTTTTTTCTAATAATAAAGGAGTTGATCAGGGAAACAGGGCGATTGTTGTTTTTATTATTTATTTATTATTTATTTTGCTTTCACATTTTTTTTTACATTTTTTACTTTTTCTTTTACACTAACCTGGGGACTTGAAGATCTGGTCTTCAGATCCCCGGTACAATACACTGCACTACTTATGTAGTGCAGTGTATCGTAACTGTCATTTTTCATTTGACAGTTAGCGTATTAGGTCCTGCCTCGGGCAGGACCTAATAGGCTTCCGTACCTGGGCAACCAGGAAGCCTAGCAACGACTTCCTGGTTGCCATAGCAACAATCGCCACCCGCGATCCATTGCGGGGGGGGGGGGCCCGGGGGTGTACAGAGGGAGCTCACTCCCTCTGTAAACTACTTCAATGCGGCGGACGTAATTGACAGCCGCATTGAAGGGGTTAAATGGCTGCGATTGGCGGTAACAGCCATCGCAGCCATTGCAGCGGCATCTCAGCTGTGTATAACAGCTGACAGCCGCTGAAGATAAAGCGACTGTACGCCCGTGTGCGGGAAAGCACTTTCTGTTTGGACGTACAGTCACGCCCGTGTGCGGGAAGGGGTTAAAGGGATGGTTCAGGCTATCCACGGGTAGAATTACTGTATCCTTGTGTATAGACAAAAGAGAGCCGTAAAAATCGGTACACATGTTAAACATCTAGTTTTGAGACCGGTAAACTTTGATGTGTTCCTGGGGTCCAATATACACTACCGTTCAAAAGTTTAGGGTCACTAAGAAATTTCCTTATTTTTGAAAGAAAAGCACAGTTTTTTTCAATGAAGATAACATTAAATTAATCAGAAATACACTCTATACATTGTTAATGTGCTAAATGACTATTCTAGCTGCAAATGTCTTGTTTTTAATGAGCATTACATTTGTGGGTTCGATTAAACTCTCAAAATGGCTAGAAAAAGAGAGGTTTCATGTGAAACTCGACAGTCTATTCTTGTTCTTAGAAATGAAGGCTATTCCATGCGAGAAATTGCCAAGAAACTGAAGATTTCCTACAATGGTGTGTACTACTCCCTTCAGAGGACAGCACGCACAGGCTCTAACCAGAGTAGAAAGAGAAGTGGGAGGCCCCGCTGCACAACTGAGCAACAAGACAAGTACATTAGAGTCTCTAGTTTGAGAAATAGACGCCTCACAGGTCCTCAACTGGCAGCTTCATTAAATAGTACCCGGAAAATTCCAGTGTCAACGTCTACAGTGAAGAGGTGACACCGGGATGCTGGCCTTCAGGGCAGAGTGGCAAAGAAAAAGCCATATCTGAGACTGGCTAATAAAAGGAAAAGATTAATATGGGCAAAAGCACACAGACATTGGACAGAGGAAGATTGGAAAAAAGTGTTATGGACAGACAAATTGAAGTTTGAGGTATTTGGATCACACAGAAGAACATTTGTGAGACGCAGAACAACTGAAAAGATGTTGGAAGAGTGCCTGACGCCATCTGTCAAGCATGGTGGAGGTAATGTGATGGTCTGGGATTGCTTTGGTGCTGGTAAAGTGGGAGATTTGTACAAGTTAAAGGGATTTTGAATAAGGAAGGCTATCACTCCATATTGCAACGCCATGCCATACCTTGTGGACAGCGCTTGATTGGAGCCAACTTCATCCTACAACAGGACAATGACCCAAAGCACACCTCCAAATTATGCAAGAACTATTTAGGGAAGAAGTAGGCAGCTGGTATTCTATCTGTAATGGAGTCGCCAGCGCAGTCACCAGATCTCAACCCCATAGAGCTGTTGTGGGAGTAGCTTGACCGTATGGTCTGCAAGAAGTGCCCATCAAGCCAATCCAACTTGTGGGAGGGGCTTCTGGAAGCATGGGGTGAAATTTCTCCCGATTACCTCAGCAAATTAACAGCTAGAATGCCAAAGGTCTGCAATGCTGTAATTGCTGCAAATGGAACATTCTTTGACGAACGCAAAGTTTGAAGGAGAAAATTATTATTTCAAATAAAAATCATTATTTCTAACCTTGTCAATGTCTTGACTATATTTTCTAGTCATTTTGGAACTCATTTGATAAATATAAGTGTGAGTTTTCATGGAAAACACAAAATTGTCTGGGTGACCCCAAACTTTTGAACGGTAGTGTATCAGTGGTTGATTCTTCACAACAACGATCTATGTAAATAGAACAGAAGAAAATTCGGATTAATGGATCACATAGATTTAAAAGGACATCATATTCATCATTTAAGTGATATACATTGTCAACTCCCTATGCAGATAGAGTCATAAAAACGAATCCACCAGTTACCGGGGGCAAGTCAGCTAGTTCAGATCACTCCCCCTAGTTTAGAATCGATATTTAAACCGTTAGGTCTCAGGGTATTCAGTCGAAAGATCCACTCCAATTCTTTCTTTTTTAATAAGCGTGCCCTATCGCCCCCTCGTCTCAAGGGTGGCCCACTATCAATTTCACGGGATCTCAACAGTTTTTCCGAATGTTTAGCCTCCACTAAATGTTTAGGGACTGGTAAGTCCAGACGTTTGCAACGTATTGTATACATGTGTTGATTAACCCCTTTAGGACACAGCCTGTTTTGGCCTTGTGGACACAGATAATTTTTTCAAATCTGACATGTGTTACTTTATGTGGTAATAACTCCGGAACGCTTTTACCTATCCAAGCGATTCTGAGATTGTTTTCTCGTGACATATTGTACTTTATGTTAGTGAAAAAATGTGGTCGATAAATTCAATTTTTATATTTGTGAAAAACTTCAAATTTTAGCAAAAATTTGCAAAAATTACCATTTTTCAAAATTTAAATGTGTTTGCTTGTAAAACAGATAGTAATACCACACAAAATAGTTACTAGTTAACATTCCCCATATGTCTACTTTATGTTTGCATAATTTTTTTTCACGTACTTTTATTTTTCTAGGACGTTACAAGGCTTAGAACTTTAGCAGCAATTTCTCATATTTTCAAGAAAATTTCAATAGGCCATTTTTTTAGGGACTAGTTCAGTTCTGAATTGGTTTTGAGGGTCTTCTATATTAGAAAGTCCCCATAAATCACCCCATTTTGAAAACTGCACCCCTCAAGGTATTCAAAACCACATTCAGAAAGTATTTTAACCCTTTAGGCGTTTCACAGGAATTAAGGCAAAGTGGAGGTGAAATTTACAAATGTAATTTTTTTTGCCGAAATTCATTTGTAATAAAAAAAAAATCTGTAACACAGAAGGTTTTACCAGAGAAACGCAACTCAATATTTATTGCCCAGATTCTGCAGATTTTAGAAATATCCAACATGTGACCCTAGTGTCCTAATGGACTGAAGCACAGGTCTCAGAAGCAAAGGAGCACCCAGTGTATTTTGGGGCCTCCTTTTTTTAGGAATATATTTTAGGCACCATGTCAGGTTTGAGGAGGTCTTGTGGTACCTAAACAGTCGAAACCCCCCAAAAGTGACCCCATTTTGGAAATTACACCCCTCAAGGCATTTTTCTAGGGGTATAGTTAGCATTTTGACCCCACGTTTTTTTTTGCAGAATTAGTCTGTGAAGATGAAGATCTGTGGAAACATAGAATTTTTTCATTTTTACAAGGAATAAAGGAGAAAAATCACCCCAATATTTGTAAAGCAATTTCTCCCGATTACGGCAATACCCAATATGTGGTCATAAACTGATGTTTGGACCCACAGCAAGGCTCAGGAGGGAAGGAGCGCCTTTTGGATTTTGGAGCGCAGATTTTGCTGGATTGGTTTTCAGTGCCGTGTCATGTTTGCAACGCCCCGGAGGGACCAAAACAGTGGAAATCCCCCAAAAGTGACCCTATTTTGGAAACTACACCCCTCAAGGAATTTTTCTAGGGGTATAGAGAGCATTTTGACCCCACAGGATCTTTTTTAGAGCTAAGGTGACCAAAAAAACAAAGATTTTGGCGCTTTCAATTCTTTATTTCTTACAGCGTTCACCGTGCGCAATAAATTATGTTTTACTTTATTCTGCGGCTCGGTACGATTACGCCGATACCGTATGTGTATACTTTTTTTTAAGTTTTGCAGCGTTTGCACAATAAAATTACGTTTCTATAAAATAATATATTTTCTGAGACACGCTATTCTGAGTCGTAACTTTTTAATTTTTTCGTCAAAAAAGCTGTGGGAGGTCTTGTTTTTTGCGGTACGGGTTGTAGTTTTTATTGGCGCTATTTTGGGGTAAATGCGACTTTTTGATCACTTTTTATTCTATATCTTGGGTGGGGTGGTGACCAAAAAATAGCAATGCTGACATAGTTTTCCGTTTATTTTGTTTGCGGCGTTCCACCGTGCGGAAAAATTAACATTATAGTTTCATAGTTTGGGTCGTTACGAACACGGTGATACCAAATATGTGTACTTTTTTTTTAACGTTTTCATTTTTTACCTATAATAAATGACTTATTATAGGAAAACAAAAACTTATTTTTACACTTTTATAAAACATTTTTATTATCTTTTTTTTTACTTTTTACACTTTATTTTTTTGTTTATTAACTTTTCTTTTACTTTTTACACTTTATTTTTTTTGACCTGCAGCTCTGATTGCTGCTAGAATACATTACACTACCTAGGTAGTGTAACGTATTCCAACTGTCAGTGTGACGTCACAGTCACTCTGACAGTTGGTCTACGAGGATCAGCAGAGGCTGATCCTCATAGGCTTCCATACATGACAGACCCGGAGGCCGTTGCCTGGCCTCCAGATGCCATCACAAGCATCAGCAGCCCCCACGATTGCATAGGGGCTTCTGATGTGCTACAAACCCCCTACATGCGGAGATCGCAATCGAGCCCCGCATGTAACGGCTTAATTGCCGAAATCAGCGGCGATAAGCCGCTGATCAGCAACATTGGAGTGTCAGCTGTCAGGGACAGCTGATCTCCAAGTTCCCGATACACACCTTGTCGCCGATAGTGTACATCGGGAACGACACAGTGACTTCCTGTCACTCTGACAGGAAGCCTATCAGGACCAGTCGAAGGTTGGTCCTGATGGGCTTCCGTCCATGGCAGACACGGAAGCCATTGTTTGGCTTCCGTTTGCCATACTAACTATCGGCAAACCCCGCGATTTCGGACCGGCGTCTGCCGATATGTTAGAAACACCCAAAATTCGGCGATTGCAACCGATCGACGAATTTAAGGGGTTAATTCGCCGAAATCAGCGGCAAAGGACCACTGGTTGGCAAGAGTGGAGTGTCAGCTGTCGGCGACAGCTGACCTCCCGGTTGCCGCTGAACACTGTCGCCACGTCCTCGTGCGGATAGGGGTTAATACTAATCTTCAGGTCCAGGGTTGTTTCACCCACGTATAACAAATTACACGGACATTGTATCAAGTAGACCACAAAATTACTATGACATATCAGGAAATAATTGATTCTATACACCCTGTTGGTGATCTATCTATCTATCTATCTATCTTTCTATCTATCTATCTATCTATCTATCTATCTATCTATCTATCTATCTATCTATCTATCTATCTATCTATCTATCTATCTATCTATCTATCTATCTATCTATCTATCTATCCTATCTTTCTATCCTATCTTTCTATCTATCTATCTATCTATCTATCTATCTATCTATCTATCTATCTATCTATCTATCTATCTATCTATCTATCTATCTATCTATCTATCTATCTATCTATCTATCTATCTATCTATCAATTCAAAGAAGCTTTATTGGCAGGACCAAATACATATTAGCATTGCCAAAGCAAGTAAGAAGTAAGGGAATGAGGGATAGGGACTGAGGGATTGGGGGATAGGGACACATCTAGGGTCGGGGTTATACAAGTCCATGGCATATCATGTCTCTCTCAATCTATGGCATGCAGTGACATATTGTGCCGCTGTGCCCACTGTGTTTTCCTCTTCACCCAGCAGGATGTACAGTTTCTCTTCCTCTTCCATGGAGCTGAAGTCCGGAAAGAGATCAGAGAGTCTCCTGAAGTGAGTGTCCCTCACTGCTGAGTATTTGGAGCAGTGTAGCAGGAAGTGGGCCTCATCCTCCACGGCCTCCTGGTCGCACTGTTGGCACAGTTGGCTCTCCCTGGGCTTGTAGGTCTGTCTGTGGCGCCCGGATTCGATGAGCAGGTTGTGGGCGCTCAGTCTGTAGCGGCTCAGGATCTGTCTGTCTCTGGGGTTTGACAGTTCATCCAGATATGGCGCCAGTTTATATTGTCGCTGTAGACTCCGGTATATTGTCAGTTTCTGGGATGTCTTTATGTCGTTCCTCCAGTCACTGATATACTCCTCTTGGCTCTCGTTTATTGTCTTCTTGATTTCGACTTTTGTGAGGCCGCGCTGAGTGACATTTTCTTCAGTCCGGGTCAGGGTGAGATGTTCTGGGGAGCCTGGTTTACCTGGGACCCCTTGGTGTAGCAAGGCTTTATGGTGATAGGAACTTTGCCTGCTGCTATGTAGATGGGCCCAGAATGATAGCGCCCTCTTCTGGATTGTGAGGTGTAGTGGGAATCTGCCCAGTTCTGCCCGACAGGCACTATTTGTGGTACTCTGATGGACTTGGAGAAGGTGTTTACTGAATTCTAGGTGGAAAATTTCTGTTGGGCTGGAATCCTACCTTGACCAGTCTGGGTATGTGTCCGGACCCCAGACTTCACTAGCATACAGGAGGATTGGGGAGATGATGGAGTCAAAGATTTTCAGCCAGACCGTTACTGGTGGTTTGAGATGATAGAGTTTTCTTCTGATGGCATAGAAGGTCTTGCACGCCTTGTCTTTCAGCATCTCTATGGCTTGTTTAAAGCTTCCTGATTGGTTGATTTCTAGGCCCAGGTAGGTGTACCTGTCGGTCGCTGTGAGTGTGGCGTTATTTAGTGTGAAGGTCGGGTTTCTGGGGGATTTTGAGTTTCTCTTCTGGAACACCATGATGTTGGTTTTCTTTGCATTGATGGGTAGTGCCCACGTGGAGCTGAATTTTTCTAGGATTTGCAGGTTGTCTTGGAGACCTTTCTCGGTTGGTGATAGCAACAGAAGGTCATCTGCATAGAACAGGAATTTCACCTGGGTGTCATGGAGGGCGAGACCTGGTGCTGAGGAGGATTCCAGAGCTGTGGCCAGTTCATTGATGTAGATGTTGAAGAGCGTTGGACTGAGGCTGCAGCCCTGTCTAACTCCTCGGCTCTGCTGGAAATCAGCCATTCTTCTCCCATTCACCTTCATGCTGCATCTATTCTCTGTGTAGGAGCTTCTGATGACGTCATAGGTTTTACCTCCTATTCCGCTCGCCAGCAGTTTCAGGATTAGGCCCGGGTGCCACACTGAGTCGAAGGCATTCTTAAAGTCCACAAAACAGACGTATATCTTCCCATGCTTTGTATTGTGGACGTGGCTCTTGATGAGGCTGTGCAGGGTGTAGATTTGGTCAGTGGTGCGGTGGTTTGGCATGAACCCAGCTTAGCTTTGGTTGAGGACATTGTGCTGGGTGAGGAAGCTGAGGATTCTCTTATTCAGGATGCTGTTGAACAGTTTCCTCAGTTTGCTGCTGACACATATCCCTCGATAGTTAGCTGGGTCGTACCTGTCCCCACTCTTGTGGATTGGTGTTATAATGCCTTGGTTCCAGATTTGAGGGAAGTAGCCGGCATGTAGGAGGGACTACCGCGGTAGGAATGAAATGAACAAGACACACCTCCTTTTAGGTAACTTCTTTACTGTAGCGAGCAAATAACAACAACTTCTTCTCTATGGATCAGACAGGAATCCTGAGGTTGAGGACTTCGATCCCGCTGGAAGTCCCCCGGAGAGAGGTTGTGCCTGACCCCACGTTTCCGGCTTGGCTAAGGATACGCCGCTGTCAGTCATGGCGGGAGCTACCCACTACTGACAGCCTATCCTAGGGTAAGAGTCACACTCTCGGCCCACGGATCGCGTCGTGGGAATCAGCGACTAACGTACCTACTAGCACCGTCACGGGTCCTTGCGGAGCTATCCGCTACCTTTCATGACAACCCTCTCTCTCCTCAGTCGGTAGTCCGAACGGTGGACCCCCTAGGATGCAACTGAACTGGCGGGCTGACGCTAAGGGTTACACGAAGTCCAGCTAATAGTCCAACAAAGTCCCATCAACCCGACCGTTCCTTCTGTCTGCTCCTATTCCAACAAGATTCATAAACAACAGTTCCATGCAAGTTTTACATGCGGTGCTCTAGCTATAACAGTTCCATGCAAGGGTTACATGCGGTGCTTTATCTATAACAGTTCCATGCAAGAGTGACATGCGGTGCTTTATCTATAACAGTTTCATGCAAGAGTGACATGCGGTGCTTTATCTATAACAGTTCCATGCAAGAGTGACATGCGGTGCTTTATCTATAACAGTTCCATGCAAGAGTGACATGCGGTGCTTTATCTAGAGGACGCGCGCGGTGAATGAGATAGCAAGTCCTCTGCCTTTGGGCCTTTCTCAGAAAGGGTTGTTTGTCCCTTTTGAGACTATTCTTTTGGGAGTAAGGTGGGAGTAAGGTGGCGGTAGTTAGCGAGGGACGTCACGCCAGAAACGGTCACGGACTAGGACACGGGCCCTTTGGTCATGGCGGGAATCTAGTTCTTGGTCAGGGGTCTTAAGGTCTGGGCACGGTACCTGTGGCTGTTGGCACACTCCTTGTGCTTTGGCCGGTCCTCTGTCCTCCTCCAGGATTTCCTCAGACACACCCGTGCTGTCCTTCTTCCTCTTATTCTGAGGCTGCAGCTGAGAGCCCACGTGCTGTCAGGCTCCTGCCTTCTCTATTCCGGTGCCTTCCTGCACCTCTCACTTCTCACTACACCTCTTCTCTCCTGTTCCCTCTCCGTCCTGCTCCTTCTTCACCCCCTCACTCCTGCTCTCTCCCTCTCTCTTCTTCGCGCCACTCGCTTCCTCCGCCCCCTCCTTTTTTGGCGCGCTCTCTCGCCTCCTTTCTCCTTCCCGCGCGCACACACTCTCCTCTTCTATCCTCCCTCTTGCTCACGTCACGGCCCCTCCTCCTCCTGCTTTCCTTCTCTCTCTCTCTGCTGGAGCGTCTGCGATGGCTGTCGGCAACGCGGCCGTTTCCATGGCGACCAGGACGCTCCTCCGCCCGACCGCCGGACTCCTGTGCGTGGTTCCCCTCCAAGAGGACAGGTAAGTGCACCCCTTACAGGCACTCAGCACCATATTGAATAGTTTTGCTATTGCGGCCTGTATTTCTGGCGGGCTGTGTTTTATAATTTCTGGTGAGATTCTGTCTAGGCCGCTGGATTTTTTACACCTCATGTCTGAGGTTCTCTCTGTTACTTCTATCTATCTATCTATCTATCTATCTATCTATCTATCTATCTATCTATCTATCTATCTATCTATCTATCTATCTATCTATCTAATAGATCCAAAAATCAGGCAGCACTCCGAGGTATAAGCAAAGTAGAAAAGGTGCTTTATTGGTCCATAGAAAAACACGACGTTTCAGCTCAACACAGAAGCCTTTCTCACTTTCTCTTCAGGATAGCGGCACCGCCCCATGACCCTCTAATGAGTAATTAGCATATAGTGTGTGCCGGTTTAAAAGTGGATTAAATAGATTTTGCTGCATCTGAAAAAAACACACAAGGGAATGTTTGGAAATATTGTCCTACATATATTTTCCCCTATAGATAGTGCTCCACGTATAGCCCACCTCTGTAGATAGTGTCTCACATATAGCTCCCACTATATATAGTGTCCCACATATAGCCCACTCCTGTAGACTGTGCACTACATATAGCCACCCTGTTGCTTGTGCACCACAGGTAACCCACCCCTGTAGATAGTGGCCCACATATTGAGCCCCCTGTATATAGTGGCCCACATCCCCACATACAGACCCCCCTGTAGATTGTGCCCCACATATAGACCCCCCCTGTATATAGTGGCCCACATATAGACGACCCCCCTGTAGATAGAGCCCCTGCTATAGATAATGCCACTCACAGTTTTATGAGAAAAAAACTAAAACTTTACATATTCACATGATCCCGTTCCCACGCTGTTCGCTGGCGATGCAGATCTGCTCTCTTCTGAGCAAGTCTGCAAGAGCTGAACGAGCGTCGTCCAATGACGCTGATTGGCGGGGCAGAATGACTTGCCTCGTCAATCAGGGTCTTTCAAGTGTGGAAGCGGCGCGGTGACGTTATCGTGCCGCTAGCCAATCAGCGTCATTGTAAGGCGCTGAATGGTCGGGCATGTTCCCGGCCATTCAACGCTAGTGCATGTATTTGGCTGTTGCTAGCACCGGGGCCCCCTCCGGTGCTAGCGACGCCTACAGGCATGAGAGGGCCTGTGTCGCCCGGCCCATACCTTTTGGAGGCTCGGCGGCGCGGGCCCCATAGTAGCGGCACTACCGCTGTAGCAGTCATAACGGCTGCTGGCGGCACCACCGGGCATATGGGGGGGGTGTCGGCTGGCGGCACGGGCCCCCTCAAGCCGCAGGCCCCTTAGCAGCCACTACGGCTGCTACCACGGTAGTTACGCCACTGTATCTCATATCTATCTATCTATCTATCTATCTATCTATCTATCTATCTATCTATCTATCTATCTATCTATCTCTCTATCTTATATCTATCTATCCATCTATCTATCTATCTATCTATCTATCTATCTATCTATCTATCTATCTATCTATCTATCTATCTATCTATCTATCCATCCATCTATCTATCTTCTATCTATCTATCTATCTATCTATCTATCTATCTATCTATCTATCTATCTATCTATCTATCTATCTATCTATCTATCTATCTATCTATCTATCTATCTATCTATCTATCTATCTATCTATCTATCTATCTACAAAAATAGAATACTGCAGCACAGGCTTAAATGAAAGGGGGTGCAAGCCTTAGGGAACTGATCACTGTCCCTATAGACAAAAAGCAGTAAATAGGCGCTAAATAGAACAGAAACGAAGCAGCTGAGTGCTCACACGAGCGCTTCAGCGTCTTCGTTTTAGTGATTGGTGGGGGTCTCAGTGCTCGGACCCCCACCAATGCAAACTTCTGACATGTCACTATGACACGTCAGAAGTTTGTTAAACGTTTACCAAACACTTTAACCCCTTCCCTCTTTAGCCACTTTTGACCTTCCTGACCGAGCCTCATTTTTCAAATCTGACATGTGTCACTTTATGTGGTAATAACTCCGGAATGCTTCACCTATCCAAGCGATTCTGAGATTGTTTTCTCGTGACACATTGGACTTTATGTTACTGGCAAAATTTGCTCGATATGTTCAGCATTTAATTGTGAAAAACACCAAAATTTAGCGAAAAATTGCAAAAATTAGCATTTTTCTCAATTTAAATGTATCTGCTTGTAAGACAGGCAGTTATACCACCCAAAATTGTTTCTAATTAACATCACCCATATGTCTACTTTAGATTGGCATCGTTTTTTGAACATCCTTTTATTTTTCTATGACCTCACAAGGCTTAGAACTTTAGCAGCAATTTCTCACATTTTCAAGAAAATTTCAAAAGGCCATTTTTACAGGGGCCAGTTCAGTTGTGAAGTGGCTTTGAGGGCCTTATATATTAGAAACCCCCAAAAAGTCACCCCATTTTAAAAACTTCACCCCTCAAAGTATTCAAAACAGCATTTAGAAAATGTCTTAACCCTTTACACATGTCACAGGAATTAAAGCAATGTAGAGGTGAATTTTACAAATTTCATATTTTTTTGCAGAAATAAATTTTTAGTACAATTTTTTTTATAACACAGAAGGTTTTACCAGAGAAATGCAACTCAATATTTGTTGCCCAGTTTCTGCAGTTTGAGGAAATATCCCACATGTGGCCGTAGCGTGCTACTGGACTGAAGCACCGGCCTCAGAAGCAAAGGAGCACCTGGTGGATTTTGGGGCCTTATTTTTGTTAGAATAAATTTTAGGCACCATGTCAGGTTTGAAGGGCTCTTGCGGTGCCAAAACAGTCAAAATCCCCCAAAAGTAACCCCATCTGGGAAACTACACACCTCAAGGAAATTATCTAGGGGTACAGTGAGCATTTTGACCGCACAGCTTTTTTACAGAAATTATTAGAAGTAGGCCGTGAAAATTAAAATCAACATTTCTTCAAAGAAAATGTAGGTTTAGCGATTTTTTTTCTCATTTTCACAAAGACTAAAGGAGAAAAAGCACCATAAAATTTGTAAAGCAATTTCTCCCGAGTAAAACAATACCCCACATGTGGTAATAACCGGTTGTTTGGAGACATGGCGAGGCTGAGAAGGGAAAGAGCGCTATTTGGCTTTTGGAGCTCAAGTTTAGCAGGAATGGTTTGTGGAGGCCATGTCACATTTACAAAGCCCCTGAGGGGACAAAACAGTGGAAACCCCCCACAAGTGACCCCATTTCGGAAACTACGCCCATTGAGGAAATTATCTAGGGGCGTAGTGAGCGTTTTGACCCAACAGGTTTTTTGCATAAATTATTGGAAATAGGCCCTGAAAATGACAATCTAAATTTTTTCAAAGAAAATGTAGGTTTAGCTAATTTTTTCTCATTTCCACAAGGACTGAAGGAGAAAAAGCACCGTAAAATTTGTAAACCAATCTCTCCCGAGTAAAACAATGCCCCACATGTGGTAATAAACGGTTGTTTGGAGACACGGCACGGCTGAGAAGGGAAAGAGCGCTATTTGGCTTTTGGAGCTCAAGTTTAGCAGGAATGGTTTGCGGAGGCCAGGTCACATTTACGAAGTCCCTGAGGAGACAAAACAGTGGAAACCCCCCACAAGTGACCCCATTTTGGAGACTACACCCATTGAGGAAATTATATAGTGAGCTCTTTGACCCCACAGGTTTTTTGCAGAAATTATTGGAAGTAGGCCCTGAAAATAAAAATCAACATTTTTTCAAAAAAAATGTAGGTTTAGCTTATTTTTACTCATTTCCACAAGGACTGAAGGAGAAAAAGCACCACAAAATTTGTAAAGCAATTTCTCCCGAGTAAAACAATGCCCCACATGTGGTAATAAACGGCTGTTTGGAGACACGGCTTGGCTTAGAAGGGAAAGAGCGCTATTTGGCTTTTGGAGATCACATTGAGCAGGAATGGTTTGCGGCGGCCATGTCACATTTGCAAAGCCCCTGAGGGGAAAAAACAATGAAAACGCCCAAAAAGTGACACCATTTAGGAAACTACACCTCTTGAGGAATTCATCTAGGGGCGTAGTGAGCATTTTGACCCCACAGATGTTTCATAGAATTTATTAGAATTGGGCAGTGAAAATAAAAACAATCCTTTTTCTTCAATAAGACGTAGCTTTAGCGCAAATTTTTTCATTTTCGCAAAAAAAATAAAGGAAAAAAAGAACCCAACATTTGTAAAGCAATTTCTACCGAGTACGGCAATACACCATATGTGGTCATAAACTGCTGTTTGGGCACACGGCAGGGCTCAGAAGGGAAGGACCGCCATTTGGAGTGCAGATGTTTCTGGATTGGTTTCTGGGCGCCTGTGGGCCCAAAACAGTGGAAACCCCCCAGAAGTGACCCCATTTTGGAAACTACACCCCTCAATGCTTTTACCTACGGGTGTAGTGAGCATGTTAACCCTGCAGGTGTTTTGTAGAAATTAGTGTGAACTCGATGTTGCAGAGTGAAAATGGGATTTTTTCCACAGATATGTGGACAATATGTGGTGCCCAGCTTGTGCCACCATAACGAGACAGCTCTCTAATTATTATGCTGGGTTTCCTGGTTTTAGAAACACCCTACATGTGGCCCTAATCTCTTGCCTGGACAGTCGACCAGGCTCAGGAGTGAAAGGGTACCATGTAAAATTTAGGCCTAATTTGGCGATTTACAAAGTATTGGTTCACAACTGCAGAGGCTCAGATGTGAAATAATAAAAATAAACCCCTGGGAAGTGACCCCACTATGGAAACTGCACCCCTCAAGGCATTTATTAAGGGGTGTAGTGAGCATTTTCACCCCACAGATCTTTTCCATAAATAAATGCGCTGTGGATGGTGCAAATTAAAAATTTATATTTTTCCCTAGATATGCCATTCAGTGGCAAATATGTCGTGCCCAGCTTATGCCACTGGAGACACACACTTCAAAAATTGCTAAAAGGGTTCTCTCGGGTATGACGATGCCATATATGTGGAAGGAAACTGCTGTTTGGGCACGCTGTAGGGTTCAGATGGGAGGAAATGCCATTTGGCTTTTGGAGCGTGGATTTTGCTTGGTAGTAGTTTTGTTTGGAGTCTTACTGGTGTTTCCGTTTATAATGTAGGGCATATGTAAGCCGGGCGGAGTATATAAGGGGCATAGTCAGGTGGTATAATAACGGGGTAAAAAAAAACAATAAAATAATCCATAGATGTGTGTTACGCTGTGAAGCAATCCTTTCCGCACAGGCCGGTGTCGCACTGATAAATGGTGTCATTTCTTATCCCCCTTTTGGTCCACACTCCGCGCCTTTGTAGTTTGGGGAATTTTGCTGGGAAAGTGTTGTCCTGGTATAATACGGGCACCGTCGCTTCCAGCGGATATGTTTGGGCCCTCCCTTTCCTGGTTCCCTAATTTTAGGTCCTTGAAAAATCGCCTCTTCAAACAGAAGAAATGTTCCCCTCGGGCACAACTGCATATTTTTTTATTTCCTGACTTATTGGAGCCATAACTAATTTTATTTTTCATAGACGTAGCGGTATGAGGGCTGGTTTGTTGCGGGACGAGCTGTAGTTATTATTGGTACCATTTTGGGGTACATGCGACTTTTTGATCACCTTTTATCCTATTTTTTGGGATGCCAGGTAAACAAAAAAACGCAATTCTGGCACAGCTTTTTTCGTTTTTTTTTTATACAGCGTTCACCATGCGTTATAAATTACATGTTAACTTTATTCTGCGGGTCAGTACGATTCCGGCGATACCTAATTTATAGAACTTTTTCATGTTTTACAACTTTTTGCACAATAAAATTACTTTTGTAAAAAGAATGTATTTTTTCTGTCGCCAAGTTGTGAGAACCATAACTTTTTAATTTTTTTGTCGACGGAGGTGTATGAGGGCTTGTTTTTTGCGGGACGAGCTATAGTTTTTATAGGTACCATTTTTGGATACGTGCGACTTTTTGATCACTTTTTATTCTAATATTTGTAGGGCAAAGTGACCAAAAAACAGAAACTCTGGTAACGTTTTTTACGTTTTTTTTTACGCTGTTCACCGCGTGCAATAAATAATATAATATCTTGATACCTCCGGTCGTTACGGTCGTGGCGATACCAAATACATATGGTTTATTATTATTTTTCAATAATAAAGGACTTGATAAGAGTAAAAGGGGGATTGTGTTTTATTTGTTTACTTGAAACTTTTACTGTTTTCAAACTTTTATTTTGTGCACTTTTTTTTACACTTTTTTATACTTTTTTTACACTTTTTCTCAAGTCCCACTAGGGGACTTGAAGTTCCAAGGGTCAGATTATTTTTTTTCTAATACATTGCACTACCTATGTAGTGCAATGTATTAGATCTGTCAGTCATTCACTGACAGCAAGCCGATTAGGCTTCGCCTCCCGGCGGGGCCTACATCGGCTTCCGTAATGGCAGAGCAGGAGACCATTGTGTCTCCTGTTGCCATAACAGCAGTCGCCAGTCCCGATTGCCTGTCAGGGCTGGCGATCTGCTAGTAACCGCTACGATGCAGCAATCGCTTTCGATTGCTGCATCGAAGGGGTTAATGGCAGGGATCGGAGCTAGCTCCAGTTCCTGCCGTTACAGGTGGATGTCAGCTGTACAGTACAGCTGACTTCCACCGCTGATGACGCCGGATCAGCTCCTGACCCGGCGCCATCTTGCCGACAGCTACGGAAGCCGATCAGGCTCCGCCGCCGGGCGGATCTTGACCGGCTTCGGTGCTAGGCAGACCGGGAGGCCAGTATTAGGCCTCCGGTTGCCATTGCAGCCACCGGAACCCCGGCAATTTCATTACTGGGGTTCCGATGAGCTGCAAACACCTTAAGTGCAGCGATCGCGTTTGAGCGCTGCACTTAAGGGGTTAATGGCGGGGATCGAAGCTAATTTCGGTCCCCGCCGTTACAGCCGGATGTCAGCTGTAAGATACAGCTGAGATCCGGTGATGATGGGACCGGCTCAGCTTCTGAGCCGGTCCCAAACATTTGGCGTACATGTACGGCAAGATGCGGGAAGTCAGTACTTTCCATGACGTACATGTACGGCAAATGTCGGGAAGGGGTTAAAGAGGCTCTGTCACCACATTTTGCAACCCCTATCTGCTATTGCAGCAGATAGGCGCTGCAATGTAGATTACAGTAACGTTTTTATTTTTAAAAAACGAGCATTTTTGGCCAAGATATGACCATTTTTGTATTTATGCAAATGAGGCTTGCAAAAGTACAACTGGGCGTGTTGAAAAGTAAAAGTCCAAGTGGGCGTGTATTATGTGCGTACATCGGGGCGTTTTTACTACTTTTACTAGCTGGGCGTTCTGACGAGAAGTATCATCCACTTCTCTTCAGAACGCCCAGCTTCTGGCAGTGCAGATCTGTGACGTCACTCACAGGTCCTGCATCGTGTCGGCCACATCGGCACCAGAGGCTACAGTTGATTCTGCAGCAGCATCAGCGTTTGGAGGTAAGTAGCTACATCGACTTACCTGCAAACGCCGATGCTGCTGCAGAATCAACTGTAGCCTCTGGTGCCGATGTGTCCTCGCTCGTCCGACACGATGCAGGACCTGTGAGTGACGACACAGCGTGATCTCTCGAGAACATGGCTGTGTCTGCACTGCCAGAAGCTGGGCGTTCTGAAGAGAAGTGGATGATACTTCTCGTCAGAACGCCCAGCTAGTAAAAGTAGTAAAAACGCCCCGATGTACGCACATAATACACGCCCACTTGGACTTTTACTTTAAACACGCCCACTTGGACTTTTGCAAGCCTCATTTGCAGAAATACAAAAATGGTCATAACTTGGCCAAAAATGCTCGTTTTTTAAAAATAAAAACGTTACTGTAATCTACATTGCAGTGCCGATCTGCTGCAATAGCAGATAGGGGTTGCAAAATCTGGTGACAGAGCCTCTTTAAAGCTATGGGGAAACTTCAAACGGAGGTCATTTCAATAGGAGAATGGACTTCCCATATAGAGCATAAAATGTCTGAGCTTACTACAGCCCATAATGACCTTGTGGATGTATCTACTGCTATGGAAAAGGAACTTGAATTTGTTAAAGCAAAACTTGCTGATATTCAGGATCGTTCCAGGAGGAACAACCTGAGGTTCAGAGGTATTTCTGAGCAAATTAAGGCAGATCAATTGTCAGAATTTATGGTGGATTTCTTCAAAAATGTACTACCATTTGCCTCTCCCATTGATTTAACCATTGATAGAGCTCATCGTTTACCAAAGCCAAAAAGTCTGTCTGCTACAGTTCCGAGGGATGTCATAGTACGTATTCACTTTTTCCATATTAAAGAAAAGTTGGTGGAGGCATCACGCTCTGAACCTACCTTGCCTGCAAGATTTCATCAGATTTCTATATTTGCGGATTTATCTGCAGCCACCTTGGCCAAGAGGAGAGCGTTTGTTCATAGCACTAAGATTCTACTAGATCAAGGTATATCGTACAAATGGGGATTCCCAGTTAAACTTGTCATTTCAAAAGATGGAACAAAAATTGTGGCTACATCGCCAAGGGATGCCGAGCGTCTATGTCAAGAATGGGGGTTAGCGAGTGGTGCTTGATCTCCTCCTAAAAGAACTGGGTCGGCTTTCTCCATTTTACCTAAGGAGTGGGAGACTGTAGATCATAATGTCAAGATGACTCCTTAACCAATGTTGCTTATTCTGAATCATATTTGTAGATGTCTGTACGGAGAAGGGTGTTTCAACTTACCTCTCTTTTTCTGTAGATCTGCACGAAGCTAAAAGCCGTGAATGCCATATTATATATTTTTTCTTTCCAGATATGTTAAAAAAAATTTTTTACTTTTTCTTTGTTGCTATGTTGTAGTATGTGGTCCTTTTGCTCATGGATAATATTCTATCTTACTTCCGAAAAATGTGTAAACATTGTATATGAAATTAGTACTAGGTCTGTTGTGGAGATTTCTCCTTCTCTAAGAGTTAGGTGCTTAATAAGGGGCAAACAACCCTTCTTTGTTAGGAATGGTCTTCAAAATAGTTTCACATAATGTAAAGGGGTTAAATTCCCCATTTAAACGTTCAAAATTATGGTCTGAGGCCTCACTTTCTCAAGCGGATGTGTTATGTATTCAAGAAACACACCTTAATAAAGAGGACGCCTACAGACTCAAACATAAAAAATGTCCACATATATTTTCAGCACCAGCGGTAGGCAAGAAATGTGGGGTTTCTATAGCAATAAGGGACCCGGTTGCATTTCACTTGCAAAATGAAATTGTGGATGAAAATGGTCGTTATGTTTTATTAAATTGTCTTCCGAACAATATTCAGTACACTATCCTATCGGTATATGCCCCTAATTGTAAACAAGACAGGTTTCTGCGAAAGATGATTAAATTGGCAGATCAATACAAAAAGGGCTCATTGATACTAGTAGGCGATTTTAATTTGACATTATGGCCTACTATGGATTCTACATCGATTGTAAAATGTAAGGAACCTACTTCGGCTTTTTCCTTATTACACAAACATGGCCTTTTTGATATTTGGAGAGTGCATCACTATAGTGGTTGTGATGGTGCATTATGTGTGGCTTATTGTGAATCCTCAGCAGAGAGGGATGACTCTCTAATCAAGTACCACAGGTCGCGTCTCCAGCTTATGGACAATCAGACGAGTCAGAGGTGAAGTCCACAAGACATAAAGTGTTGTCATTGTCCAGTCCCCACAGGGGGTCATCAGGAGGCACCACAGTTATATTCAGCTCAGGTGCAGGCCAGCAAACAAGGGTGATCCAATTATCTCCCCCATTGTGTTCTCATCCCGGCTGTGGCAATACACATGATAGCACAAAGGACCACAACTCACATACAGACAGTGAAACTGAAAATATGTTCCTCCCCCTGAGGGGATATAAGGGCTTGTCCTGGGGAGGATGGAGATCTTCTGGATTTAGACCTTCAGGAGAGCTGAAGCTGAGGCCAGCACTCTGAAGATGTTCCTGTGATCACCTTATTTTGTGGACTGTGTGTTGTTCCTGCATTGAACATGACTTGTTCTATCAGCATTGGATGCAATAAACCCTGTTGGAGTTGCCCTGTCGTCACTGGCTCTGTTGATCGTGCATTAACTTAACGAACCCCATGACAACTGGTGTCAGAAGAGGGATCAACAGAGTGCAGGAGAGATGGACAGAGGTCTGCACACCGAGATGTCTATCGTGAGGAGAGCAATTGTGTTTTACCAGGAGGCAATGGACTGTTTCGGACCAAACTCTACAGAACACATTGAATGCTGGGCTTGGGATAAGGCTCTGACTATGGCAAGGAAGGAACAAGTTCTTGTGTGAGCTAGGGAGTTGAACAAGGAGACCACGGATGTTCTGGGATGTTTGGCCTCCAAGGATGATAAGTTCTGGGACTGGAATTGGTGTCTGGCAACAGCGGAGCGAGAGGTGCCGCAAACATGGTGTGAACGGCCAGCACAGTGTTCTAAGGATTATGCTGCTGCTCCAGGCTCTGATCGCTACAGATCTCCAGAGAAGGCTCCAGAGTGTCCCGAGGTGAGTGATGTGGTGTGTGGTGGCAGCATATCCCATAAGACATGGGAGCACCAGGAAGAAGGAAAAGATTCTGAAATTAATTCAGGACCGGAAGGAATGTATACAGAGGATGTCAATATATCTACAGAAACAAATCCTGTGGATGATGAAGATACAGGAGATATAACTAGCACTGGTGTGGATGATGAAGACACAGGAGATATAACTAGCACTCGACCTCCTGAAAACTTTAGCACTGAGATCACCAGTGCCAGTTCTGAATGCCCAACTGATGTTAAGTCACACGAAACAGACCCACTAGTGACCAATGAAGTTTGTGCTTCTCCTGACGATGTGTTTCCTGCATTCCCTTCATCCCAGGATTTCCAAGAGGTTGAGGAATCCAGCTGTGTTGTTGCCTTGGGGTCTGATTTGTCTTTGTCCAATGATGTTGTGGATGTTACGGTCAGTATGGACTCTCCAGGCACAGTCTTCCAACATGGGTGAGGATGACACTGGAGTGTCAGCAAGTTCTAAGGTGGAAGAAGGAGCATTGGAGGAGCAGGTCTGCGGAGGACAACAACAGACTGGTCCTAACAACAGTGGTGACCTTCATGATGGTGAGACTTCAGACCCTTTTCAAATATGGCCCTTGTTTTCTCGAACCGATTTGACTGCTATCTCCCCATCTTTTGCCACCAAGCTCTCAGGAGTCGTTACAGTTCTGAACGGTGACTGTGTTTTCTGGTGTGATCTTTGCCTGGGTGGTGGGTCGGATAGTAGGCCAGCGTCACCCAATGTGTTGTGGTGGGATGCAGTGGGGAGGAAAGTGTCTGGATGGACTATGCGGAGTCTGCAGAAACCTGTAAACTGGATAAAAGGTCCCAAGAAACCCTCTGACCCCAGAGACTCCATCTCATGGGCTGGACTGTCCTGCAGGCCACCGGATAAGCTCTTCCAAAGCGAACAGATGACGTGGAACTTTTGTGGAAGTGTTTTGAACTTTGTGGTTGTGTTTCCAGACATTGCTCTTTGCCCTGGATATACATGTGCCCTGGACTTTCTTTACAGCCTGTGGACTGTTCTTATTGAACTGTAATAAGTGGCTTATGAGTGAGGTGGCCAGCAGCCTGTGTAGACCACATGGCCAGCTCACTTATTATATGAGGGGAGAGGTTGTGATGGTGCATTATATGTGGCTTATTGTGAGTCCTCAGTAGAGAGGGATGACTCTCTAATCAAGTACCACAGGTCGCGTCTCCAGCCTATGGACAATCAGACGAGTCAGAGGTGAAGTCCACAAGACCTAAAGTGTTGTCATTGTCCAGTCCCCACAGGGGGTCATCAGGAGGCACCACAGTTATATTCAGCTCAGGTGCAGACCAGCAATCAAGGGTGATCCAATTATCTCCCCTATTGTGTTCTCATCCCGGCTGTGGCAATACACATAATAGCACAAAGGACCACAACTCACATACCGACAGTGAAACTGAAAATATGTTCCTCCCCCTGAGGGGATATAAGGGCTTGTCCTGGGGAGGATAGAGATCTTCTGGATTTAGACCTTCAGGAGAGCTGAAGCTGAGGCCAGCACTCTGAAGATGTTCCTGTGATCACCTTATTTTGTGGACTGTGTGTTGTTCCTGCATTGAACGTGACTTGTTCTGTCAGCATTGGATGCAATAAACCCTGTTGGAGTTGCCCTGTCGTCACTGGCTCTGTTGATCGTGCATCTTAACGAACCCCATGACAGTGACCGTGACTACACCTTTTTTTTCGAATCCTCATAAAATATATAAGAGAATCGACTTTTTTCTAATAAATAGGGATCTTTTAGACCATATCCACTCTGTCTCGATAGGATGTTTAGACTGGTCTGACCATGCCCCAATATTATTGTCTATACAAGAGCAGTTCAGTCGGCCGCAGGACTCTGTATGGAGACAAAATAATTTTGTCCTCAGTCATCCTAAATATGCCTCTCAATCTAGATCTCAGTTAGAAGAATACTTCCTTTACAATGATAATGGCCAAGTTAAAGATACTACTGTGTGGTGTGCCCATAAGGCAACTATTAGAGGCCATTTTATCAAAATAGCCTCACATATTAAAAAATCGACAAAAAATACTGAAAGTCAGCTACTTCTTAGGCTAAGCACTTTGCATAGATTAAATAAAAACTCCTACTCAGTAGCACAGGCAGCCGAAATTTCGGAGCTTACTCATGGGCTGAATATTAACCGGTTAAGGACTAGGCTGTTTTACAGCTAAATGACCAGAGCAAATTTCACAATTTTGCTATGCTTCTTTAGATGACTATAACTCTGCAGGTGAATAAAGTTCATCTTTGAATTTTACATTCTTTTTAAAGGACAGATAGGGCTTTGTTTTAGTGGCATTTGTCAGTATATATCATTTTTATTTTTTTCTCTAAAGTGGGCAAAATTGCAAAAAAATGCAAGAATTTAGCAATTGCGTCAGTTTATGCTAGTATTTTTCACACACGGTATGGACCACGGACAAAATTAATCTCCTTTCACATTCTTCCACTTCTCCCGTGCATGGGGATACCAAATATGTGTGCCTTATTCACTGTGCGGGCATGTGCCAGGGCTTGGCATAAAAGGAGGCTTTTTGGCCTTTTCGGTCCAGGAATTTTGCATTTGATTTTATAGCAGCGTACTGTTTTCTGGGGGGCCTAATGCTGCTGAAACATTAGAAACACCCCATAAATGACTTCATTCACACAAGTAGACCCCACAAGGTTTCCATCAAGGGGTTTATCATATTTTTAGACAGTCCAGTTTTCTTCTGAAAGTTTCTTGAATAAGATGGAACAAAATAAAATTAGCTTTTTTTTTAACAAATGCGTCAGTTTATGCTAGCTTTTTCACACACAAAATGGACCACGGACAAAATTCATCGCATTTCACATTCTTCCACTTCTCCTGTGCATGCGGATACCAAAGATGTGTGCTTTATTCACGGGCATGTGCCAGGGCTTGGCATAAAAGGAGGCTTTTTGGCCTTTTCGGTCCAGGAATTCTGCACTTGACTTTATAGCCGCATACTGTATTCTGGGGGGCCTAATGCTGCTGAAAGATTAGAATCACCCCATAAATTACTTCATTCACGCAAGTAGACCCCACAAGGTTTTCTTCAAGGGGTTTATCATATTTTTAGACAGTCCAGTTTTCTTCTGAAAGTTTCTTGAATAAGATGGATCAAAATAAAATTAGCAATTTTTTAGCAAATGCGTCAGTTTATACCAGCATTTTTCACACACGGCATAGACCACGGCCAAAATTCATCTCCTTTCACATTCTTCCACTTCTCCCGTGCATGGGGATACCAAATATGTGTGTCTTATTTATCACATAGAGAAGTAGGAGGGTGGACGATAGAAGAAGCTTATTTCACAAATCGCTTTTTTTCAAAGCTGGTTTTACAAAACTCAACAGAGTTTCTATAACACTTCCAAAATATCTGCTCTTGAAGCAGAAATCCCAAAATATTCATCTAGGGGTATAATGGGAATTTATTTTTTTGGGTTTTCTAATATAAGAAATTGCAGGTTTATGCAAATGGAGCTCTCCAGCAGATGATCTTTAGAGAATATGCAAACATGACATCCACCCCCCACCCATTCCCTCCCTCACCCTTGAAGTAAAATCAGGGGAAAAATAAAAACGTAATGTAGGGCAAATATATTTTCAACGAATTAACTAAAATCTAATAATTCAGAACAGTGTGGTATTTTTTAAAACATGGCTCAATGCACAGGCCTGGTTGCGAGGGACATGAGGGACAGAAATATCGGGAATCTTTGCGGTGCCCGTCTTTTCTGCAGACGCGGCACTTTTTCTGGGGGTTGCTTCTGGTTGCTGTTGGGGGAATCCGACTGATGAAGTGTCTTTCAGTCAGTCGCGTGACATCCTCAGACTGGGGGCATTCTCGGGTGTCCTGAACATCAAAAATGAGGCCTTCAATAATTTTTTCCTGGAAATCCAGGTATGTGTCTCTGCCTCTGTTTTTTTTGTAGAGCACAAATGAGTTGTGGATGGCCACCTGTAACAAATAAATGGCCACTTTTTTGTACCAGGTTTTAGTTTTGCGTTTTACTAAATAGGGCTGTAAAACCTGGTCGCTTAAATCCACCCCCCCCCATGTACTTGTTATATTCGGACACGCTCACTGGTTTGTGCTTGTCCGATGTTGCCCCTCTTTCCCTCACTGCCACTGTTCCTGCGGTATGAATCGTGCTTAGCACATACACATCTTTGCGATCCCTGAACTTGACCGCCAGCAATTCTTCAGATGCATAAGCACAGGAGTCCCTCTTTACCATGCGCTTCCCCACTAATTGCTGTGGAAAACCAATTCTGTTTTAGCGCATGGTACCACATGCCCCAATCCTTGCAGCATGCAAATGCCTAAACAGGGGCACACTCGAATAAAAATGACAGGTGGTACCCCTTGTGAAGCAGAGGCTACATTATCTCCCACATGATCTTACTGCTGGTGGAAAGATCAGGGGGGCATCCAGGAACATTTATTGTGCGGTCCCGCCCTTCATAAATCCTGAAGGCGGTGGTATATCCTGACCCGCTTTCACACAATTTGTAGAGCTTAACGCCATATCTTGCCCTTTTGGAAGGTAGATATTGGCGAAAGCTAAGTCTGCCATGAAAGTTGAGGAGGGATTCGTCCACACTTACATTCTGCTCAGGGGTGTAGAGCTGCAGAAATAAATTATTCAGGGAATTTATTAGTGGTCTTATTTTGAACAACCGATCCCGGTTTGCATCGGTACTTGGGGGGGCCTGTGTGTTGTCATTGAAGTGGAGGAACCTCATTATTGTCTCATAACGAGACCTGGGCATTACTGCAGAATATACTGGGGTGGCTTGGGCGGTTCTTGTTGACCAGTAAGACCTAATGGAGGGCTTTTTGACAATACCCATATTTAGGGTGAGCCCCAATTTTTTTTTAATTCCTGCAAATTGGTGGGCGTCCAATCTCTGGCATGGGTGGATGAAGGTATCTGCCTTATATATTGCGTGGCATATAAATTTGTTTCGTGGACAATCTGATTTAGGATGTCGTCCGTTATAAATAAATGGAAGTAATCCATTTGGACAAAATTTGTATTGTCCACGGTTATGCCAGGAGTGGCAGTAAATCCGTGGATTCTAGGCCCAAAAGATGGGGCAGGTGCCCATACAAGAACCTGGACTGAAGGGACCAGGCTGTCCCGTGCTACAGTGCTACTTGGCCCTGCGCTTTCATGTTCTGCAGTTTCAACTGCATCAGGGACAACGTCCCCTGAAGATGAACCTGAAGTGACGCTGTCATCGTCACTACCTAAAACAGGTTCCATCTCGGACGCCATCTCTGATGCGGTCTCCGACTCAGACCACAGCATGGCGCATGGCGTATGCCTCCTCGGCGCTAAACAACTTCCTCGCCATAACGTAACTAACACTAACACTAACTAAACAAATGTTTATTTTTTATTTTTTTATAAAACACACAAACTAACTGCTATATATATCTACACTACCGCTAACAAAAAAATAAACCGCTATTGCTATATATATTATATATATGTGGATATATAAATAATTATATACTCCCTACCTGCCTATTCTAATAGAATAAAAGAAAGAAAGGTAGATAGATAGAAAAAAAGATAGATGGATAGATAGATTGTATAGATAGATAGAAATCTATCTATACAGAGAATGTTTTAGAGTGTAACTGTATTTTTTTGTAACTGTAATCTTCTGGCAGCAATTCTCCCGAGTCTCTTCTTCTCCTCAAACTGAAACAATGTTTGAGGAGAAGAAAAGAGGCAGGAGATTTACTGCCAGAAAAGTCAAAATAAAACAAATGTGGTCGCTGTGATAGGTTTTCACAGCGACCACATGTTCAGGGACCATCAGATTGGTCCCTGATACTCTGCCCAGTGCCCAGAGCTGTTGGTAACAGCGTGGGCACAGGGCGTGCACACTGTTTTCTATGCAGAAATGCATGTGATCGCTGTGATTGGTTGTCACAGCGATCACATGTTCAGGGGCCAAAAGATTGACCCCTGACATTCTGCCCAGTGCCCATGGCTGTTAGCAACAGCCAGGGCATAGAGTTGCTAACAATGGTACAAGACAGGGATGCCCATTATCACCCATGATTAGAGATGAGCGAGCCAGGACAACCGAACCCGGTTTCGGTCCAAACATCGTGAAAAGATCGGTTCGCAGCGAATCCGAACTTCACCGGGTTCGGCCGAACCCGTTTTGACCGAACCCGGCTACATTTTGGCGCCTGCCACATGTTAGATGTAAAATGGAGGATTTCAAAATATCACCTGACATCAGGCTACCCCAGATTGCCTTGCAAACGGCTCTACCAGCCTATCGGGAGGCAGCATAGGGGCGGGCTCAAGCCTGCAATAAAAGTCTATGCACGGAGCTCAGCGGCCATTTTAGAGACAGGAGCTGTAGGGATAGCATCTCTGTGCAGTTAGGGAAAGCTTTAGGAATCTAAAAGCCAGGAATCCAGCAATCGAAGGGGCTCATCCACTACAGCGGGAGTCTACTCTACTCTCAACATCCAAAATGCAATACAAATTCTCCATTTGCCAAGCCAGTGTGTGAATAAGCTTTTATAAGGGGCTCATCCCCGTTGCATGGGTTAACATAACAATCCAACTTGCAATACAGGCAGCCTTTGTAGTACTACAACGCCCAGCATTCCCTGAGTGCACAGTGGCTGATAGAAATTCTCATTCATTGCCATTTGCCAAGCTAGTGTGTGAATAAGATTTAGAAGGGGCTCATCCCCGTTAACATAACAATCCAACTTGCAATACAGGCAGCCTTTGTAGTTCTACAACGCCCAGCATTCCCTGAGTGCACAGTGGCTGATAGAAATTCTCATTCATTGCCATTTGCCAAGCCAGTGTGTGAATAAGCTTTTAGAAGGGGCTCATCCCCGTTGCATGGGTTAACATAACAATCCAACTTGCAATACAGGCACCCTTTGTAGTACTACAACGCCCAGCATTCCCTGAGTGCACCGGGGCTGATAGAAATTCTCATTCATTGCCATTTGCCAAGCCAGTGTGTGAATAAGCTTTTAGAAGGGGCTCATCCCCATTGCATAGGTTAACATAACAATCCAACTTGCAATACAGGCAGCCTTTGTAGTACTACAACGCCCAGCATTCCCTGAGTGCACCGCGACGTGTCTGATAGAAATTCTCATTCATTGCCATTTGCCAAGCCAGTGTGTGAATAAGCTTTTAGAAGGGGCTCATCCCGATTGCATGGGTTAACATAACAATCCAACTTGCAATACAGGCAGCCTTTGTAGTACTACAACGCCCAGCATTCCCTGAGTGCACAGTGGCTGATAGAAATTCTCATTCATTGCCATTTGCCAAGCCAGTGTGTGAATAAGCTTTTAGAAGGGGCTCATCCCCGTTAACATAACAATACAACTTGCAATACAGGCAGCCTTTGTAGTACTACAACGCCCAGCATTCCCTGAGTGCACAGTGGCTAATAGAAATTCTCATTCATTGCCATTTGCCAAGCCAGTGTGTGAATAAGCTTTTAGAAGGGGCTCATCCCCGATGAATGGGTTAACATAACAATCCAACTTGCAATACAGGCAGCCTTTGTAGTACTACAACGCCCAGCATTCCCTGAGTGCACAGTGGCTGATAGAAATTCTCATTCATTGCCATTTGCCAAGCCAGTGTGTGAATAAGCTTTTAGAAGGGGCTCATCCCCGTTAACATAACAATCCAACTTGTAATACAGGCAGCCTTTGTAGTACTACAACACCCAGCATTCCCTGAGTGCACAGTGGCTGATAAAAATTCTCATTCATTGCCATTTGCCAAGCCAGTGTGTGAATAAGCTTTTAGAAGGGGCTCATCCCCGTTGCATGGGTTAACATAACAATCCAACTTGCAATACAGGCAGCTTTTGTAGTACTACAACGCCCAGCATTCCCTGAGTGCACAGTGGCTGATAGAAATTCTCATTCATTGCCATTTGCCAAGCCAGTGTGTGAATAAGCTTTTAGAAGGGGCTCATCCCCGTTAACATAACAATCCAACTTGCAATACAGACAGCCTTTGTAGTACTACAACGCCCAGCATTCCCTGAGTGCACAGTGGCTGATAGAAATTCTCATTCATTGCCATTTGCCAAGCCAGTGTGTGAATAAGCTTTTAGAAGGGGCTCATCCCCGTTAACATAACAATCCAACTTGTAATACAGGCAGCCTTTGTAGTACTACAACGCCCAGCATTCCCTGAGTGCACAGTGGCTGATAAAAATTCTCATTCATTGCCATTTGCCAAGCCAGTGTGTGAATAAGCTTTTAGAAGGGGCTCATCCCCGTTGCATGGGTTAACATAACAATCCAACTTGCAATACAGGCAGCTTTTGTAGTACTACAACGCCCAGCATTCCCTGAGTGCACAGTGGCTGATAGAAATTCTCATTCATTGCCATTTGCCAAGCCAGTGTGTGAATAAGCTTTTAGAAGGGGCTCATCCCCGTTAACATAACAATCCAACTTGCAATACAGGCAGCCTTTGTAGTACTACAACGCCCAGCATTCCCTGAGTGCACAGTGGCTGATAGAAATTCTCATTCATTGCCATTTGCCAAGCCAGTGTGTGAATAAGCTTTTAGAAGGGGCTCATCCCCGTTGCATGGGTTAACATAACAATCCAACTTGCAATATAGGCAGCATTTGTAGTACTACAACGCCCAGCATTCCCTGAGTGCACCGTGGCTGATAGAAATTCTCATTCATTGCCATTTGCCAAGCCAGTGTGTGAATACGCTTTTAGAAGGGGCTCATCCCAGTTGCATCCAACTTGCAATACAGGCAGCTGAGGTAGCCTTTGTAGTACTGCAACGCCCAGAATTCCCTGAGTCAGTGCACAGTGGTTGATAGAAATTCTCATTCATTGCCATTTGCCAAGCCAGTGTGTGAATACGCTTTTAGAAGGGGCTCATCCCCGTTGCATCCAACTTGCAATACAGGCAGCTGAGGCAGCCTTTGTAGTACTAAATGCCCAGGGCCAGCATTCCCTGAGTCAGTGCACAGTGGCTGATAGAAATTCTCATTCATTGCCATTTGCCAAGCCAGTGTGTGAATAAGCTTTTAGAAGGGGCTCATCCCCGTGTCATGGGTTAACATAACAATCCAACTTGCAATACAGGCAGCCTTTGTAGTACTACAACGCCCAGCATTCCCTGAGTGCACAGTGGCTGATAGAAATTCTCATTCATTGCCATTTGCCAAGCCAGTGTGTGAATACGCTTTTAGAAGGGGCTCATCCCCATTGCATCCAACTTGCAATACAGGCAGCTGAGGCAGCCTTTGTAGTACTACAACGCCCAGGGCCAGCATTCCCTGAGTCAGTGCACAGTGGCTGATAGAAATTCTCATTGCCATTTGCCAAGCCAGTGTGTGAATACGCTTTTAGACGGGGCTCATCGCCGGGGTTTTGATTCAACTTGCTGCACTCCAGCAGTGAAATGTATGGTAAAAAAAAGGTTGTGAAAGGACGGGGTAGAGGAAAAAACACCCATGCCATGTCCTCTTCCAGTCCAAATGTTGGATCTGTTGGTGCCAGACCCAGTACCAGCATTTGTGGCACAAGACATGTGCCCAGTTCCACTAGTAGCAGCAGCCATGTGCCTGCTGGTAGAAGTAGCAGTATCAGCAAGCCAGACTTGTCCATCTCCTCCGGTGGGCAGGTTACTTTAGACAATACGGCCATTGTGGACTGGTTGGCTGGCTCACGGTCATCTCAGCAGGAAGACTCTGACGGTCTGGCTTCAAGCCAGGTTTCGTTGGATTCCAGATCCTCTACAGATCCTTGGCCCAGTGACAGTAGTAATATGGGTATTTCTAGCGTTTCCATTCCATCATCTATGTCTTCACTCACCCTTCCTAGCGGGAAGCCATCTTTCCTGAGAGTCCTAAGAGACATCTCCTCGGGTGCGAAGGAAGATACTGAACAACATAGTGATGATGATTTGTTTTCCGCGAGTCAGCCAACGGAGTGTGTTGCGGCGGTGGTGGAGGTGGAAGCGGTGTCCGAGACGCATAGCTGTGGTAGTGGGGGTGTTGGTGGTAGCCGTGGTGGCAGACGCAGTAATGAGGGGGAGCATGGAGCCCGCCATGATGTCACATCACATTCACAACACAGTGACAGAAGTGGCGGGGATGATGAGGAGGGCTATGATGATGTTGTTTTAGACAGGACGTGGGAACCAGGTGACGAGGTGATGACGGCATCAGAGGAGGAGGGTAGTAGTGGCGGCACTGGCAGTGATAATCAGCCAAGCCGAGGTAGGGGCAGAAGTCAATCTGCAAAACGTTGCAGCGGTAGGGTCAGCTCAGGAGCCGGTGACGGCAACACTGATGCTACTGGTGTAGGCTCCCGAAAAAAGCCTGCCAGACAAGGGGCAAGCTCGGGTGGTGGTGGTGGTGGACGACGAAAACATGGCACAGTGCCGTATCTGCAAGCAGAAAGTAAGGCGTGGGCAGGGCAGCAATGTAGGAACTACCGCTCTACGTAAACACATGGAGCGGCATCACAAGGCCATGTGGGACAATCGACATGCCCCACCATCATGTACATCTAATAAAGACCCCTCTGCCGCTGCTGCTCCTAGTCCCTGTCATCTAAGTAGTAGCCAGGCCTTATCCATCATGTCGTTGTCATCATCATCATCACTGTCATCTAGTGCTCCTCCTACATCCCGTCAGTTATCCATTACGGAATCGTTGTCCAATAAGCAACAATATATACCCAGTCATCCACTTGTCGTGCGGCTTAATTCACACCTGGCTAATTTGTTGGTGGTGCAGTCGCTGCCGTACCACCTGGTCGACTCTGCCGGCTTCAAGCAATTGATGGCGTGCGCTCAGCCTAGGTGGTGAATATCTAGCCGCCATTACTTCTCCAAAACAGCTGTCCCTGCCTTGCACAAGCACGTGGAGGAAAAGGTGGGCCAGTCCTTGTAATTATCCGTGTGCAGCAGGGTACATGCCACCGTTGACACGTGGAGCAGCAACTATGGGCAGGGACAGTACATGTCTTTCACGGCCCACTGGGTCAATATTTTGCAGTCCGATGCACCACCGCAGCAATGCCAGGCATTACCACCTCCACGCTTGTATCTTTCTGGTTCAACTCCGGACACCAGGCCCCTACCATCCTCCTCCTCCTACTCCTCCTCCTCCTCCTTGCACTCCTCAATGGAGGTCTTCCCATCCCCGACAGGACACAGCGTATCTTCCACTCCTCCTCCCTCCTCTTTTCATAGGTACAAGGTACGCTGTCTTACACCTGCTGAGCCTGGGCGAGAAAAGCCACACAGGGCAGGAGCTGCTGCTGTGCATCAAGGAGGAAATCGCACGCTGGCTGTCTCCTCTGAAACTCACACTGGGCAATGTTGTGTCTGATAACGGGAAGAACGTTGTGGCTTCACTGCGTCTAGGTCACCTGACACACGCTCCTTGCATGGCACATGTGATCAATCTGGTCATAACACGCTTCTTAAAGTCATATGTTGGTTTGAAGGGTGTGCTGGCCATGTCCAGGAGGGTTTGCGTTCGCTTTAGACGTTCGTATGCATTTAAGCACGCCCTCCTGGACTTGCAGCGTCAAAACAATCTCCCAGAACACAGCCTGATTTGCGACGTTCCAACACGCTGGAATTCCACCCTGCACATGTTGGACCGTCTCTACGAACAGCGGAAAGCCGTGAATGATTTCCTGATGCAGCAGACGGGCAGCGTTTGGAGCCAGTGTAATTTCGAACTCAGGCACTGGCAGCTGGTTAGAGACGCATGTCGGGTTTTGAGGCCCTTTGAAGAGGCCACACGATTTGTGAGCCGTGACGCTAGCGGAATGAACGATGTTATGCCGCTGATATTCATTATGGAGCAAACGCTCACAGCGATGATTCAGCAAAGGATGGAGGAAGGATCACATCTGGCTATGGATGTTGAGGAGGAGGAGGAGGAGGATGAGGAAACAGGACCTGAAGAGGAGCTGGATTTGGAGATGGAATCACAGGAAGGGATAGGGGACGAGGCAGCCGCACAACATGACAGTGATGGTGATGACGAGTCTGACGACGACCTTGATGATGGACAACCATGGCAGTATGGGGCGGAGATGGAACCAACCGGGCCCTCTGAAACGCTGGCCAGGATGGCGAGCTGTATGCTTCGTTACTTGCGCGCTGACTGTCGTATTGTTAGCATGAAGCAAAGAGATGAGTACTGGATAGCCACACTTTTAGACCCTCGGTATATAGCCAGAATAGGGGAGTTTTTTGCGCCTTCCGAGGGGGAGGCAAAATTGGCTTATTATCGAGAGAAGCTATGCAGCCAGCTTGTCACGGCTTTCAAACGGCAAACATCTGCTGCAAGCATGTCTGACCGGGGGGCCACTCTCCGCTCCACACTGTCTCATCATTCCACCGCCTCTGGCAGAGCTGCCTCTGCAATAGGCGGCAGCAGCGGCAGCGGCGGCAGCAGCAGCAGCAGCAGCAGCAGCAGCCAATTCAGTTTGCAAAACATGATGACATGTTAACATCCAATACCCCGACCTGACACACATCGTAGTCACCAAAGGGATGTTCACCATCACCAGGTCCAGCACCTAAACAACCAGGTTCACTTGTACCTGGACTGTGCCCTTTCTCCGTCAGAAATCCTGATCCCAGACCCCATGGACTTCTGGGTCAGCAGATTGGTCATTGGCAAGAACTGGCCCAGTTTGCCATGGGTGTACTGTCTTGTCCACCCTCCAGTGTAGCGTCAGAGAGGGTATTCAGCGCGGCAGGGGAATTCGTCACCCCATAAGCGAACAAGATTGTCCGCCAACAGCTTGGAAAATCTCACGTTTCTGAAAATGAATCAAGAGTGGATCGGTGAGGATTTTAAAACCCCTGTGCCTGATGCCACTGATTAGATCTGACAATGCTGCTGCCGCTGCCGCCTGCTACTGCCGCCTGCTACTATGGCATTCTGTCCTGTCCACTCTTTTTTTAATGTGCCGCTGTTGGTGCTGCTACTACTTCTACCACCAATCCACCCCCAGTGCCGTCTGCTACAAGCAGGCCTGCCCCACCACAGGGCTTTGTCCTGTGACTGTCAAGTCTCTTTTAATGTGCTGCTACTACTACTAATACCACCACCCTTGCTGTCCGTTGGCTACCTCTACTACCACCAATACACCTCGACTGCCGTCTGCTACAAGCAGGCCTGAGGCCTGCCCCACCACAGGGCTTTGTCCTGTGACTGTCCAGTGTCTTTTAATGTGCTGCTACTACTACCACCACCCTTGCTGTCCGTTGGCTACCTCTACTACCACCAATTCACCTCCACTGCCGTCTGCTACAAGCAGGCCTGAGGCCTGCCCCACCACAGGGCTTTGTCCTGTGACTGTCCAGCCTCTTTTAATGTGCTGCTACTACCAGTGGCGGATTATCATATGGGCGATTCGGGCGGCCGCCCGGGGCCCGAGGCTCGCAGGGGGCCCATGGCAGCCCGAACCGCACATCGACATGTAACCCTATTCAGCGCGCTAGCGCTGCTAACTTCCGAAGATGGGGAGGAGCAGGGAATTGGCCGGGATCCAGGGGTAGGAAACGCCTCCCTGACAGTGCGGGCGCCGCCATTGAGTAACAGAACAGCGACGGACGGCTGTTCTGTTACTCCAAAGCTGCAAGAGAAGAGCCGGGCGGGCGGTCACCGGCGCTTAGGTTAGTTGACTTAACCCTGCCCAACTGGTTCCCGACCGCTGGCTGTATTTTTACGGCCAGCGGTCAGGGTCCTTAAAACCCGAGCCATAGACTTTCTACGGCTCGGGTTTTAACTTGCTGCCCGCGCGATCGGGCAGCTGAATGTCGGGTCTCCGGCTGTCAGTGACTGCCGGGGACCCTGAGGAGAAGATAGAAGCAGCTTTAGCTGCTTCTGTCTTCTCTGATATCTTTTTACACAGCGCTCAATGCGCGCTGTGTACAGGAATAGAGACAGTAGCGGCGGCGCTGTCTCTATTCCTCCCGGTGATCATGTGACTGGTCACATGATCGCCGGGATGCCGTTAGTGGCAGACTGTTGCTGGGTCTTACTAGACCCAGCACAGCCCTATTAGTGACAATCGTCACTATGAGAGGGCTGATTTCCCCTGTAACTGGGGCTGCTGTGCAGCTCCAGTTACAGTGGAAAAACATGGTGTAAAAGAAAGAAAAAAAATATATAACGTTCCCCAAAGGTCTTTTTTGACCTTTGGGGGACAGACCATAGTAATAAAAAAATAATAAAGTAAAGTGCAAAAAAAAATGTAAATAATAAATACACATAAAATACCCACCCCAAAAAAAAACGTTCCCCCCGCCAATCATTGTTGTAACGCTAGCGCTGACCCAATTACCCTAATATAGACATGTAATATATAAAAATTTACGGTAGACAATGGCGATCACAAATAAAAGGTCTATTTTAGGGTAAAACTATGTTATTACCCAAAAAAATAGCTGAAACGTAAAAAAAGCTTATTTTTTTACTATTATATTCAAACTTTATGAATAAAAATTCTAAAATAGCAAAAAAGGTGTGCATAAAAACGATAAAAAACGAAGCCTGCATTGTCTACGGAAAAAACGTCACAAAAATCACGTTGGTTTTATTTTTTTTTAATAAAAATGTGTGTTTGGTGCAACTTTGTAATTACGTTTTATTAAAAAATATTTTCGCTTTTTGAGATACAGCTGCTTTGTATCCTGTATCCGTCAGGTCAGCAGGACTGACGGGATCAGTGAAACGGGCCCTGCGCTAAATTATAATCTTAGATGTGATAGATTTGAGGTGGATCCTGCGTGTCACTGATCCTGTCAGTCCTGCTGACCTGACGGATACAGGATACCATTCAGCCGTATCTCAAAAAGTAAAAATATTTTTAAATAAAATCAATCACACTGATACACACACATACTATATATATATATATATATATATATATATATATATATATATATATATATAAAGTTTTTAAATGTGTACATAACCTTGTGGCACTATATACAAGGGGGAGCGCTGTGAGGTACTATATACAAGGGGGAGCACTGTGTGCCACTATATACAAGGGGGAGCGCTGTGTGGCACTATATACAAGAGTGAGCGCTGTGAGGTACTATATACAAGGGGGAGTGCTGTGTGCCACTATATACAAGGGGGAGCGCTGTGTGCCACTATATACAAGGGGGAGCGCTGTGTGGCACTATATACAAGGGGGAGCGCTGTGTGGCACTATATACAAGGGGGAGTGCTGTGTGGCACTATATACAAGGGGGGCTGTGTAGTGCTATCCACAGTGGTATGTGTGTGGCGCTCTTTATAAGGGGGGCTTTTTGGTGCTATTTACAAGAGGGGGAGGGCTGTGTGGCGCTCTCTACAGGGGGGCTGTATGGCACTATCTATAGGGGGCTGTGTGTAACGCTCTCTACGGGGGGGGGTGATATATAGAGGGGGCTGTGTATGGCGATATCTATGGGGGTGTGTAATATCTACAGGGGCTGTGTGTGGCACTATGTACAGGGGGCTGTGTGTGGCACTATGTACAGGGGGCTGTGTGTATGTGGTGTTTTACAGTGTGTGTGGTATTATTATATTCAGGCGCGCAGTGTTTGGTGCTATTATATTTAGGGGTACAGTATGTGGCACCATAATAACTTTATTTTCGTTTATAGGTGTGGAAATGTTGGAAAAGTGAGGAGACGTCTGAATGGCAAATTCTGCAGAAATGAGTCATGGCCGGGAGAAATCGTCATGTGCTCTGGACCGGATGGAGAAGAAAAGAGGAAAAAAACTACTAGAATCTGAGACGTCGTCACATGTGAGTCACTAGATTTATAGAGAATCTGTCACCTCTCCTGACATGTTTATTATAGGAATCCTTGTATTTCACAAAAAGTCTTTCTGCAGTCCAGGACTGATAGACAATTCCCCTTGTCAGGAGGACGTGTCCCTGCACAGTGTGATCCTGTCATTATGTAGGGACACCGCGCTGTGACAAGGGAAATCGTAACACTGTTAATGCTTTCCCAAAAAGGTAGTGTTAAAAATAGTTACGACACGGCAGGGCGGCGGTGAGGAAGGGGGGCCCAAGTTTGGATAACAGCCCAGGGCCCATGGTCTACTTAATCCGCCACTGGCTACTACTACTACTACTACTACTACTACCCTTGCTGTCCGTTGGCTACCTCTACTACCACCAATACACCTACACTGCCGTCTGCTACAAGCAGGCCCGAGGCCTGCCCCACCACAGGGCTTTGTCTTGTGACTGTCCAGTCTCTTTTAATGTGCTGCTACGACTACTACCAACCTTGCTGTCAGTTGGCTACCTCTACTACCACCAATACACCTCCACTGCCGTCTGCTACAAGCAGTCCTGCCCCACCACAGGGCTTTGTCCTGTGACTGTCCAGTGTCTTTTAATGTGCTGCTAATACTACTACCACCACCCTTGCTGTCCGTTGGCTACCTCTACTACCACCAATACACCTCCACTGCCGACTGCTACAAGCAGGTCAGCCCCACCACAGGGCTTTGTCCTGTGACTGTCCAATGTCTTTTAATGTGCTGCTACTACTTCTACCACCACCCTTGCTGTCCGTTGGCTACCTCTACTACCACCAATACACCTCCACTGCCGTCTGCTACAAGCAGGCCTGCCCCACCACAGGGCTTTGTCCTGTGACTGTCCAGTGTCTTTTAATGTGCTGCGACTACTACTACTACCACCACCCTTGCTGTCCGTTGGCTACCTCTACTACCCCCAATACACCTCTACTGCGGTCTGCTACAAGCAGGCCTGAGGCCTGCCCCACCACAGGGCTTTGTCCTGTGACTGTCCAGTGTCTTTTAATGTGCTGCTGCTACTACTACCACCACCCTTGCTGTCCATTGGCTACCTCTACTACCACCAATACACCTCCACTGCCGTCTGCTACAAGCAAGCCTGAGGCCTGCCCCACCACAGGGCTTTGTCCTGTGACTGTCCAGTGTCTTTTAATGTGCTGCTGCTACTACTACCACCACCCTTGCTGTCCGTTGGCTACCTCTACTACCACCAATACACCTCCACTGCCGTCTGCTACAAGCAAACCTGAGGCCTGCCCCACCACAGGGCTTTGTCCTGTGACTGTCCAGTCTCTTTTAATGTGCTGCTGCTACTACTACTACTACTGCTACAACTACTACCACCCTTGCTGTCCGTTGGCTACCCCTACTACCACCAATACCCCTCCACTGCCGTCTGCTATAAGCAGGCCTGCCCCACCACAGGGCTTTGTTTGTGACTGTCCAGTCTGTTTTAATGTGCTGCTCAGGGCCGCCATCAGGGGGGTATTAGGGGTACTGGTGTGAGGGGCCCGGCCAAACCTAATTGAAAGGGGGGCCCGGCAACTGCCGCGACTTGCCTTTGGTAGGAAAAAACGGGCCCCTGCAATTGGGCCCGTTTTTTTCACCAAAAGAATGTCGTGAGCTGCGGGCCCCCCCCCCCCTCTCGTCATGGGGCCGTCAAACTGCCCGTCCGCGCGCGCGACCGATCACGCGCACGAGGAAACTCACGCGCGTGAGTACTTGCGAGCGTCCGCGAGCGCGCACCCACGAACGCCCGCACCAGAGATCGCCCACGCGCGCAACCGCGAAAGCCCGGAAGCGCGCACCCACGATAGCTCGGGGGCTAGCAGCCGCGATCGCCTGCAATCGCACCCGCGATCGCCCGCGCGCACCCGCGAGCGAAGCGCGCGCAGCCGCGGACACACATGGACACAACTTACCTGGAGCCTGGCTGGAGGTGAAGAACTGGACGTCTGGACCGAAGACATCGCCTGGAAGATATCGCCTGAAGAGGACTGGAGTGGGAGCCAGCAGCTCTTCTGACAGTGAATAAACTATCTCAAAGTGCTGTTTATGTATATAGGCCCTGTTCACACAGAGTATTTTGCAGGCAAAAAAAAATCTGCCTCAAAATTCCTTAAAGAATTTTGAGTCAGATTTTGACCTGCCCACACTATCTTTCCGCGTTTTTTGCTGCGTTTTTTGCCCGCGGTGATTGAGGACAGCAGACAAAAAATGCAGCGAAAAATGCATTTTCTGCCTCCCATTGATTTCGATGGGAGGTCAGAGGCGGAACAGCGGCAAGAAAGGACGTGCTGCATTTTCTTTTTTCCGCGACTGGCTCCCATTCATTTCAGATTAAATCAATGGGAGGCGGTTTTGGAAGTTGTTTGGTGCTGATTCTGACGCAGTGTCCGAGTCAATATCAAGGCCCAAAAACTCTGTGAACTGGGCCTTATTGTTAGGGCTTATTTAGACGAACGTGTAATACATCCGTGCAACTTGCGTGATTTTCACACGCCTCGCACGGACCTATGTTACTCTATGGGGCCGTGCAGACTGTCAGTGATTTTCACGCAGCGTGTGTCCGCTGCGTAAACCTCACGACATGTCCTATATTTGTGCATTGTTCGCGCATCACGCACCCATTGAAGTCAATGGGTGCGTGAAAATCACGCCCAGCACTTCCGCAGCAGTATAAACTATGAATGAAAACAGAAAAGCACCACGTGCTACAAACATACAAACAGAGTGTCATAATGACGCCGGCTGCGCGAAACTCACGCAGCCGCGCATCATACGCTGCTGCCACACGGAGCTGTTATGGACCTTTTGCATGTGCAAAACACCACGTTTTTTGCGCGCGCAAAAAGCACACGGCCTTAGGGTAGGGACACACTAGGCATGAACACTGCGGATTTTATGCAACACATTTTATTGCGGAAAATCCGCAGCGTATTACAGTCGCAGCAGAGTGGATGAGATTTGAACAAATCTCATTCACACGCTGCAAAAAAAATTGACCTGCAGTGTGGCTTTTTAACTTTCACTTGCCACTTTCACTTTCCATTGCGGGGTTCACCCAACGGAAACTTCAGACGGAACCCCGGAACGGAAGCGAACGGTGATGTGAACAGGCCCTAACACAAAAGTTTTGTATTTTTTTAAGCTGGTTCACAAAAAAAAAAAAATTCCAAATTCTACTGGACCAATTGCCTATTTAGAGACAGGCAGCAGCTCCAGTAGCGACATCATAAGGGTAGGAACACACTAGGCGGATATGCTGATTAAAACTACACAGCTTATCCGCCCCGGTAGCCGCAGGGAATTCTGGCAGCAAAACCGCACCAAATAGTGGCGCAGGTTTCGTGAGGCATGTCCGCTGCGGGAATCCTGCAGGGAAAAAAAAGTTTAGACTTGCCCCGGCCGTAGTTTAGGTGATGCATCTCTCTCTTCTGAATGTAGCCCCGCCTCCTGGGATGACGCTGTAGACCATGTGACTGCTGCAGCAGTCACATGGGATGAAACGTCATGACAGGAGGCCGGGCTGCGCTAAGAATAGAGGATCGCGTCACCAGGACTACGGCCGGGGTAAGTCTAAACTTTTTTATAAATTTAAAAAAGTACCTTTTTTTTTTCTCATTTGTGATTTTTGCGGCAGAACCGCAGCATTTCCGCAACAGAGGAGCAGCGATCCCACAGCATAAATTGACATGCTGCGGCTTAAAAAGCCACACTGCAGGTCAAATTTTTTTTGCAGCGTGTGGATGAGATTTGTTTAAATCTCATCCACTCGGCTGCGACTGTAATACGCTGCGGATTTTCCGCAATAAAATGTGTTGCATAAAATCCGCAGTGTTCATGCCTAGTGTGTCCCTACCCTAAGGCCGGATTTACACAAGCGTGTGCTTTTTGCGCGCGCAAAAAACGTAGCATTTTGCGCATGCAAAAGGTCCATAACAGCTCCGTGTGGCAGCAGCGTATGATGCGCGGCTGCGTGAGTTTCGCGCAGCCGGCATCATTATGACACTCTGTTTGTATGTTTGTAGCACGTGGTGCTTTTCTGTTTTAATTCATAGTTTATACTGCTGCGGAAGTGCTGGGCATGATTTTCACACACCCATTGACTTCAATGGGTGCGTCACGTGATGCACGAACAATGCACAAATATCGGACATGTCGTGAGTTTTACGCAGCGGACACACGCTTCGTGAAAATCACTGACAGTCTGAACGGCCCCATAGAGTAACATAGGTCCGTGCGAGGCGTGTGAAAATCACGCGCGTTGCACGGACGTATTACACGTTCGTCTGAATAAGCCCTAACAATAAGGCCCAGTTCACAGAGTTTTTGGGCCTTGATATTGACTCGGACACTGCGTCAGAATCAGCACCAAACAACTTCCAAAACCGCCTCCCATTGATTTAATCTGAAATAAATGTAAGCCAGTCGCGGAAAAAAGAAAAAGCAGCACATCCTTTCTTGCCACGGTTCCGCCTCTGACCTCCCACCAAAATCAATGGGAGGCAGAAAATGCATTTTTCGCTGCATTTTTTGTCTGCTGTCCTCAATCGCCGCGGGCAAAAAACGCGGCAAGATAGTGTGGGCAGGTCAAAATCTGCCTCAAAATTCGGTGCGCGGTTCCAGGCGGTCGCGGGTACGTTCGGTCGCTGGTGAGCACTCGTGGACGCATGCGCTGGTGGTCGCGGGTGCACGCTCGCGGACGCTCGCGAGTGCGCACGCGCGGGAGTTTGCGGGTGCGCGCGATCGGTCACGCGGGCGGTGTTAGACGGCCCCCATGACGAGAGGGGGGGGACCCGCAGATCACGACATTCTTTTGGTGAAAAAAACGAGCCCCATTGCAGGGGCCTGTTTTTTTTCTACCAAAGGCAAGTCGCGGCAGTTGCCGGGCCCCCCTTTCACTTAGGTTTGGCCGGGCCACTCACAACAGTACCCCTAATACCCCCCTGATGATATAGTGCTGGACGGAGTACCGTTAACAGGCGGTGCCACGGTAGGGGGGCCCAGACAATGTAGCTGTATGGGGCCCTGAAATTCCTGATGGCGGCCCTGGTGCTGCTACTACTACTACTACCACCACCAGTGCTGTCTGTTGGCTACCTCTACTACCACCAATACACCTCGACTGCCGTCTGCTACAAGCAGGCCTGCCCCACCACAGGGCTTTTTCTGTGACTGTCCAGTCTGTTTTAATGTGCTGCTACTACTACTACTACCACTACCCGTGCTGTCTGTTGGCTACCTCTACTACCACCAATACACCTCCACTGCCATCTGCTACAAGCAGGCCTGAGGCCAGCCCCACCACAGGGCTTTGTCCTGTGACTGTCCAGCCTCTTTTAATGTGCTGCTACTACTACTACTACCACCACCCTTGCTGTCCGTTGGCTACCTCTACTACCACCAATACACCTCCACTGACGTCTGCTACAAGCAGGCCTGAGGCCAGCCCCACCACAGGGCTTTGTCCTGTGACTGTCCAGTCTCTTTTAATGTGCTGCTACTACTACTACCACCACCCTTGCTGTCCGTTGGCTACCCCTACTACCACCAATACACCTCCACTGCCGTCTGCTACAAGCAGGCCTGAGGCCAGCCCCACCACAGGGCTTTGTCCTGTGACTGTCTAGTCTGTTTTAATGTGCTGCTACTACTACTACCACCACCCTTGCTGTCCGTTGGCTACCTCTACTACCACCAATACACCTCCACTGCCGTCTGCTACAAGCAGGCCTGAGGCCAGCCCCACCACAGGGTTTTGTCCTGTGACTGTCCAGTCTCTTTTAATGTGCTGCTACTACTACTACCACCACCCTTGCTGTCCGTTGGCTACCTCTACTACCACCAATACACCTCCACTGCCGTCTGCTACAAGCAGGCCTGAGGCCAGCCCCACCACAGGGCTTTGTCCTGTGACTGTCCAGTCTCTTTTAATGTGCTGCTACTACTACTACCACCACCCTTGCTGTCCGTTGGCTACCCCTACTACCACCAATACACCTCCACTGCCGTCTGCTACAAGCAGGCCTGAGGCCAGCCCCACCACAGGGCTTTGTCCTGTGACTGTCTAGTCTGTTTTAATGTGCTGCTACTACTACTACTACTACTACCACCCTTGCTGTCCATTGGCTACCTCTACTACCACCAATACACCTCCACTGCCGTCTGCTACAAGCAGGCCTGAGGCCTGCCCCACCACAGGGCTTTTTCCTGTGACTGTCCAGTCTCTTTTAATGTGCTGCTGCTGCTACTACTACTCATACCACCACCCTTGCTGTCCGTTGGCTACCTCTACTACCACCAATACACCTCCACTGCCGTCTGCTACAAGCAGGCCTGATGCCTGCCCCACCACAGGGCTTTGTCCTGTGACTGTCCAGTCTCTTTTAATGTGCTGCTACTACTACTACCACCACCCTTGCTGTCCGTTGGCTACCTCTACTACCACCAATACACCTCCACTGCCGTCTGCTACAAGCAGGCCTGAGGCCAGCCCCACCACAGGGCTTTGTCCTGTGACTGTCCAGTCTCTTTTAATGTGCTGCTACTACTACTACCACCACCCTTGCTGTCCGTTGGCTACCTCTACTACCACCAATACACCTCCACTGCCGTCTGCTACAAGCAGGCCTGAGGCCAGCCCCACCACAGGGCTTTGTCCTGTGACTGTCCAGTCTCTTTTAATGTGCTGCTACTACTACTACCACCACCCTTGCTGTCCGTTGGCTACCTCTACTACCACCAATACACCTCCACTGCCGTCTGCTACAAGCAGGCCTGGAGGGCTTGTGAAAAGCCATTGCTTGTTGCTTTTACATCCATGTATGGATGAACCCCGGCAGGCATCTGCCAATAAAAAGGGTACATTTTTGGAGGGCTTGTGAAGAGCCATTGCTTGTTGCTTTTACATCCATGTATGGATGAACCCCGGCAGGCATCTGCCAATAAAAAGGGTAAATTTTTGGAGGGCTTGTCAAAATCCATTGCGTGTTGCTTTTACATTACATCCATGTATGGATGAACCCCGGCAGGCATCTGCCAATAAAAAGCGTGAATTTTTGGAGGGCTTGTGAAAAGCCATTGCTTGTTGCTTTTACATCCATGTATGGATGAACCCCGGCAGGCATCTGCCAATAAAAAGGGTACATTTTTGGAGGGCTTGTCAAAAGCCATTGCTTGTTGCTTTTACATTACATCCATGCATGGATGAACCCCGGCAGGCATCTGCCAATAAAAAGGTTACATTTTTGGAGGGCTTGTGAAAAGCCATTGCTTGTTGCTTTACATCCATGTATGGATGAACCCCGGCAGGCATCTGCCAATAAAAAGGGTACATTTTTGGAGGGCTTGTGAAAAGCCATTGCTTGTTGCTTTTACATCCATGTATGGATGAACCCCGGCAGGCATCTGACAATAAAAAGGGTACATTTTTGGAGGGCTTGTCAAAAGCCATTGCTTGTTGCTTTTACATCCATGTATGGATGAACCCCGGCAGGCATCTGCCAATAAAAAGGGTACATTTTTGGAGGGCTCGTGAAAAGCCATTGCTTGTTGCTTTTACATCCATGTATGGATGAACCCCGGCAGGCATGTGCCACCATAAAGGGTAAATTTTTTGAGGGCTTGTCAAAAGCCATTGCTTCTTCTTTTACCACCTAATATGTATGAAGGCTGGCAGGCATCTGCCGCCAAAAATGGTTCATTTTTGTACCTTTTTTAACAATGCATTACGCATACAACATGCACAAGTGCAGTGGTTTCTGTTAGTTATCACCGTGTCCCATCCGTTTTCCTATAGCCATACATGTTGGCGTAACTTTGACACTAACTTTGCCTTAAAGACAGCTCAAAAGTACTTGGATACACTCATGGGTGACCTAAGAGTGTTATACAGGGCTTCTAGGGCTTTTAAACAGTGTTATACACAATTTTTAGGGGCTTTCTTGTATTACAGGTTCGGTCAGAACTAGTTCGGTCCGAATCGAACTTTTTCATGAAATTCGGCGAACCAGGAACTTTTTCATGAAATTCGGCGAATCAGCCGAACCGAACTTTTCATAAGTTCGCTCATCTCTACCCATGATATTTACATTGGCCATGGAGCCCTTTGCTACGGCAGTTAAAATATCATCTTGTATTAGAGGAGTCTCCATAGGTCACACTGAACATCGTATAGGTCTCTTTGCTGATGACGTTATATTGTGTTTGTCCTCTCCTGGCGACACCTTGCCTCATGTACTCCAAGTCATCCAGGAATTTGGGGAGATCAGTTATTATAAAATTAACACATCAAAATCTTTAATTTTAAACATGGGTATTCCAAAATATACACAGTTGCATTTTACAAAGAGATTTTCCCTTTAAATGGGTTGAAGGATCAATTCCTTATTTAGGAATTTCTCTTACCTACTCATGTGGTAAATTGATGTCGGCTAACTATAACACTTTACTGCAGGCTTTGAATAAGGACATCATATCCTATTCTAGATTTCCTTTATCCTGGATGGGCCGTATTGCAGCCTCTAAAATGCTACTTCTCCCAAAAGTGTTATATTACTTTCGAAACCTCCCAATCCCAATTCCCAAATCTATTCTAAGACGTATTCAAATGGTGTTCACAAAATTTATTTGGAATGGGAAGAAGCCAAGGGTTGCAGCAAAAATACTGCATTTGTCTGTAGCTAAAGGAGGTCTGGGATATCCGAATATTGTTGCTTACTATAATGCGGCTATTCTGGACCAACTAAAACATTGGTGGTTATATGTTAAAAATAAGCACTGGGTGGAGTTAGAAGCGCATATACTACACAGTTCAGACTTAAAGGATGTGTTGGGTTCCGTGAGGATGGGGGAATGCATATTGGCTAAACTATCCCCTACAATTAAAGCATCTATTCAGATTTGGAAGGGTGTGTCTGATAATGCCTCTATTCTCCCTCTTAGACATAGTATGGTTTCCTTAGCTATGGTGCAACGTTGTATACCTAATTAAAATTTCTCAGAATGGACCATAAAAGGTATTAGGTCATTGGAATTATTATACGATAACAATTTATTGTTACCCTATTCTATAATCTCTTCTAAATGCGATCTAAACCCTAAGGATTTTTAAAAATATTTTCAGTTGAGACATTTTTTTTCCTCTGTTAAGTTTACGGTCAATGCCCCCACTTCTAATTATGAAAAATATTTCTATAACCCTAAGTTGATAACTAAAGGAATATCTAAATCTTATGAGGCAATTCATCAGGATGAATCATCTTTGCCTACCCTTAATTTCATACAAAAATGGGAATTGGAGCTGGGAGGTACATATAGTATTGAACAGTGGGAGGCAGAGTTTAAAATTTGTTCTAAGTCTTCCCACTGTGTAAATCATCTGGAAGCCTCTCGAATATTGCTTTATAGATGGTACATGACTCCATACCGCCTATCCAAAATGTTTCCTACTGTGTCCTATATCTGTTGGCGATGCAACACTTCTGTTGGCTCATTATTACATATCTGGTGGAGTTGTGATGTCATCGCTCCGTTTTGGGCAGAGATGCAACAAATGTTAACCAGTATAATCGGCTTTCCGGTTCCTTGGGGACCAGAAGTAGCACTGCTTTCTTTGAAATTAGAAGATATAGGCATTGAAAATAGTACGGTCATGGCTCATGTACTAACTGTAGCGAGAACAAGTATTGCTCAGAGATGGAAAAGCTCTTCTATTCCGACTAAGGTAGAAATCTTGCACAAGGTTCAGTACAATTGTATTATGGAACACTTAATTTACACAAGACTACATAAGACACAGGAATTTGCTTACAAATGGTCTAAATGGCTTGTTTTTAATGGCTCACAGCTTCCTTTATAGAAAGACCTTATAGAAGCATAGTAGGGTCCTTATGTATATTCTAAATCCTAGAACAGGGACTTTATGTTTTTATGTTTGTCTGTATGTTTTATGTTTATTTATTTTTTTTACATTGGATAGTTGTAAAATAGTAAAATTTACATTCATGGAAGTTCAATTCTGGTTACATTATTAATTACTGATACTATGATTATCTCATTATGTACCCAGTATATTTCTAATGCATGTATGTGTATACTGACTATTGGATTAACTTTAAATCTTTATGCTTTTTGCGATCTCATAAATTGGTAAAATTTAATATTTCCAATGTTAATGTCTTGTTTATTTTTGTATAACTTTGAAAAACCTTCAATAAAAATTTTGTTAAAGAAAGAATGTCAGCAGCTCACTCCACAAACCATTCCTTCTGGGAAATTGTTTGTACCTCCTCAGTTCAGATTTCGTTGGCTTAATGAGTTATCTTATTCTGATTTTGTTTTGTGTGGTCATCCAGGGATAACTGGTACTAAAAAACAAATCTCACGTTTCTACTGGTGGCCATCTGTATCTTGTGGTGTTAGTTCCTATGTCTCTGCTTATAATGTCTGCGCTTGCGCTAGGACTCCTCTAGTTCGTCCTATGGGTGAACTACTTCCATTGTCTGTTCCACAGAAACCTTAGTCCCATCACCAATTTGCCTCCCTCTGAAGGGAAAACTGTCATTTTCAATGTGGTAGATCGTTTCAGTAAAATGTGTAATTTCATTCAATTGCCTCAACTCCCTGATTCCAATTATTTATTGATAAAGTGGTTAGTCTGCATGGTATTCCGGAAAATATTGTCTCTGACAGAGGTGTACAATTTGGGCTAACTTCTGGAGAGCTTTCTGTAAGAAACTTGGTGTACAGTTATCTTTCTCTTCTTCATTTCACTCTGAGACTAATGGTCAAACCGAGCGATTTAATCAAACTTTAGAACAGTATCTTAGGTGTTATATTTCGAATAACACGGCTGAATGGGTCTCGTATTTTCCATTGGCGGAACTATAAATACTCGCCACCATGTTTCTCTTGATACCTCGCCGTTTTTATGTAATTAATGTTTTCATCCTCGTTTTGGTTCATATCAACCTGAAGAATTCCCAATTAATTCAAAAGAAAAATGCTGACAAAAAACGTACGGTGGGTCCTGTGATCAGTGTGGGACAAAAGGTGTAGCATTCTACTAAGAGTCTTCGACTGAAAGTACTGTCTCGTAAGTTTGCTCCTAGGTTTATTGGTCCATACGAAATTGTTGAAGATATTGACCCTGTGTCTTTTCGCCTGGCTCTTTCTCCTTCTTTTAAAATTCATGATGTTTTTCACAAATCTCTCCTTTGTACCACCATCAAATCCACTCAAAAAACCTTCTCCTCCAACCTAGCCTGAAGTTTAAGGGTCCGGTGGCCCCTCGTAGAAAGTTGATACTGTTCGGAAACGTCAGTCACTTTTAGGTTGTCATGACTACTAGCCAAGCTTGTTGGTGGCCCCAGTTGGAGATGCAGAGCCAATCTTATTTCTATGTCTGCAACCTATCAGGGCCTCGGTGGAGTATTTGAGTCGGTTCAGTTTTCTTTTTGTTGCTTGTGATTTTCTTGTGAATGCATGTGTCTGATCAAGCTCCTGGTTACACCCTGAATCACCTTGACTACTTGGACACCTTGACCTGAACTTCGATTTGTCTTTGAATTTACCCTCTGCTCACTGATTTGGATATTCTGCACACGGCTGGTTTCGACCTCTGCAACTCCTGGTATTCTTCTGTTTTGCAATTTGGACTGTTAGTCTCTCCTGGTCTGAACTATGCTTGTTGTAGGGGCAGGAGGATGATCCAAATGGGTGATAATCGCATTTCCTGCCAGTAGGAGCTGATCCTGGTGTGTACGCAGGTAATGCACGTCCGTTTGCATCACCTGAAACGCCGTCTTAGGTAGACCAGTGGGTTCCATGACCTGAGCGTCCTTTCACGATCTAGGGGTATGTGGAACCACTAGGCTGCTCCGCCGTAGCAGAGTGGCAGCTAGCCAAACAACAGTCTATATATAGTCTATGCAAAGTCTTAAGCACAAGAGTACCTGTCTGAGTCCAGACAGAGACGCGGTGTAGCCCACTTAGATGGTGGGGCCCACTGCAACCGCTCCCACCATGATCGCCGCTCCCACTGCCCCCGCCATGGCCACACCACATAGGATGGCCTACTGCCTGTCTGATTACATGCATAAGCGCTGAATGGCTGTGCACATTTTGTGCCCGACCATTCAGCGCCTGACAATGACGCTGATTGGCAGGGTAGAATGACTTGCCCCACCAATGAGTGCCTTTCAACAACGATAGCGCTTGCAGGGGCTGCTATATGTGGGACACTATCTACTGGGGCTGAAAAATGTGGAGCGCTATCTATAGGGGGCTATATGTGGGGCACTATCTCAGGGGGCTGTATGTGGGTACTATCTACGGGGGGATCTATGGGGGCACTATTTACAGTTAGCACTGTGTGTGTGTGTGTGTGTGTGTGTGTGGGACAGTGTATGGTGCTATTATAATCAGTGACACAGTGTAATGACGGGGAAGGGAGACAGACATGTGAGCCCTAATCTACCCGCCACTCAGTCCCTGCCTACTTGCAACGGCCCATCCTAGGCGACCGCGTACAACTGGGCGACGGTCCCTACGCTCAATAAGTGCACGACAGACAAACAGACATGGGTACACAGAAGCTAAGGGAAATGGGGCAGTTGCCCACGGCAACACCGTGAGCAACAAGAGAAGTGAACGAGCCAAGTCAAACCAGGAGTGTACGAGGTACCAAACGCAGAGCAGGAGAGTAGTGAACGAGCCGAGTCAAACCAGGAGTGTACGAGGTACCAAACGCAGAGCAGGAGAGTAGTCAGTAAGCCAGGGTCAATATGAAGCAAGGGACAAATAGTTCAAGCAGCAGCAGCAGAGCCAGGAAACAGGAGAATCACAGGCAAAGAAGGAGCAGGAAGTGAAGGTATAAATAGACAGAGGGCGGGAGCTAGCTCCGTCTGGCCAGGCTGTGATAGGCTCTCCCACTCCTCAGCCTCCCAGCCTGATTGGTAGGAGGAGGGGTCACTCGATCAGACTTAGGAGCAGGTGCAGACTGACTAACCACGGGCGTCGACACAGAAGCTGTGTCTGGCAGATCCTTTACAGTACCCCCCCCCCTTTTATGAGGGGCCACTGGACCCTTTCTAGGTGGACCTGGCTTATTTGGGAACCGAAGATGGAACCTCCTGAGCAATACTGCAGCGTGAACATCCCGGGCGGGTACCCAAGTCCTCTCCTCAGGCCCGTATCCTCTCCAATGGACCAGGTACTGGAGAGAGCCTTGGACCATCCTGCTGTCTACAATCTTGGCCTCCTCGAATTGGGAGCCAAGGACGGGGAGCAGCGTTTCAGGAGGGAGGAATGAAACACGTTGTGTATTCGAAAAGACGGGGGTAACTCCAGTCGGAAGGAGACAGGGTTAAGTACTTCAATGACCTTGTACGGCCCTATATACCGGGGAGCAAACTTTTTGGACGGGACTTTAAGGCGCAAATTTTTTGAAGACAGCCACACCAGATCCCCGACCACAAACAAGGGGTTAGCAGAACGTTTTCTATTAGCCTGAGTTTTTTGTACGCTCTGGGGCGCCTCTAGGTTCTTCTGAACCTGGGCCCAGACTATGCAGAGTTCCCGATGAACGACCTCTACCTCGGGATTGTTGGAAATACCAGGTGAAACGGAGGAGAACCGTGGATTAAACCCAAAATTACAGAAAAAGGGGGAGACCCCTGACGAGTTACTGACCCGGTTATTAAGGGAAAATTCGGCGAGGGGAATGAATGAGACCCAATCATATTGACAGTCAGAGATAAAACACCTTAAATATTGTTCTAGAGATTGATTAGTCCTCTCAGTTTGGCCATTAGTTTCAGGATGGAAGGCTGAGGAGAAGGAGAGATCAATCTTCAACTTTTTACAGAAGGCTCTCCAAAACAATGAAACAAATTGTACCCCTCTGTCAGAAACAATATTGACAGGAACCCCATGGAGACGCAGGATGTGTTTGACAAACAAGGTAGCTAACGTCTTAGCATTGGGTAGTTTCTTGAGGGGCACAAAATGGCACATCTTACTGAAGCGGTTACTACAACCCACACCACCGACTTGCCTTCAGTTGGAGTCAAATCGGTGATAAAATCCATGGAGATATGGGCAAAGAACATAGTAAGCCCGCTGGTCGGGACCTGGGAGTCTTGGACCTAGCACAAATTTCACAAGCGGCGACGTAGGCCTTAACGTCTATAAGCAACCCAGGCCACCAATAGTTTCTGGCAATGAGATGCTTGGTACCCAGGATGCCTGGATGGCCCGATAGTGCAGAGTCATGATTTTCCCTGAGTACCCTTAGCCGGAATTGCAGGGGAACAAACAGCTTATTCTCAGGAAGGTTCCCGGGAGCTGAACCTTGATAAGCCGCAATTTCGGAGACTAGGTCAAAATCAACAGAGGAAATGGTTATACCTGGGGGCAAAACACAAGCAATATCTTCCTCCGAAGGAGGGCTAGCCATGAAGCTACGCAACAGTGCATCAGCCTTAATATTTTTAGACCCAGCCCTATAGGTGACCAAAAAGTTGAATCTAGTAAAAAATAACGCCCATCGAGCTTGTCTCGGGTTACGCCTCCGGGCAGATTCTAAGAAAACCAGATCTTGTGGTCGGTAAGAATCGTTACCTGGTGCCTAGCCCCCTCCAGGAAGTGGCGCCACTCTTCAAATGCCAATTTAATGGCTAAGAGTTTGCGGTTGCCAATATCATAGTTACTCTCAGTGGGCGAGAACTCCCTGGAGAAGTAGGCACAGGGACGGAGATGGGTGAGGGACCTGGTACCCTGGGACAAGACAGCACCCACTCCCACTTCGGAGGCGTCAACCTCCACGATGAATGGCTCCATTTGTTTAGGCTGAATCAGCACTGGGGCCGAGATAAAGCACTTCTTAAGGACCTCAAATGCCTGGACCGCCTCTGGAGGCCAGTGGAGGAGATCAGCACCTTTGCGAGTAAGATCCGTAAGAGGTTTAGCGATGACCGAGAAGTTAGCAATAAATCTCCTGTAATAATTAGCAAACCCCAGGAAGCACTGTAACGCCTTCAGGGAGGCAGGTTGGACCCATTCAGCCACAGCCTGAACCTTGGCAGGATCCATGCGGAATTCATGAGGAGTGAGGATTTGACCCAAAAATTGTATCTCCTGCACCCCAAACACTCATTTTTCGGTTTTAGCAAACAGTTTGTTTTCCTGAAGGGCCTGGAGCACCTTCCTCACATGCTCAATGTGGAAGGACCAGTCCGTGGAAAACACAAGTATGTCATCAAGGTACACTACAATGAATACCCCCAGGTGGTCTTTTAAAATCTCATTTATAAAATTCTGGAAGACCGCGGGAGCATTACACAACCCAAAGGGCATGACGAGGTATTCGAAATGACCTTCGGGCGTGTTAAAAGCAGTCTTCCACTCATCCCCCTCTTTGATGCGGATAAGGTAATAAGCCCCCCGTAAATCAAACTAAGACCACCATCCTTCTTCCCTACGAAGAAGAAGCCAGCACCTACAGGAGAAGTAGAGGGGCGAATGTAACCCTTGGCCAGGCATTCCTGTATATACTCTCTCATGACTTCACGTTCGGGACAAGAGAGATTAAATATCCTACCCTTAGGGAGCTTAGCTCCTGGTACCAAATCGATTGCGCAATCGTATTCTCTATGAGGAGGTAACACTTCGGAGGCCTTTTTAGAAAAAACATCAGCGAAGTCCTGAATAAACTCAGGTAGAGTGTTCACCTCCTCAGGGAGAGAAATTAAATTAATAGAAAAACATGACGTCATGCATTCATTACCCCATTTGGTAAGATCCCCAGTATTCCAATTAAACGTGGGATTATGCATCTGCAACCAGGGAAGGCCTAAAACCAAATCGGACGATAATCCCTGCATCACCAGTACAGAGCACTGCTCCAAATGCATGGAGCCAACAAGGAGTTCAAAACAGGGGTATGCTGCGTAAAATAACTATTAGCAAGAGGAGTGGCGTCGATACCCACTACCGGGACAGGTTTGGGCAAGTCAATCAATGGCATAGCTAGAGACATAGCAAATTCCACAGACATAATATTAGCAGAAGACCCTGAATCCACGAAGGCACTGCCGGTAGCAGACCTACCACCAAAAGAGACCTGAAAGGGAAGCAAGATTTTATTAGGTTTCATATTTACGGGAAATACCTGTGCGCCCAAGTGACCTCCCCGATGATCACTTAGGCGCGGAAGTTTTCCGGCTGCTTATTCTTACGCCTAGGACAGTTGTTCACTTGATGCTTGTCATCCCCACAGTAGAAGCAGAGACCATTCTTCCTGCGGAACTCTCTACGTTGTTGGGGAGACACGGAGGCCCAGAGTTGCATAGGTTCATCCGAGTTTTCCGTGGAAGAACGAAGCAACGGAACCTTGGGAGCCATCATGGGGGGTCAGAGGAGAAGGCAACAAAACGTTCAAGTCGTCGTTCCCTGAGACGTCGGTCAAGACGTACCGCTAAAGCCATAACCTGATCTAGGGAGTCAGAAGAGGGATAGCTAACTAACAGGTCTTTCAGGGCGTTCGACAGACCCAACCTAAACTGGCACCTCAAGGCAGGGTCATTCCACCGAGAAGCTACACACCACTTCCTAAAGTCAGAACAGTACTCCTCAACGGGTCTCTTACCCTGACGTAAGGTCACCAGCTGACTCTCGGCAAAGGCAGTCTTGTCAGTCTCGTCATATATGAGCCCGAGAGCAGAAAAAAAAGATCAACAGAGGAAAATTCAGGGGTGTCAGGAGCCAAGGAGAAAGCCCATTCTTGGGGCCCATCCTGGAGCCGGGACATAATTATACCCACTCGCTGGCTCTCAGAACCTGAGGAGTGGGGCTTTAAACTGAAATAGATCCTACAACTCTCCCGAAAGGCAACTTGAGGTGGGGTTCAAGAGGTGAGGTGGGGGGCACTACCAGGGTTGCATCATGCTGGTTGCCCCTCTGAGCCAGGGCTTGGACCTGTAGGGAGAGGCCCTGCATTTGCTGAGCCAGGGTCTCAAGGTGGTCCATAGTTGTGTTAGGGACCAGGGTAGAAAAGGTATATGGGCCTGTGATTATGTAATGACGGGGAAGGGAGACAGACTGGTGAGCCCTAATCTACCCACCACTCAGTCCCTGCCTACTTGCAACGGCCCGTCCTAGGCGATGGCGTACAACTGGGCGACGGTCCCTACGCTCAATAAGTGCACGACAGACAAACAGACATGGGTACACAGAAGCTAAGGGAAATGGGGCAGTTGATCACGGCAACACCGTGAGCAACAAGAGAAGTGAACGAGCCAAGTCAAACCAGGAGAGTACGAGGTACCAAACGCAGAGCAGGAGAGTAGTGAACGAGCCGAGTCAAACCAGGCGTGTACGAGGTACCAAACGCAGAGCAGGAGAGTAGTCAGTAAGCCAGGGTCAATATGAAGCAGGGACAAATAGTTCAAGCAGCAGAGCCAGGAAACAGGAGAATCACAGGCAAAGGAGGAGCAGGAAGTGAAGGTATAAATAGACAGAGGGTGGGAGCTAGCTCCGTCTGGCCAGGCTGTGATAGGCTCTCCCACTCCTCAGCCTCCCAGCCTGATTGGTAGAAGGAGGGGTCACTCGATCAGACTTAGGAGCAGGTGCAGACTGACTAACCACGGGCGTCGACACAAAAGCTGTGTCTGGCAGATCCTTTACACACAGTGTATGGTGCTATTATAATCAGGGACACAATGTATGGTGCTATTATAATCAGGGACACAGTGTATGGTGCTATTATAATCAGGAACACAGTGTATGGTGCTATTATAATCAGGGACACAATGTATGGTGCTATTATAATCGGCGACATTGTATGGTGCTTTTATGGTCGGGGACACAGTGTATTGTGCTATTATGATTAGAGGTGCAGTGTATGGCGCTATTATATAGTGTGTGGCACCATGAGAATTGTATCTTCGTTTATCGGTGCAGAAATGTTTGAAAAGTGGGAAGCTGAAGACATCTGAGAGGCAAATTTCAGAAATGGGCTGTGGCCGGAAGAAGTCATCATAGAGGTCTGGACCTGATGGAGACAAAAGAGAAAAGGAACAACTAGAATCTGAAAAGACATCACCGGTGAGTCACTTAATGTAAATATTTATTCTGCCTCTAATCAGTACTGTAGTCACTGTAAGATCTGCAGTGAGATGATGGGTGGTATGATTTTTTGGGTGAAACAGCAACTCTCAGCATATCCTTACCAGGTCATACCTTGTTCAGGTTATGCTGGGAGCAGTAGTTTTACACCGTACAAACCTATACGGCAGGGGTAGACTGGCTGGTATATACTGGGATGATTGGGTTTCTACAGGGATTATTATATACAGGGATGATGGTTGTTATATACAGGGATGATGGGTTGTCCAGCCATTATCCCTGCATTAACCCCTCATCATCCCTGTGTATACCACCCATCATGCCATTATATAACCCCCATCATCCCTGTATATAACCCCCATCATCCCTGTATATACCAGCCATCATCCCTGCTTATAACCCCATCTTACCTGTATATACTAGCCAGGCTGGTTTATACAGAGATGATAGGGGTTATATACATGGATTATGGCTGGTATATACAGGGATGATGGCTGGTATAGTCAGGGATGATGGGGGTTATAAACAGAGATGATGGGGGTTACATACAGGGATAATGGCTGGTATATAATTAGAATGTGCCTCTTCAGTTGTAAACATGTGTTAGGGGGACCCACTGGGTTGGGCCCACTCAGATATTCCCCCCCCCCCTGTGCTAAACTACTAGCTACACCTCAGCCCCGTGTAGATAGTGGCACACAGACCCCCTTCAGATGGTGCCACACAGCCCTCCCTTGCAGATGGTGCCACACAGCCCCCTTGTAGATGATGCCACACAGCCCCCCCCCCCTCGTAGACGATGCCACACAGCCCCCCTCTTGTAGAAAGAAATTAAAAAATACTTACTTAGCCCCGTTCCCTGCTCTGAGACCATTGCACAGGCCGGCGTGATCCAGTGACGTCATCACGCCGGCCTGCGCTGGCCTGTAGCCTAGTTGTGGCGGAGCAGGGAGCTGCTCTGCCATAGTATTCAATTGTATCTGTGACCTGAGGAAGAATATACAATTAAACATGGAAGTCGCTAGCACCGGCCCCCCCCCCCCCCTGTGCTAGTGACACCACCGGGCATGAACGGGCCCATGCAGCCTGGTCCATAAATCTAACTTGAGAGGATGGGAGCAGCTGTTTTAATACAGCTGATCTGCGGTGCCCCCCTTCCCTACAATGTAGTTGCGCCCCAGGGCACATGCCCCGCCTGCCCCCCCTAGCTACCGCCAAGAATAGGAGAACTATTTGCTTTTAAACTCGCACATCGCTAAAATTCTTTTATTTTCGGATTGTGTACTGAAAATTCACTACAAATTACAATATAACTCATGTGAATGGGGTTTATCTTTTTTTGAAGGATGGAATAGCAAAGTAGACTATGCTATTCCATCCTGAGAGATCCCGCAAAAAAACCAAAATGTATACCCATCCAGACAACACTTTATGGACAGTAATCACAATCGCTCTGCCCTTGGACTTTGGACCTCTAGTAGAAGCTCTGCCCGGGGACTCCAGCCCTGGGAAAGCTACTAACGTCACAGTGACTTCAGGAGTTTCCCCAGGACCATTTCCCAGGCAACATATCCCACTGTATTCCATACAGTGGGATACGTTTTGGCTGAATTGAACAAAACTGGTGCATTTTAACAGTTATTAAAATTAGGGCATTAACCGGTCATGTGCCTGACCCATTGTTTCGTTCACTGTAATTGACATCAGTATCAAAATCAGTTAACGAGCATAACGTACAAACGTGAGCGCACCACTTTCCGTTGCCCAACACTTGGTTGGGGGGCCCAGACTCCATGGCTGTATGGGGCCCAGAAATTCCTGATGGCGACCCTGGCCTGAGCACCTGATGCCCATGCAAAATGTGTTTATGTCACACAGGATATCTAATATTGAGTTCAGAGAGATATGTACTTTTTTTGTAGTGGGAGAGGAGCTTTTAAAAAACATTTTCAGAAAATGTTATTTATTTAGGATTCTTTTTTTATATTTATTTATCAACAGTCTCTGATCTGAGTTCCGCCATTGCTACAGATGACAGCATCCAGGCCAGAGAACATTAACTGCTGCCAGACCTGGACACTGCTGTGCTGCTGGAACCTGGCGATTGTGGAGTTCCCACAGTATGTGGGTGTTCAGGTCAGACAGCCCCTGGCCCGGGTGCCGTTATCGGGACCTCATAGGCTCAGGTCCCAATGATGGCACCCAGACTAGAGAATGCTAGTTACCTGGAGGGCATGACATTGCTGTTCTGCCAGAACTTGGTAATCTAAGCGTTCTAGCAGTATAAAGCCCTGTTCACACAGCATGTATTTGACGTGTTTTTTTAGCACGTAAAGCATGCCGAAAAAGGTGTCAAAAAACACATGATTAAGCTTTCCATTGACATGAAAATGCGCTGTTAGTGCATGCAATGCGTTTTTTTATACGTGCGTCTTTAAAAAAAAACATGTTGTATAAAAACAAAGAAGCATCAGATCATTTCTTTCATGCGTAAAACGTGCCTAATTCCCATAGTCTATGGGAGTCCTAAGGCTGCGCCAAAAAACACGCTGAAAGCGCGCACACTAAACACTTAAAAAAACAACAAAAACGCGTCAAAAACTACCTGTCGTTTAAAAAGCGCTTTACAAAAATGCTAGCGTTCTTGACACATTTACACGTTGTTTGTTTTTTATCGCCATGTGAACTAGTCCTGAGGGTGCACAGATCTGATAGTAATCAACAGCCTCTGGTCCGGGTGCCGTTCAGGGTTGCCAATCTCCACTTCAATAATTTCTGGACAACTGAGTTAAAAATCACGGACAGACCAAAATTTTTACGGATACATTACAAAATTATTGCCTATGCACTGTGCAGTGTGCTAGGAGTAACTCACCAATCACAGCCCCGCTTGTAGCTTTTCCTCACTAACTTAGCGTGAGAAAGCTGCAAGCGGGGATGTGATAATTTAAAGTGGGGCTCCACATGCTGAATTATTGTATGAATAATGCAGTCAATTCAGAAGGCGGTGTGCAGAGAACTGCAGCACCGATTTCTAGCACATTCAGGAGTGTTGCAAGCCCCGAAGCATATGTCCCCCCTCTTCCCCCTCAAAAAATAAAAAAAAATAACAATAAATATATATATATATATATATATATATATATATATATATATATATATATATATATATTGTAGCAGTGCAGCTACTAAGGGGCAGGATTTGGGCCCAGAATTATATATTGGTTTGGGCTGCCTTATGAGTCTCATTAGCTGCCATCTGTTAAGGCTCCTTTAGGAATGGTGTGTTCTGTTCATACAATGCTCCCAGTCTGAGGAAGACATGTATTGCCAACCTGTGGGAGTCAGAGGTTCTGGTAAGAACATATGTTTGTTGTGAGGTGCTGGGAAGACGGCCTTTCACCCTGATAGCTAGGGAACCTATACAGGTTTAGTTAGACGGCCTAGGGGTTACTTTTGAACTGTTTTGTAAAACTGCTTTTCCAGGATGAAGACAATAAAGCTGGTTGCGGCCAGTTTCAGACCGAATCCACTGTGTTGGAGTGAAAATTCTTAAATGTGCCAACCATCTTACCCTGGAGATGGCGATCCTGTGAGCTAAATAAAATTACTTAATAAAATCCACTATACAAAGACCAATATTACCACAATATAGTGACCATATAGTGGTAGATGCCAGTTACATAGTTACATAGTTAGTACGGCTGAAAAAAGACACATGTCCATCAAGTTCAACCAAGGGACGGGAAAAGGGAAGGTAAAAATGTATACACATAGGAGCTAATATTTTTTTTTTTCTAGGAAATTATCTAAGCCTTTTTAAAGCTATCTACTGTTCCTGCTGTGACCAGCTCCTGCGGTAGACTATTCCATAGATTCACAGTTCTCACAGTAAAGAAGGCTTGTCGCCTCTGCAGGTTGAACCTTTTTTTCTCCAGACAGAGGGAGTGCCCCCTTGTTTTTTGAGGGGGTTTTACATGGAACAGGATTTCACCATATGTTTTGTATGTGCCATTCATATATTTATATAAGTTAATCTTGTCCCCCCTTAGTCGTCTTTTTTCAAGGCTAAATAGGTTTAGTTCTCTTAATCTTTCCTCATAACTTAGATTCTCCAAGGCCCTTATTAGCTTCGTTGCTCTTCTTTGTATTTTTTCTAACTCCAGGGCATCCTTTCTATGAACTGGATCCCAGAACTGAACTGCATAGTCTAGATGTGGCCTTACTAATGCATTGTAAAGTGGCAATATTACATCCCTGTCCCGCGAGTCCATGCCTCTTTTAATACAAGACAATATCCTGCTGGCCTTTGAAGCAGCTGATTGACACTGCATGCTGTTATTGAGTTTATGATTTACAAATACACCCAGATCCTTCTAAACAAGTGACTCCCCCAGTGTAGCTCGCCCTAGGACATATGATGCATGCAGGTTGTTGGTACCCAGATGCATAACTTTACATTTATCTACATTAAACTTCATTTGCCAACTGGGCTATAAACATGACTGGGCTGTAAATCTACAGGGTTTTACACTTTTTCGGAAAGACAGGACAAATAGGAAAGGTGGTGGTGTATGAATGTATGTGAGAAATGATATGAAGGCGAGTGTGAAAGAGACAATAGTGGGTGAATACTGTGAGGAGGTTGAAACCTTGTGGGTGGAACTAGAAAGGGAGGTAAACACTGAAAAAATTACTTTTGGTGTAATCTATAGACCCCCCAATATAACTGAGTAGATGGAAGTTCAGCTATATAAACAGATGGAGCGGGCTGCACAGGCGGGTACTGTAGTGATAATGGGAGATTTTAATTTCCGGGATATTAATTGGTGTCATGGTTCGGCTTCAACTGCAAAGGGGAGACATTTCCTCAACCTGTTGCAGGAAAATTTTATGGGCCAGTTTGTGGAAGACCCAACTAGAGGTGAAGCTCTGTTGGATCTGGTCATTTCTAATAATGCAGATCTTGTTGGGAATGTCAATGTTCGTGAAAACCTCGGTAACAGTGATCATAATATAGTTACATTTTACCTATACTGTAAAAAACAAACACAGGCTGGGAGGGCAAAAACATTTAATTTTAAGAAAGCCAATTTCCCCAGGATGAGGGCTGCAATTCAGGATATAGACTGGGAAGAACTAATGTCAAATAATGGAACAAATGATAAATGGGAGATTTTCAAATCTACTTTGAGTTATTATAGAGCAAAATTTATTCCTACAGGTAACAAGTATAAACGACTCAAATTAAACCCCACATGGCTTACACATTCTGTGAAAGGGGCAATACATGACAAAAAAAGGGCATTTAAAAAATACAAATCTGAGGGTACAGCTGTAGCCTTTGTAAAATATAAGGAGCTTAATAAAATCTGTAAAAATGTAATAAAATTAGCAAAAATACAAAATGAAAGGCAGGTGGCCAAGGATAGTAAAACAAATCCCAAAAAATTCTTCAATCATATAAATGCAAAAAAGCCCAGGTCTGAACATGTGGGACCCCTAGATAATGGTAATGGGGAGTTGATCACAGGGGATCAAGAGAAGGCAGAGGTACTAAATGGGTTCTTTAGCTCTGTATATACAACTGAAGAAGGAGCAGCTGATGTAGCCGGTGCCAGTGCTGTTAATATATCAGTTGATATACTGAATTGGATGAATGTAGAGATGGTCCAAGCTAAATTAAATAAAATAAATGTGCACAAGGCCCCGGGACCAGATGGGTTACACCCTAGAGTTCTTAAAGAGCTTAGTTCAGTTATTTCTGTCCCCCTTTTCATAATATTCAGAGAATCTCTAGTGACTGGTATAGTGCCAAGGGACTGGCGCAGGGCAAATGTGGTGCCTATTTTCAAAAAGGGCTCTATGTCTTCCCCGGGTAATTATAGACCAGTAAGCTTAACATCCATCGTGGGGAAAATGTTTGAGGGGCTATTGAGGGACTATATACAGGATTATGTGACAATAAATAGCATTATAAGTGACAGCCAGCACGGTTTTACTAAGGACAGAAGTTGTCAAACTAACCTAATCTGTTTTTATGAAGAGGTGAGCAGAAGTCTAGACAGAGGGGCCGCTGTGGATTTAGTGTTTTTGGACTTTGCAAAGGCATTTGACACTGTCCCCCATAGACGCCTAATGGGTAAATTACGGACTATAGGTTTAGAAAATATAGTTTGTAATTGGATTGAGAATTGGCTCAAGGACCGTATCCAGAGAGTTGTGGTCAATGATTCCTACTCTGAATGGTCACCGGTTATAAGTGGTGTACCCCAGGGTTCAGTGCTGGGACCCCTATTATTCAACTTATTTATTAATGATATAGAGGATGGTATTAATAGCACTATTTCTATTTTTGCAGATGACACCAAGCTATGCAATATAGTTCAGACTATGGAAGATGTTCATGAATTACAGGCAGATTTAAACAAACTAAGTGTTTGGGCGTCCACTTGGCAGATGAAGTTTAATGTAGATAAATGTAAAGTTATGCATCTGGGTACCAACAACCTGCATGCATCATATGTCCTAGGGGGAGCTACACTGGCGGATTCACTTGTTGAGAAGGATCTGGGTGTACTTGTAAACCATAAACTCAATAACAGCATGCAGTGTCAATCAGCTGCTTCAAAGGCCAGCAGGATATTGTCGTGTATTAAAAGAGGCATGGACTCGCGGGACAGGGATGTAATATTACCACTTTACAAAGCATTAGTGAGGCCTCATCTAGAATATGCAGTCCAGTTCTGGGCTCCAGTTCATAGAAAGGATGCCCTGGAGTTGGAAAAAATACAAAGAAGAGCAACGAAGCTAATTAGGGGCATGGAGAATTTAAGTTATGAGGAAAGATTGAAAGAATTAAACCTATTTAGCCTTGAAAAAAGACGACTAAGGGGGGACATGATTAACTTATATAAATTTATTAATGGCACATACAAAAAATATGGTGAAATCCTGTTCCTTGTAAAACCCCCTCAAAAAACAAGGGGGCACTCCCTCCGTCTGCAGAAAAAAAGGTTCAAGCTGCAGAGGCGACAAGGCTTCTTTACAGTGAGAACTGTGAATCTATGGAATAGTCTACCGCAGGAGCTGGTCACAGCAGGGACAGTAGATGGCTTTAAAAAAGGGTTAGATAATTTCCTAGAACAAAAAAATATTAGCTCCTATGTGTAGAAATTTTTCCTTCCCTTTTCCCTTCCCTTGGTTGAACTTGATGGACATGTGTCTTTTTTCAGCCGTACTAACTATGTAACTATGTAACTATGTAACTGGATGCCCAAATACTTAGTTTGTTTAAATCCGATTGCAATTCAAGAACATCTTCCATAGTCTGAACTATATTACATAGCTTGGTGTCATCTGCAAAAATAGAAATAGTGCTACTAATCCCATCCTCTATATCATTAATAAATAAGTTGAATAATAGTGGTCCCAGCACTGAACCCTGGGGTACACCACTTATAACCGGGGACCATTTAGTATAGGAATCATTGACCACAACTCTCTGGATACGGTCCTTGAGCCAATTCTCAATCCAATTACAAACTATATTTTCTAAACCTATAGTCCTTAATTTACCCATTAGACGTCTATGAGGGACAGTGTCAAATGCCTTTGCAAAGTCCAAAAACACTATATCCACAGCGGCCCCTCTGTCTAGGCTTCTGCTCACCTCTTCTTTAAAACATATCAGGTTAGTTTGACAATGTCTCTCCTTAGTAAAACCGTGCTGGCAGTCACTTATAATACTATTTTTTGTCACATAATCCTGTATATAGTCCCTCAAACATTTTCCCTACGATGGATGTTAAGCTTACAGGTCTATAATTACCTGGGGAAGACCTAGAGCCCTTTTTGAAAATAGGCACCACATTTGCCCTGCACCAGTCCCTTGGCACTATACCAGTCACTAGAGAATCTCTGAATATTATGAAAAGGGTGACAGAAATAACCGAACTAAGCTCTTTAAGAACTCTAGGGTGTAACCCATCTGGTCCCGGGGCCTTGTGCACATTTATTTTATTTAATTTAGCTTGTTCCATATCTACATTCATCCAATTCAGTATATCTACTGATATATTAACAGCACTGGCAGCGGCTACATCATCTGCTCTTTCTTCTGTTGTATATACAGAGCTAAAGAACCCATTTTTGTAACTCTGCCTTCTCTTGATCCCATGTGACCAACTCCCCATTACCACTATCAGTTATACACAGAAGCTCTGCAGACGATATAAGTGATTACAGCACATTTATATCCAGTGACCCACAGATGATGTTTTCTTTGATTAGAGTCCTTCACATTCCCTTTTTTTCTACATCCGACCCAGATCACTGTGACGACTTATTCCAGCCATAACTCGTCTCTACAGAATTTGACACACAGACATGTTGGTTTCTCACTACTCCAGCACCTTCCCCACCTATACCCTCAAACGCGTAATCAACAGTGCCGGACACTACGGACGGCAGAAAAAAACACCTGTCTTTTGTGCGGACTGTCCGTAAATTTACAGACGGTTAGCAACCCTGGTGCCGTTATCGGGATTTGAACCAATCAGGTCCCGATTATTGAAACCAGACTAGAGGCTGTAAGTAACAGTCAGATCTGTAGACTCCATACAGCAGAAATGCTGCGATCGTCAGGAGAAGGGGGACTGTAAATATACAGCGGCTCTGCAAACTGGCACACTGCTAGTTGCTGTATATTTATGTGAAGCTGTCAGGAAAGGGTTAAAAGATAATTTCAAAGGGTTTGTAATATATCAATTTCCCTATTTCTCATAGAACCTTATCAGGAAATTATGAAGCCCTATTTTTCTCGTATACAGAGAATATTTCTGAAAATTCAGAAATAGGGAACCAGTCATAAACCTCATGCTTTTTTTGTCAATACCATCAGTTCTAAGTTAAAGGCAGTCGGGGATTTCGACACATTGAATAGACGTCAGGAAGGAAGATTGTACTGTATTTTGGCAATATTGGAAAACTGTTTCACAGGAAAGATCTATGAACATAACATGCAAAGTATGTGACTCAGACTTCTCCCTGCCCATGTGCGCTCTGTGGGTATGGTGGAGGAGGGGATCCCAAGAAATTTACTGGAAAAAACAACACACGATTACAAAACCTGCAGCTGTGGTGTAACTGTGTACTAGGAACCCACACACATATTCACAAGAAAATACACATATTTCCATCAAGTTTAACCCTTCACAGGCCTAACTGTTTGATCCAGAGAAATAATTGTAAGCACTTTTGCCTCACAAAAAAACCAAAACTTTCCTGGCCCCATATGCATTTGGATAATTTCTCTCTACCCCTTATTCACTTATAATAAATTCTCTTGGGCATACACAGACTTTTCTAAAGACTGGAAAAAGAAGATTTAAGATATAAAGATTTTGTTTACTAATTACACAAAGGGTTTTTATCTGGGGATATTTGGAAATATTATAAAGACGTGGTAGGCAAAGACATGAATTAACATGTAATAAGGTAAAAAACTATGGTGAAAACTGATTAATACACCTTTGCTTCTCTAGCTAGAACCCACCCCCCCAACCCTCTGCCCTGATATTTTCTATTCGGCCTTATTCACACGAACGTGTTTAACGTCTGTGATACGCGCGTGAAAATCACGCCTCTTGCACAGACCTATGTTAGTCAATGGGGCCGTTCAGACTGTCTGTGATTTACACGCAGCGTATGTCCGCTGCGTAAAACGAACGACATGTCCTATACTTGGCCGTTTTTACGTTATACAAGTCAATGGGCGCGTGAAAATCGCGCACGGTACACGGAAGCACTTCCGTGTGTTGCGCTTGATTCGTGCAACAGTAGATAAAGAAATGAAGGAAAAAATAAAAACTCTTTCTTCATTTATTTTTCTAAACATCAAAACCACATGTAATAAGGATGGCATATGCGTGAAAATCACGCAGCCATGCACCATTCACTGATGACACAGCGCGCGCAAAACCCACGCGTTTGTGTGATTAAGGCCTTACTGTAAGTGAAAGTGCCAAATTTTATTATAGCTGGTCAGCTACCTCCTCCGTGTCTTCTCAATATCAGACCAGTTAAAGTATATTTTCCTGCAATATGTACAACAGAACACAGTGGTGGGGGCACGACTTAAATACCAGGAATAGAGTAGGCACAGTTGTTTTATATGTAACATTTGGCTGGTTCGGTGTCTTTTTTTTTTTTTACCATATAAAATACAGCTTCACATCAATGTGGCAAAAATAACATGTGTATTAACCTAGCCTTATCACATAAATCTCTTACCAATAATTGAAGATGATTTTATATTCCCGCTCATCAGAAATTTCTGTGGTCAAAAGCAGACCATCCTTTCTGTATACCCAATATTATCTGCAGTATTCATCAGAGATCAGATCCTGCCAGACATATTGTTTATATAGTGCAGACTGTACACATGAAATGTGTAACCAAGAAAACATGACATTTTCAATTATCGACAATCTTCATGTAATAAACTTCATTGTGGGGGGTGTGGCCTGAATGCCGATGGCGCCGGTTGCTTCAAGCGTGAACTCCGACTTATCTACCTCAACTAGCAGCCCAAACCAACTTAAAGAGGCTTTGTCACCACATTATAAGTGCCCTATCTTCTACATGATGTGATCGGCGCTGTAATGTAGATTACAGCAGTGTTTTTTATTTAGCAAACAATCAATTTTGATGGAATTATGACCAATTTTAGATTTATGCTAATTAGTTTCTTATTGCCCAACTGGGCGTTTTTTAGCTTTTGGCCAAGTGGGCATTGTAAAGAGAATTGTATGACTCTGACCAATCAGCGTTATACACTTCTCTCCATTCATTTACTCAGCACATAGTGATCTTGCGAGATCATGATGTGCTGTCACTTACTCACACATTAACGTTACTGAAGTGTCTTGAGAGTTAATAGACATCACCTCCATCCAGGATGCGATGTCTATTCACAATCCCGACACTTCGATAACGAGATCACCTCGCGAGATCACACTGTAAGCTGTCATTTAGGCCTTATTCACACAAACGTGTTATACGTCCATGATACGCGCGTGATTTTCTCGCGCTTTGCTCGGACCTATGTTAGTGAATGGTGCCGTTCAGACTGTCAGTGATTTTCACGCAGCGTATGTGCGCTACGTCAAACGCACGACATGTCCTATACTTGCCCGCCTTTCGCGCAGCATGCACCCAATGAAGTCAATGGGTGCGTGCAAATCGCGCTAGGCACACGGAAGCACTTCCGGGTGCCGCGCGTTATGCCCGCTACAGTAGTAAAATAAATGAATGAAAACAGAAAAGCACCTCGTGCTTTTCTGTTTGTAAACATAAAAACAGAGTGTCATAATGATGCCGGCTGCGCGAAAATCACGCAGCCACGCACCATATGCTGATGCCACACAGACCTTTTGCGCACGCAAAACGCAGCATTTTTTTGCGTGCTCAATACGGACACGCTCATGTGAATAAGGCCTTACAGCGTGATCTCGTGAGATTACGCTTGCTGTGCTGTAAGTCCCACACAAACGTTACCGAAGTGTCGGGATTGTGCATAGACATCGCGTCCTGGCTGGAAGCGATGTCTATTAACTCTCAAGACACTTCAGTAACGTTAATGTGTGAGTAAGTGACAGCACATCATAATCTCGCAAGATCACTATGTGCTGAGTACATGAATGGAGAGAAGTGTATAACGCTGATTGGTCAGCGTCATACAATTCTCTTTACAACGCCCACTTGGTCAAAAGCTAAAAAACGCCCAGTTGGGCATTAAGAAAGTCATTAGCATAAATCTAAAATAGGTCATAACTCAGTCAAAATTTATTGTTTTTCTAAATAAAAAACACTGCTGTAATCTACATTACAGCGGCAATCACATTATGTAGGAGATAGGGCACTTATAATGAGGTGACAGAGCCTCTTTAACCCCTTCCCGCAATTTCACATAACTGTACGTGATGGGATGCGGTCTGTTCCCGCATTTCCACGTACAGTTGCGTGAACGCTTTAAACTGTCGCCGCACCGGGATGTGCGGCGGGAGTTTAAAGCAGACGGCTGTCCGAGACAGCCTAGCAACTGAGGATGTCGGCCGAGGACAAATCACAGCTGTCCTTGGCCGGCGATGGCTGTGATTAGTCCATCAGTGCAGATGGACCAATCACAGCTTAGAATGACGTTTCGAACTATTTCAACTTCTGCTGCACATCCTGGTGCGGCGGAAGTTTAAAAAAGATGGCTGTCAAAGACAGCTTAGCAACTGTGGATGCCGGCCGGGGACCAATCACAGCTGTCCTCGGCCGGCGATCGCTGTGATTGGTCCATCAGTGCAGATGGACCAATCACAGCTAAGTATGACTTTGTTTGACAGCTAGAATTAATTGAACTTCAGGAAATACGGCTGTCCAAGACAGCCTAGTAACAGAGGATGCCGGCTGAGGACCAATCACAGCTGTCCTCGGCCGGTGATCGCTGTGACTGGTCCATCAGTGCTGATGGACCAATCACAGTTTATTATGACTGTTGGAGGGGGGAGTTTAGTGTAGTCTCTGTCTCTGACCGCTTCACTTCTGTCAAGGAAGCGATCAGAGAAGGAGCTATTGCTAGTAAAAGTATAAATTTATAATTAACCATATAAATTAACCCCTGGATCACCCAGCAGCCAATCCACTGTGCCCTATACCTGTCCTGTGCTCTATATAGGTGTCCTGTGCCCTATATAGGTGTCCTGTGCTCTATACAGGAGTCCTTGCCCTATATAGGTGTCCTGTGGCCTATACACCGTGTTCCAAATTATTATGCACATTGGATTTAAGTGTCATAAACATTTAATTATTAGTTTTTCAATTAAACTCATGGATGGTATTGTGTCTTAGGCTGGGTTCACACGACCTAAGACACGTCTGAAAATAGGGCTACAATACGTCGGCAAACATCTGCCCATTCATTTGAATGGGTTTGCCGACGTACTGTGCAGACGACCTGTTATTTACGCGTCGTCGTTTGACAGCTGTCAAACGACGACATGTAAAAATACAGCCTCGTCAAAAGAAGTGCAGGACACTTCTTTGGACGTTTTTGGAGCTGTTTTCTCATAGACTCCAATGAAAACAGCTCCAAAAACGGACGTAAAAAACGCAGCGAAAACGGCGCGAAAAACGCCGCGAAAAATGCGAGTTGGTCAAAAAACGTCTGAAAAGCAGGGTCTGTTTTCCCTTGAAAACAGCTCTGGATTTTCAGACGTTTTTGGTCACTACGTGTGCACATACCCTCAGGGCTCTTTGGATCATTGTAATCAATCTCAGACACCTGTGATAATTAGTTTGCCAGGTGTGCCCATTCAAAGGAAAACTACTTAAGAAGGACGTTCCACATTATTAAGCAGGCCACAGGTTTCAAGCAATATGGGAAAGTAAAAGGATCTCTTTGCTGCCGAAAAGCGTGAAATAGTGCAATAACTTGGACAAGGTATGAAAACATTGGATATTTCAAGAAAACTTAAGCGTGATCATCGTACTGTGAAAAGATTTGTGGCTGATTCAGAGCACAGACGGGTTCGTTCAGCTAAAGGCATAATGAGGAATGTTTCTGCCAGACAAATTAATAGGAGTAGGAGAGCAGCTGCTAAAATGCCATTGCAAAGCAGCAAACAGGTAATTGAAGCCGCTGGTGCCTCTGGAGTCCTGCGAACCTCAAGGTGTAGGATCCTCCAAAGGTTTGCAAGTGTGCATAAAGCTCTTATTCGGCCACCACTAAACAATGCTCACAAGCAGAAACGGTTGCAGTGGGCTCAGAAATACATGAAGACTAATTTTCAAACCGTGCGGTTTACTGATGAGTGCCGTGCAACCCTGGATGGTCCAGATGGATGGAGTAGTGGATGGTTGGTGAATGACCCCCATGTCCCAACAAGGCTGCGACATCAGCAAGGAGGTGGCGGAGTCATGTTTTGGGCTGGAATCATGGGGAGAGACCTGGTAGGCCCCTTTAGGGTCCCTGACGATGTGAAAATGACCTCTGCAAAGTACGTAGATTTTATGACTGACCACTTTCTTCCATGGTACAAACAGAAGAACCGTGCTTTCCGTAGCAAAATTATCTTCATGCATGACAATGCACCATCTCATGCTGCAAAGAATACCTCTGTGTCATTGGCTGCTATGAGCATAAAAGGAGAGAAACTCATGGTGTGGCCCCCATGTTCCCCTGACCTCAACCCTATTTAGAACGTGCAATAACTTGGACAAGGTATGAAAACATCGGATATTTCAAGAAAACGTAAGCGTGATCATCGTACTGTGAAAAGATTTGTGGCTGATTCAGAGCACAGACAGGTTCGTTCAGATAAAGGCATAATGAGGAAGGTTTCTGCCAGACAAATTAATAGGAGTAGGAGAGCAGCTGCTAAAATGCCATTGCAAAGCAGCAAACAGGTAATTGAAGCCGCTGGTGCCTCTGGAGTCCTGCGAACCTCAAGGTGTAGGATCCTCCAGAGGTTTGCAAGTGTGCATAAAGCTATTATTCGGCCACCACTAAACAATGCTCACAAGCAGAAACGGTTGCAGTGGGCTCAGAAATACATGAAGACTAATTTTAAAACCGTGCGGTTTACTGATGAGTGCCGTGCAACCCTGGATGGTCCAGATGGATGGAGTAGTGGATGGTTGGTGAATGACCCCCATGTCCCAACAAGGCTGCGACGTCAGCAAGGAGGTGGCGGAGTCATGTTTTGGGCTGGAATCATGGGGAGAGACCTGGTAGGCCCCTTTAGGGTCCCTGACGATGTGAAAATGACCTCTGCAAAGTACGTAGATTTTATGACTGACCACTTTCTTCCGTGGTACAAACAGAAGAACCGTGCCTTCCGCAAAATTATCTTCATGCATGACAATGCACCATCTCATGCTGCAAAGAATACCTCTGTGTCATTGGCTGCTATGGGCATAAAAGGAGAGAAACTCATGGTGTGGCCCCCATGTTCCCCTGACCTCAACCCTATTTAGAACCTTTGGAGAATCCTCAAGCAAAATATCTATGAGGGTGGAAGGCAGTTCACATCAAAACAGAAGCTCTGGGAGGCTATTCTGACATCCTGCAAAGATATTCAAGCAGAAACTGTCCAAATACTCACAAATTCAATGGATGCAAGAATTGTGAAGGTGATATCAAAGGATGGGTCCTATGTTAACATGTAACGTGGCCTGTTAAGTTTTTTTTGATTGAAAGAGCTTTTGATTTCTGTAAATATGACCTCCTGATGCTGAAAATTCAACAAATTACCATTTTAGTTCTCTTTACAACCTTTAAAATGTTTTGATCTCTGTTGTGCATAATAATTTGAAACAGTGCATTTTGAGTTTTTTGCTTCTAAAAGAAAAGAAATGTGTTCTTAGGAGATTTGTTCAATAAAATTAGCATTTTACTCCAACGGTTGATGGCTTGAAGATTATACTGACTGTCATTTGCATAGACTATTTAGGAAAATCAGCGAAAAATAACATTTGCATAATAATTTGGAATGCGTTGTATAGGTGTCCTGTGCCCTATATAGGTGTCCATCACCAGCCATCTGTACCACAGTACCCTTGGTGCCCTATCATAAGACTGGTAGCCTTGTGTGCCACATCCAGCCTCGTGCGCCGCATCCAGCCCCCCTGTGCCGCATTCAGGCTCCTGTGCACCAAAACGTCTGTTACTGCCCAGCGTATAAAGTAAAAAAAGGAATCCCATCATTGACTCGCCACCCTCCTGTGCCTGATTGGCACCAATCAGCCTCATCAGCATTCTGCCACCAGTATCACCTGTGATCCCTGCAAATCACTGCCCACCTGTAATTAACCTGTGATACCTGCAAATCACTGCCCAGTGACGTGTGTGAAAAGTGAGGTGTAAAATAAATTCACCCCTTCATAGTCTCATCGCTCCCCTCCTGTATTCTGCTCCTAATTGGGACATACCAAACTCCATCCACCTGCGTTTGACACTTGTTACCCGGGAGTTTTTGTAGATAGATAAAAAAAAATACCTTGGTTTTAGGGAATTAGTTATTCTATAAAATAAAAACAAAAAAAACCTAAAAAAACACAAAAAAAGTTTTACGTTACTTTCAACGTCTGTGTTGTTACTAAGTTTACAGAAGAAAAATAAATAAATGACTAAGCGTCTGTATACTGCCAAAGAGGCATGTGCCATGCTCCTTGAGGACTCTGATTCTGGTAGTGGGGATGAGGTGACATTTTTAGTGTCCTCTTCATCTAGTGACTCATCTACTGATGAACCGCCACGTAGGCGTCCAAGGGTAGGCGTCAGTAGTGAACAATCGCAGCCCAGTGCAGCTGACGCCACATGGATCCCGGCAGATAATTTTGTGCCCCAGGTGCCTGAATTCACTGCGACTCCAGGCATCAATGTAGATACCGCAGGTTTCAGTGAAATTAACTATTTCCAACTGTTTCCTTGTAAATTTGATTGTGGCACAAACAAACATATATGCGGAGCAATTTATTTCCCGCAATCCAAATAGTTTTTATGCCAGGCCCCAAAAATGGACCCCCACAAACCCCACTGAAATCCGCAAGTTCTGGGGACTTCTATTGAGTATGGGCATTACCAAAAAACCCACGATATGTTCCTATTGGAACAGAGACATCCTTTATCATTCCCCTCTTTATTTTCTTGCCATGCCAGGACCCGTGTTGAAATTTTATTAAAATTCATTCACTACAACAATAATGATGAGTGCCCACCCCCAAACTACCCCAATTATGATAAGCTCTATAAAGTTAGGCCAGTAGTTGACCACTACAACTTAAAATTCAGTCCGGTCTATACGCCCCAAAAATGCCTAGCAGTGGACGAATCCCTAGTCCACTTTAAAGGCAGATTACACTTCCGCCAGTACCTGCCCAATAAAAGGGCTAGGTATGGCGTGAAGCTGTATAAGGCCTGCAAAAGTGTGTCTGGGTATACACTGCGCTTTCGTGTATATGAAGGGAAGGATTCAAAGATCGAGCCACCAAACTGTCCCCCTGTCCTGGGAATAAGTGGGAGGATAGTATGGGATTTGCTCCACCCCATACTAGACCAAGGATACCACTTGTATGTGGACAATTTTTACAACAGAGTCCCCCTCCTGAAGTGCCTTTCTGCCAGGGGCAAACTAGCATGTGGCACAATTCGGCGAAATCAAAAGGGTCTCCCCAAGTCCTTTATAGAGCAAACCGTGCTCCGTGGGGAAAGCAGGGCTGTTTGCTCCGAAAATTTGAAGCTTATCAATTATAAAGACAAGCGTGATGTCTTTGTTTTGACAACACTGCATACTGATCGATCCACCCCAGTTCCAGTCAGAGGAGCCACAGAGCAGACCACCAAGCCTGTGTGCATCCAGGACTATAACCAATTCATGGGAGGGGTGGATCTTTCTGACCAGGTATTGCAGCCCTACAGTGCCCTAAGAAAATCTAAGGTGTGGTATAAAATATTGGCGGTATACCTCACCCAAGTGGCACTCTATAACGCCTTTTTTCTCTACAGAACAGCAGACAATACGGAGACTTTCCTGGGATTCCAAGAAAAAATTATTTCAAAAAATGATTTTTGGAGACCAGGAACCAGAGGGCAGCAGTGAAGGTAGCAGCACTTCTGGGATCTCCAGAATAATACATGGCCAGCATTTCCCGGGTGTACTTCCCCCCACAGAAAAAAACAAAAATCCCCAGAAAAGGTGTCGAGCTTGCTCAAGCAGAGGGATTAGGAAAGACACCACTCACTACTGTATGACCTGTCCCTCTAAACCAGGCCTCTGCATCGGAGAATGCTTCCGTTTTTATCACACCTCTGTTGATATTCGTTAAACCTAATTTTTACTACTCCAATGACATCACATCCGTTCCATTAATTTCTTAAATACCCCTCTGGGCATTTATTTTCCAAATTAATTTGATATCTCAATAATACCACACTCACCCCCCCCCCCCAAAAAAAAAATACAAATTCCCATTATACCCATAGATGAATACTGTGCTTTGCAGGGTGCAACTTTATTAAATGAGGCATTTCTTGAACTTACTTTATGTTCTGGAGCCTCTGCAAACATAAGGTGTTGCTTAAAAATCATCCACGTAAAAAAGTAGGCCCTAGAAACCAACTGGAACTGTGTAAAAATCATACAGTATATGGAGTATTATTGTAAAAATTAAAAATGTCTATGTTTTTTCAGAAAAAAAGTTGATTTTCATCTTGACAGACTAACTCCAACAAATACACCTGTGGGGTCAAAATGCTAACTATACCCCTAGGAAAAACTTTGAGGGGTGTAGTTTCCAAAATGGGGTCACTTTTGGGGTGTTTCCACTGTTTTGGTCCCTCCAGGACATTGCAAACGCGACATGTCACCGAAAACCAATCCAGCAAAATCTGAATTCCAAAATCCAAATGGCGCTGTTTCTCTTCTGAGCCCTGCCGTGGTTCCAAACAGCAGTTTATTACCACATATGAGGTATTCCCGTAATCGGGAGAAGTTGCCTTACAATTTTTTATTTTTTTTCTCCTTTATTCCTAGTAAAAATCAAAAATGTCTACGTTTTTTCAGAAAAAAAGTAGATTTTCATATTCACGGCCGAATTCCTCTAAATTCTGCAAAAAGCCTGTGGCGTCAAAATGATAACTATACCACTAGAAAAATTCCTTGAGGGGTGTAGTTTCCAAAATGGGGGCACTTTTGGGGGGTTTCCACTGTTTTGGTCACTCAAGGATGTTGCAAACATGACATGGCACCGAAAATCATTCCAGCAAAATTTGTGCTCCAAAATCCAAATGCCGCTGTTTCCCTTCTGAGCCCTGCCGTGGGTCCAAACAGCAGTTTATTACCACATATGGAGTTTTTCCGTAATCGGGAGAAAGTGCTTTATAAATGCTGGGGCTCTTTTTCTCCTTTATTCCTTCTGAAAATTAAAAAATTCTATGTTTTTTTTCAGAAAAAAGGTGGATTTTCAATTTTACAGACTTTTTCCAATAAATTTAGTAAAAAACCTGTGGGGTTAAAATGCTAACTATACACCTCGATAAATTCCCTGAGGGGTGTAGTTTCCAAAATGGGGTCACTTTTGGGGGCTCTCCACTATTTTGGCACCACAAGACCTCTTCAAACCTGACATGGTGCCTAAAATATATTCTAAAAAAAGGAGGCCCCTAAATCCTCTAGGTGCTCCTTTTGCTACTGGGGTCCATGTTTCAGTCAAAGAGGACACTAGGGCCACATGTTAGATATTTCTAAAAACTGTAGAATCAGGGTAATAAATATTGAGTTGCAATTCTTGGCTGGTACAATTTTTTTTTATTACAAATGAATTTTGCCCAAAAAAAAATGAAATTAGTAAATTTCACATCTATTTTGCTTTAATTCCTGTGAAACGCCTAAAAGGTTAAGATACTTTTTGAATGCTGTTTTGAATACTTTGAGGGGTGCATTTTTTAAAACGGGGTGATTTATGGGGGGTTTCTAAATTATAAGGCCTTCAAAGCCACTTCAGATCTGAACTGGTCCCTGTAAAAATAGCCTTTTGAAATTTTCTTGAAAATTTGAGAAATTGCTGCTAAAGTTCTAAGCCTTGTAACGTCCTAGAAGAATAAAAGGACGTTCAAAAAACGATGCAATTATAAAGTAGACATATGGGGGATGTTAACTAGTAACTATTTTGTGTGGTATTACTATCCGTCTTACAAGTCGATACATTTAAATTTAGAATAATGCTAATTTTCACATATTTTCTCTAAATTTTGGTGTTTTTCACAAATAAATACTGAATTTATCGTCCAAATTTTTTCACTAACATCAAGTACAATATGTCACGAGAAAACATTCTCTGGTAATAGAAATTGTAAAAACGGGATAAAACGGCGCTGCTTGGTGGATTAAATAATTTAATGAATAAATACAAGAGACGCTACGCGTTTCAACGCCGGACCGGCGTCTTCATCAGGCATGTCACAAGAACAGTAAATAAACACATATATATACACACACACACACACATAGTTGATGACAAATTGATTGGGCCAATTCAGACCAGCCTCCTGGTCAAAAAACCGCCAAAACAGCAGGTCAGATTTCAACAGTAACATAATGGTAAACAGTTTAAAAAAACTTAATAAATAGTCACAAATAGGTGACTAACATAATCTAAATGAGTGGACAGATAATATATAGTAAAATTAGAAAAGTAAAAAGTAAAAAGATCAGCCGGAGTAAAAAGAGTTTTTTTACACATCGTACATACAATAAAAGTTAACTATGCGTATAGAAAATTCAATTGTTACTAAACAAATTACGATAACAAAAGTAAATGAGATATATGCGCGTAGAACGGTGGCATAGTAGCTGCAGAGAGAAACATCGGGCGTTGTCAGGGAGATCGTAAACACTACGATACCGGAAGAGGTGAAAAATCCTAATGGAATGCATGGTGGAACGTTGTCAAGGAGATCGTACACACTACGATACCGGAAGAGGTGAAAAATCCTAATGGAACGCATTCCATTAGGATTTTTTTCACCTCTTCCGGTATCGTAGTGTTTACGATCTCCCTGACAACGCCCGATGTTTCTCTCTCCAGCTACTATGCCACCGTTCTACGCGCATATATCTCATTTACTCTTGTTATCGTAATTTGTTTAGTAACAATTGAATTTTCTATACGCATAGTTAACTTTTATTGTATGTACGATGTGTAAAAAAACTCTTTTTACTCCGGCTGAGCTTTTTACTTTTCTAATTTTACTATATATTATCTGTCCACTCATTTAGATTATGTTAGCCACCTATTTGTGACTATTTATTAAATTTTTTAAACTGTTTACCATTATGTTACTGTTGAACTCTGACCTGCTGTTTTGGCGTTTTTTTTTACCAGGAGGCTGGTCTGAATTGGCCCAATCAATTTGTCATCAACTATGTGTGTGTGTGTGTGTGTGTGTATATATATGTGTTTATTTACTGTTCTTGTGACATGCCTGATGAAGACGCCGGTCCGGCATTGAAACGCGTAGCATCCCTTGTATTTATTTATTAAATTATTTAATCCACCAAGCAGCGCCGTTTTATCCAGTTTTTAAAATTTTTATTACCACTGTTTGGCATCTCCATGGGAGTTTGCGTTGGGATTGGCAGCAGCTTCTTATTGCAAATTACATGCCAGTAATTTGCAGCCCTTGAGGTGAGCATTTATGTGCATTCCTGCTCATTTATTACCTATTGATTCCGCACATTTGGCGCTGTGTCCTTTTGCTTTGTTTCAGTACGAGAAAACATTCTCGGAATCGCTTGGCTAGGTGAAAGCATTCAGGAGTTATTACCACATAATTCACACATGTAATATTTGAAAAAATCGGCTGTGTCCTGAAGGGGTTAAGGAGCTCCATTTTGCTCTCCTGCCTCCACTAACATCACGCATACATTATGCCTCGGGGTAAAGGGAGAAAGGTAAATTCTCCAGTGAAACTGACAGTTTTTCACTAAGGGGCCTAACCTGGAACGTCCTCCTTCCGGTCTCTCCTGCATCCTCCAGTGGTCGGCTATCCGAAACGCCAGGACCTGAGGAAAGGGGTGAGCTCTCTGATTCTCCCTTGTCTAAAGCTGTCATGCAATCTATACTCAATTCACTACGCAACTTTTAGACTTTAAAACTGTGATAGCAGAGGAAGAACATCCCATATTGAAACTAAGATGGCGGAGTACGCCACTTCACATATTGAACTGACTGATGTGCATATTGTGCTAGAAGAAGAGGTGAATCAGCTCAGAAACAAGATATGTGACTTGGAGGACAGATCTAAAAGGAACAATGTTCGTATTAGAGGGATCCATGAATCAGTTCCGGATGCAGAGCTTGGCTCATATTTCCAGAAATTGATGCAGGCTATTCTACCTGATTTCTGAATATTAGATCTTACCATGGGCTTTGCTAGGGTCTTAAAATATTAGGGGCACAAGCCCCGAGACATATATTTACCCCCCATTTTTTTTTTTACATACAAGACATAGCATATCTATAAGACTAAGGCTCCTATAGCTACACCACTGGATAGAATTGGATACATTGTCTCAGCAGACAGTATCATACATGATAGGCTTAGGGTATATTCACACGCAGAGTTTACAGGCATATTTCAGGGCCTCGGAATATGCCTAAAAATGTGGTAGCTAAACACCTACAAACATCTGCCTATTGACTTCAATGGGAAAAACTCTGTTTCGTTCAGACGGGGCGTTTTGTACACCGCCATTTTAAAACATTTATAATGAGTCCTACAAGTTTTTCTGATAAAAAAAAGAACAAGCGAAAGTGTGAACAGAGCATTTGGCTCTGTTACATGAGCATTAGCTCTTTTCCATCAGGTTTTTATGTAGTGTAGAATGCTGCATTATTTGATCTGTTAAAAAAAAACAACTGCCAGATACAATGTAAAAGATCTGTCATTTATCCTGTAAACACATTAGCCATGAAACCAGTGAGAGCAGAGCCTTAAACTCTATTCACATTAGAGTCATGTCTTTTGAACATGTAATGTTCCATCATGTATCTGATTTTGCTTGACGGCAAGAATAACACTGCAAAAGATGCTATTTTTGTTGTCACATCACAAAGGAAACCCAAAGGAAGAGACACCAATTCAACTCTAATGTGAAGAAATACTAATGTATGTTAAGACGTGTTTTAGTGATGAGTTACACACTTTATTCAATGACATCTTCACCTCATAACCATCATTACGCTTGCTGTGTATAATGTTAGGACAATATTACCTCAGAAGCAGTAAGGTCCCCTGCACATGTAGCAAATTTGTTGCAGATTTTCCATCTGGATTTGCCAGTGGAAAATCCACAGTGAAAGACTGTTGCAGGCAAGGAGATGAGATTTGAAAAGTTTCTTCTAGATGCTGCTGAACATTTTCAGCAACTAAAACAGAGCCAGGGCCAATTCTAGCTTTTCTGCTGCCTGAGGCGAAATTGAAATGGTGCCCCACAGATTTTGATTGACATCCCCCTGGCTGTTCTACATAACTAGCAACCTGTAAAGGATCTGCCAGACACAGCTTCTGTGTCGACGCCCGTGGTTAATCAGTCTGCATCTGCTCCTAGGTCTGATAGAGTGACTCGATCTGCTACTTCTCAGGCTGGTAGGCTTTGGAGTGGGAGAACCTATCACAGCCTGGCCAGACGGTTCTAGCTCCAGCCCTCGGTCTATGTATACCTTCATTTGCTTCTTGTCTTTGCCTGTGATTCTCTCTTGTTTCCTGGCTCTGCTGTTCCAGCAATTACTATTGACCTCTGCCTCTTATTGAGCCTGGCTTTACTGACTACGCTCCTGCTCTGCGTTTGGTACCTCATACACTCCTGGTTTGACTCGGCTCGTTCACTACTCTTGTTGCTCACGGTGCTGCCGTGGTCAACTGCCCCATTTCCCTTAGCTTCTGTGTACCCTTGTCTGTCTGGCTGTCGTGCACCTACTGTGCATAGGGACCGTCGCCCAGTTGTACGCCGTCACCTAGGACGGGTCGTGCAATTAGGCAGGGACTGAGTGGCGGGTAGATTAGGGCTCACCTGTCTGTCTCCCTATCCCGTCATTACACAACCGCCTCCAATTCTTGTGGATGTTCCGTTGCCTTGTACTGGCATGCGCGGTGCAGCCAGGCAGAGTAAACCTCGCTGCATGGTGCATGCCCAAGTAGTACAAGGCAATGGCGCATCAGAGAACGTTGGAAGAGACTGGTAGTGATGTAGAACAGCCAGGGGATGTCAATCAAGCATGGAAAGGAGGGTTTGGAGGCAGGACGATGTAACTCTTCAGGATAGCGGCACCGCCACATGACCCTTTGATGAGTAATTAGCATAAATAGTGCGGCGCTTTTAAAGTAGATTTTATAGATTTTGTTGCATCTGAAAAAAAAAACCCATACAGGGGAATGTTTGGAAATATTGGCAGATTATGTATTACTGCATGGTGGCGGTTCAAGGGGTTAAAACTACCTTGACAGGATCCCATTAAATATACAAAGAATTGAAAACAGCTCCATCTGCCCTGCAATTTTGTTATTATGCATAAATCCTATATAATTACCGCATCAGACATATATACATCCCCAGAACCAAGCTCAATACATAAATACAGCTCCAGAACCAAACTCATACATATATACAGCACCAGAACCAAGCTCAGTACATATATACAGCATCAGAACAAAGCTCAGTACATATATACAGCACCAGAACCAAGCTCAGTACATATATAAAGCACCAGAACAAAGCTCAATACAAAAACACATCACAAGTACCAAGCTCAGTACATATATACAACACCAGAACAAAGCCCAGTACATAAATACAGCACCAGAACAAAGCTCAATACATATATACATCCCGAGAACCAAGCTAAGTACATATATACAGCACCAGAACAAAACTCAGTACATATATACAGCACCAGAACAAAGCTCAGTATATATACACAATACCAGATCAAACCTCATTACATATATACAGCACCTGAACCAACTCAGCACATAAATATAGCACCAGAACAAGCACAATACATAAATATAGCACCAGAACAAAGTCCGGTACATATATACACAACACCAGAACAAAGCACAATACATAAATATAGCACCAGAACAAAGTCCGGTACATATATACACAGCACCAGAACAAAGCTCAGTATATATACACAATACCAGATCAAACCTCATTACATATATACAGCACCTGAACCAACTCAGCACATAAATATAGCACCAGAACAAGCACAATACATAAATATAGCACCAGAACAAAGTCCGGTACATATATACACAACACCAGAACAAAGCTCAGTAAATATATACAGCACCACAACCAAGCTCAATACATATATACAGTCCCAGAACAAAGCTCAGTACATATATACAGCCCCAGAACAAAGCTCAGTACATATATACAGCCCCAGAGCAAAGCTCATTACATATATACAGCACCAGAACCCAGCTCAGTACATAAATACAGCCCCAGAACCAAGCTCAGTACATAAATACAGCCCCAGAACCAAGCTCAGTACATAAATACAGCACCAGAACAAAGCTCAGTGCATATATACTGCACCAGAACCAAGCTCAGTACATATATAGAAAACCAGAACCAAGCTCAGTAGATATATTCAGCACCAGAACAAAGCACAGTACATAAATACAGCTCCAGAACCAAGCTCAGTACATATATACAGTACCAGAACCAAGCTCAGCACATAAATAAAACAACAGAAGCAATCTCAGTACATGAATACAACACAAATACAGCTCAATTTAGTGCAACCCCGGCCGTATAGGTTTATACAGCGTAAAAATACAGCTCCCAGCATGGCCCAAACAATGGTAAGGATATGCTGGGAGTTGCTGTTTCACAAAAAAAAAATCCAGTAAATATATACACAACACCAGAACAAAGCTGAGTAAATATATATACAGCACCACAACCAAGCTCAGTACATATATACAGCCCCAGAACCAAGCTCAGTACATATATACATCACCACAAACTCAGCTCAGTAAATGAATACAAAACCAGAGCAAAGCTCATTGTAATGACGGGGGTAGGGAAACGGACAAGTGAGCCCTATTCTACCTGCCACTCTGTCCCTGCCTACTTGCAACGACCCGCCCTAGGCGACGGGGTACAACTTGGCGGCGGTTCCTACGCTCAGTAAGTGCACGAGACAAACAGACAAGGGAACACAAAGCAAAGGGAAAGGAGCAGTTGCCCACGACAACACCGTGAGCAACCAGAGTGGTGAACGAGCCAAGTCAAACCAGGAGAGCACGAGGTACCAAACGCAGAGCAGGAGAGTAGTCAGTAAGCCAGGGTCAGTATGCAGAAGGATCAAATAGTTAGGAGCTGTAGCTGGGCCAGGAAACCACACGAAAAGAATCACAAGCAAAGGAGGAACAGGAAAGGCAGGTATAAATAGACAGAGGGCGGGAGCTAGCTCCGTCTGGCCAGGCTGCGATAGGCTCTCCCACTCCTAAGCCTGCCATCCTGAGTGGTGGAAGATGGAGTCAGTCTCAGAGACGCAGATTCAGGTGCAGACTGATTACCTATGGAAGTTAACCCCGAAGCTGTGCCTGGCAGATCCTTTACAGTACCCCCCCCCTTTTATGAGGGGCCACCGGACCCTTTCTAAGTGGACCTGGTTTACTGGGGAAACGAAGGTGGAACTTCCTGACCAATACCCCAGCGTGAACATCCCGGGCGGGTACTTAAGTCCTCTCCTCAGGCCCGTATCCTCTCCAATGGACCATGTACTGGAGGGAGCCTTGGACCATCTTGCTGTCCACAATCTTGGCCACCTCGAATTCCACCCCCTCAGGGGTGAGAACGGGAACAGGAGGTTTCCTCGAGGGAGCCAAGGACGGGGAGCAGCGTTTAAGAAGGGAGGCATGAAACACGTCGTGTATACGAAAAGATGGGGGTAACTCCAGCCGGAAGGAGACAGGATTGAGGACTTCAATGACCTTAAACGGCCCAATAAACCGGGGAGCAAACTTCTTGGACGGGACCTTAAGACGCAAAATATCCCCAGGTAATCTCTCAAAATCTTATTTATGAAATTCTGGAAGACCGCCGGAACATTACACAACCCAAAGGGCATGACGAGGTATTCGAAATGACCTTCGGGCGTGTTAAACGCAGTCTTCCACTCATCCCCCTCTTTGATGTGGATAAGGTTATATGCGCCCCGTAGATCAAACTTAGAGAACCACTGGGCCCCCTGAACCTGATTAAAGAGATCAGGAATCAAAGGAAGGGGATACTGGTTCCTTACAGTGACCTTATTCAGGTTACGGTAGTCAATGCATGGCCTAAGACCACCATCCTTCTTCCCTCTCTCATGGCTTCACGTTCGGGACAAGAAAGATTAAATATCCTACCCTTAGGAAGCTTAGCTCCTGGTACCAATTCGATAGCGCAATCGTATTCTCTATGAGGAGGTAACACTTCGGAGGCCTCCTTAGAGAAAACATCAGCGAAGTCCTGAACAAACTCAGGTAGCGTGTTCACCTCCTCAGGGGGAGAAATAGAATTAACAGAAAAACATGACGTCAAACATTCATTACCCCATTTGGTAAGCTCCCCAGTATTCCAGTCAAACGTGGGATTATGCAACTGCAACCAGGGAAGGCCTAAAACCAAATCGGACGACAATCCCTGCATCAACAGTACAGAGCACTGCTCCAAATGCATGGAGCCAACAAGGAGTTCAAAAACAGGGGTATGCTGTGTAAAATAACCATTAGCAAGAGGAGTGGAGTCAATACCCACTACCGGGACAGGTTTAGGCAAATCAATCAAAGGCATAGCAAGGGACATAGCAAATTCCACAGACATGATATTAGCAGAGGACCCTGAATCCACGAAGGCACTGCCGGTAGCAGACCTACCACCAAAAGAGACCTGAAAGGGAAGCAAGATCTTATTACGTTTCATATTTACGGGAAATACCTGTGCGCCCAAGTGACCTCCCCGATGATCACTTATGCGCGGAAGTTCTCCGGCAGTATTCTTACGCTTAGGACAGTTGTTCACTTGATGCTTGTCATCCCCACAGTAGAAGCAGAGACCATTCTTCCTGTGGAAATCTCTACGTTGTTGGGGGGACACGGAGGCCCCGAGTTGCATAGGTACCTCTGAGTCTTCCGGGGAGGAACGAAGCAACGGAACCTTGGGAGGCATCATGGGGGAGTCGGAGGAGAAAACACATAAATGTTCACGTTGTCGTTCCCTGAGACGTCGGTCAAATCGTACCGCTAAATCCATAACCTGGTCTAGGGAGTCAGAAGAGGGATAGCTAACTAGCAGGTCTTTAAGGGCATTCGACAGACCCAACTTAAACTGGCACCTCAAGGCAGGGTCATTCCACCGAGAAGCTACGCACCACTTCCTAAAGTCAGAACAATACTCCTCAACAGGTCTCTTACCCTGACGTAAGGTCACCAGCTGACTCTCGGCAAAGGCAGTCCCGTCAGTCTCGTCATAAATGAGTCCGAGAGCAGAAAAGAAACGATCAACAGAGGAAAGTTCAGGGGCGTCAGGAGCCAAGAAGAAGTCCCACTCTTGGGGCCCTTCCTGGAGCCGGGACATAATTATACCCACCCGCTGGTTCTCAGAACCTGAGGAATGAGGCTTTAAGCGAAAGTAAAGCCTACAACTCTCCCGAAAGGAGAGAAAAGCCCTCCGGTCCCCTGAGAACCGGTCGGGCAACTTGAGGTGGGGTTCAGGAGGTGAGGTGAGGGGAACTACCAAGGTAGCATCAGGCTGGTTGACCCTCTGAGCCAGGACCTGGACCTGTAGGGAGAGACCCTGCATTTGCTGAGCCAGGGTCTCAAGGGGGTCCATAGTGGTGTCAGGGACCAGGGTAGACTAGGTATATGGGCTTGTGATTATGTAATGACGGGGGTAGGGAAACGGTGAGCCCTAATCTACCCGCCACTCTGTCCCTGCCTACTTGCAACGACCCGCCCTAGGCGACGGGGTACAACTTGGCGGCGGTCCCTACGCTCAGTAAGTGCACGAGACAAACAGACAAGGGAACACAAAGCAAAGGGAAAGGGGCAGTTGCCCACGGCAACACCGTGAGCAACCAGAGTGGTGAACGAGCCAAGTCAAACCAGGAGAGCACGAGGTACCAAACGCAGAGCAGGAGAGTAGTCAGTAAGCCAGGGTCAGTATGGAGCAGGATCAAATAGTTAGGAGCTGTAGCTCGGCCAGGAAACCACACGAAAAGAATCACAAGCAAAGGAGGAACAGGAAAGGCTGGTATAAATAGACAGAGGGCAGGAGCTAGCTCCGTCTGGCCAGGCTCCGATAGGCTCTCCCACTCCTAAGCCTGCCATCCTGAGTGGTGGAAGATGGAGTCAGTCTCAGAGACATAGACTCAGGTGCAGACTGATTACCTATGGAAGTTAACCCCGAAGCTGTGCCTGGCAGATCCTTTACACTCATTACATATATACAGCACCAGAACCCAGCTCAGTACATAAATACAGCCCCAGAACCAAGCTCAATACATAAATATGTCACGGAGCAGGTTAGTGGACCCACTAGGCCATACCGCCGCAGCGGGGAGGCAGCTGGCCAAACAACAGGACATCCCAGAAATACAATGTCCCGCACAAGGGTACCTGAATAGTCCAGATGGTGGCCGCAGCTCTGGCACAGATGAGATGGGTGCAGCAGATGGCGCCAAACGTGGCGGATGACACAGGAGCCGCAACTTGCGCCAGACGTGGCGGATTCCTCCGGACGTGGCACATAACACAGGACGTGGCGGATTCTTCTGGACGTGGCAGATGACACAGGACGTGGCACGACTTGATACTAGGGCAAAGCACGGGAAACAGGAACGGGGAACAAGGTACGGGTAACAACAGGAACGGGAAACACTAAGGGACCATTTGCAAGACAGACTGGGAAAACTAACAATGCTCAGGCATCGAACTAGGGGGCTGGACCCCTCTTATAGCCCAGGGTACTCACGGGTCAAAGGTCGTTTCAACATGTCCGGTGCGCGCGCTGCCCCTTTAAGAGCGGGGACGAGCGTGCGTGCGCACCCTGCGGGCTCCGGCGGAGGTGAGTGGATGCAAGCGCTGGCATCTCCCGAGGAGGAGGCTGGGGCCAGCGCTTGCCGATTCGTGGCTGCGGCTGTCAGCGGGAGGCTGGAGCTGACAGCCCACAGGCACAGACATTACAGTATCCCCCCTCTTACGCCCCCATTTTCTTGGGACCGGAGCGAGAGAGAAACTTCTTTAGAAGAGTAGGGGCATTGAGGTTCTCCTCTGGCTCCCAGGACCTCTCTTCGGGACCAAACCCCCTCCAATCCACCAAATAAAAGGTCTTTCCTCTCACTCTCTTGGTGTCCAAGATCTCCTTGACCTCAAAGATGTCCGAGGAGCAGCTGGGAGCAACCGCCGGGCTGGGAGTCTTGGAATAGCGGTTTAGGATCACAGGCTTCAGGAGGGAGACGTGGAAGGAGTTGGGAATCCTGAGGGTAGGAGGCAGCCGAAGCTTGTAGGCGACAGGGTTGATCTGCTGCAGGACCTCGAATGGTCCAAGGAACCTGGGAGCAAACTTGTATGAGTGCACCTTCAAGCGAATGTTCCGAGAGGACAGCCAGACTTTAGTCCCCGGAAGATACTGAGGCGGCTCTCTTCTCTTAGTATCTGCCTTTCGCTTCATGCGATCTACTGCCAGCAAAATAGAGGACCGGGTCTGTTGCCAGATTTGCAGGAAGTCCCCATATGCAGTGTCAGCAGCGGGAACCTGAGATGAAGTCGACACAGGAAGAGGGACTCTGGGATGTTGACTGTACACGATGTGAAACGGAGTGGAAGTGGTGGACTCACTTGTGTGGTTGTTGTAAGAAAATTCGGCCCATGGTAGAAGCTGTACCCAGTTATCATGCTGTAAAGAGATGAAGTGGCGGAGATAATTCTCCATGATCTGGTTGATTCTCTCAACTTGCCCATTGGACTGGGCGTGATAGGCAGAGGAAAAGTCCAATCTCACATCCAGGAGTTTACAGAGGGCTCTCCAGAACCTTGAGGTAAACTGAACCCCCTGGTCGGACACAATGTGAAGAGGCAAGCCATGCAAGCGGAAGACGTGCTGAATGAAGAGACTTGCCAGACGAGGAGCAGAAGGTAGGCCGGTCAGCGGGATAAAATGAGCCATCTTAGAGAACCGGTCCACCACCACCCAGACAGTGTTACATCTAGCAGAGGGGGGGAGGTCTGTGACGAAGTCCATCGCAATGTGCTGCCAGGGGGCATTGGGTACAGGCAGAGGTTGAAGCAGACCGGCAGGCTTGGAGTGAGTCACTTTGTTAGAGGCACACACCGTGCAAGAAGAGAACATCCTTAGGTAGCGTGGATGTAATGGCCGGAAGGAGGTGAAGGGAAAGTGAGCCCTAATCTACCCACCGCCCTGTCCCTGCCTACTTGCAACGACCCGCCCTAGGCGACGAGGTACAACTGGGCGGCGGTCCCTACGCTGTCTAAGTGCACAGGAAAACAAACAGGGAACATGCAAGGGAAGGGGCAGTAGCCACGGAACGCCACGAGGAAACGGAGCGGCGAACGGACAGTCAGGACCAGGACGAAGTGAGTACACCCAAGCGGGCAAGGAGACAGAAGCAAGCCAGGGGCAAAGCAAAGCAGGTCAAGCAGAACTGCAGCAAGGCAGAAGCACGGCAGAAGCAGGCTGGAGCAAGCAGCAGTGGGGCCAGGAATCCAAAAGAATTACAAGCACTGAGGGAGAGAACAGGGCAGGTAATAAAGGACAGGGGGCGGAGCTAACTCCGACAGACCAGGCCACGATAGGCTCTCCCACTCCTGAGCCTGCCACCCTGGTTGGTGGGAGATGGTGTCAGTCGAACAGGTCTGGCCTCAGGTGTGGATTGATTAATCCCAGGAGTATACCTAGATGAAGTACCTGGCAGATCCCTAACAGTGGACCACCAAAAGTGACGAGCAATCAGGTCTCAGGTTTTATGGACACCGGCGTGAGCAGCAAGTTTAGAACTATGTCCCCAGCGGAGAATTCTTCTCCTGTCTGCCAACCGAACAAAAGTCCTCCCAGGAGGGATGTCTGTAACCTGCAGAGGATTAGCAGTGACAATGCAGGACGGGTCTATGATGGTCTGAAGGGACTCCACCGTGTCTTCCATCTCAAACGATCTGGACAGGGCATCGGCCCTCACATTCTTGTCCGCGGGACGGTAGTGGAGCACAAACAGAAAACGGGTGAAGAACAGCGACCACCTGGCTTGACAAGGATTAAGTCTTTGAGCGGACTGAAGGTAAGTGAGGTTCTTGTGGTCGGTGAAGATCAGGATGGGGTGAGCAGCGCCTTCCAGAAGATGTCTCCACTCCTCCAGAGCCAATTTGATGGCCAGCAGCTCCCGATCACCAATGGAGTAATTGCGCTCAGCAGAAGAAAACAGTCTAGAGTAGTAGCCACATACTACTGCCTTTCCTTTGGAGCTCCTCTGGAACAGAAGTGCACCTGCACTGACAGAGGAAGCGTCCACTTCCAGTGAGAACTGCAGAGATACGTCAGGATGATGTAGGATCGAGGCTGAAGTGAAGGCTCTCTTGAGGCTAATAAATGTGGACTCTGCCTCTGGAGTCCACACTTTGGCGTTCACACCCTTCTTGGTAAGGGTCGAGATGGGAGACGTCAGAGAAGAGAAGTTAGGAATAAACTGCCGGTAGAAATTGGCGAATCCCAGGAACCGCTGTATGGCCCTTAAACCTTGGGGACGTGGCCACTCCAGGACAGCCTTCACTTTCTCAGGATCCATCTTGAGGCCTTGATCCGAGATGATGTAGCCCAGGAAGGGCAGAGAACTCTTCTCAAAGACGCACTTCTCCAGCTTGGCGTATAAATGATTCTCCCTCAATCATAGTAGAACCTGACGGACATGCCTCCGATGAGTCGTCTGATCTGGGGAGAAAATCAAAATATCATCGAGATAAACAACAACACAGACATAGACTAGATCTCGGAAGATGTCGTTAACGAACTCCTGAAACACTGTGGGAGCGTTACACAGTCCGAAGGGCATCACCAGGTATTCGTAGTGCCCGTCCCGGGTGTTAAATGCCGTCTTCCATTCGTCACCCATGGCGAATCTGGACTAGATTGTCAGCCCCACGCAGGTCTAGCTTAGAAAAAATTTTGCCCACTCGTATGCGATCAAATAGCTCAGAGATGAGTGGCAATGGGTATTTGTTCTTGACTGTGATCAGGTTGAGGCCCCTGTAGTCAATGCAGGGACGAAGGGATCCATCCTTCTTTTTAACGAAGAAGAATCCAGCCCCGGCCGGGGAGGAAGATTTTCGTATAAAACCCCTCTCCAGATTCTCTTTGATATAGGCCGATATGGATAGAGACTCAGGCAAGGAGAGAGGATATACCCGTCCACGGGGAAGAGAGGCATTAGGAACCAGTTCAATGGGGCAGTCATAGGTGCGATGTGGAGGCAGTGTCTCAGCCTCCTTTTTGCTGAAGACATCTGCATACTGAGCAAAATGGGGAGGCAGTCCCGACAGCGACTGAGGCAGAGAAGGCTTGACAGGATGGATCTGCAACAGACAACGACCATGGCACTTGGAGCCCCATTGGAGAACCTCTCCAGAATTCCAGTCCAGGACTGGGGCATGTAGTCGAAGCCAAGGCAGGCCCAGCAGAACAGGATTGATGGCCTTGGGCAAAACAAGGAACGAAATAAATTCAAAATGAAGTACTCCAACCTGGAGCTTCAATGGCTTGGTTTTAGAGATAATGGGATCAGGCAGAGGCAGTCCATTAATTGAGGCAACAGCCAAAGATGTCTCCAGGGGAACTGTGGGCAGCTGAAGATGATCCACAAGCTCTTTCTGGATGAAATTTGCAGCAGAGCCAGAGTCAAGATAGGCAGAGACTTGATGCGTCCTGTCGCCAGATACCAGGGTCACAGGAAAAGTCAATTTGGAAGCGAATCCTCTGTTAGATTCCATTCCACCTAGGGTTGTCTCTCCAACCAATCCTCGGCAATGGGGTATCTAAGGCCTCTGGGGGCACAGACGCACAATATGGCCTCCATGGCCGCAATACAAACAAAGTCCAGAAGTGCGTCAGCGTTGTTTCTCCTGGGTAGACAATTTAACATAATTACTCTGCTTCGGGTCCTCTGGTGGGACGACTGAGGAGGATTGAGGGACAGCAGAATCCAGCCTGGGAAGTTCTCTCCCCCGGAGAACCTCTTGGGAACGTTCCCGGATCCTCATGTCGACACGGGAGGCGAGTAGGATTAGATCGTCCAGGGTAGATGGCAGATCGCAAGCAGCCAGCTCGTCCTTGATCCCTGAAGACAGTCCCTGCCAGAATGTAGCCACCAAAGCCTCGTTGTTCCAGGTCAATTCAGCAGCCAGGATACGGAACTGAATGGCATACTCGTCTCCCTGGTGTAGGGCCAGCAAGGATGCAGCAGCCGAAGAAACTCTCCCAGGTTCCTCAAAGTTCAAGCGGAAGGTCTGTAAGAAGCACTGCAAGTCCCGGGTCTCTGGTCCCTGATGTTCCCACAGAGGATTGGCCCATGCCAGGGCTTTGCCGGTAAGGAGAGAGATGATGAAGGCGATCCTGACATCATTCGAACAGAAGGACCTGGCATGTAGTCTGAAATGGATCAGGCACTGATTCAAAAATCCCCTGCAGGACCTCGGATCTCCGTCATAGCGTGGAGGTAGTGGCAAGAAACACAGGGGGCTGGTACCGGTACAGACAGGAAGTGTAGCAGGCGGAACCGCAGGAACGGTTTCGGTGATGACTGTGGTTGGAGCAAGCAGCCGATGGGCTATGGCGTTGACCGACAGGAGGAGCTGGTCTTGTCGTGACTAGAGATCCTCCATCTCAGCCATCTCTGGCTTGTTTAGTCAACGTCTCATGTTGACCAGCGGGGTCCATGGCCTGAGCATACTGTCACGGAGCGGGTTAGTGGACCCACTAGGCCGTACCGCCGCAGCGGGGAGGCAGCTGGCCAAACAACAGGACACCTCAGAAATACAATGTCCCGCACAAGGGTACCTGAATAGTCCAGATGGTGGCCGCAGCTCTGGCACAGATGAGATGGGTGCAGCAGATGGCGCCAAACGTGGCGGATGACACAGGAGCCGCAACTTGCGCCAGACGTGGCGGATTCCTCCGGACGTGGCACATAACACAGGATGTGGCGTATTCCTCTGGACGTGGCAGATGACATAGGACGTGGCACGACTTGATACTAGGGCAAAGCATGGGAAACAGGAACGGGGAACAAGGTACGGGTAACAACAGAAACGGGAAACACTAAGGGACCATTTGCAAGACAGACTGGGAAAACTAACAACACTCAGGCATCGAACTAGGGGGCTGGACCCCTCTTATAGCCCATGGTACTCACGGGTCAAAGGTCGTTTCAAGATGCCCTGCGGGCTCCGGCGGAGGTGAGTGGATGCAAGAGCTGGCGTCTCCTGAGGAGGAGGCTGGGGCCAGCGCTTGCCGACTCGTGGCTGCGGCTGTCAGCGGGAGGCTGGAGCTGACAGCCCGCAGCCACGGACATTACAAAATACAGCCCTAGAACCAAGCTCAGTACATAAATGCAGCACCAGAACAAAGCTCAGTGCATATATACTGCACCAGAACAAAGCTCAGTACATATATAGAAAACCAGAACCAAGCTCAGTAGATATATTCAGCACCAGAACAAAGCACAGTACATAAATACAGCTCCAGAACAAGTTCAGTACATATATACAGTACCAGAACCAAGCTCAGCACATAAATAAAACACCAGAAGCAATCTCAGTACATGAATACAACACAAATACAGCTCAATTTAGTGCAACCCCAGCCGTATTGGTTTATACAGCGTAAAAATACAGCTCCCAGCATGGCCCGAACAATGGTAAGGATATGCTGGGAGTTGCTGTTTCGTTTCAATAGTTTTTTATTGTTTTCACATTACCTTGTGGAAAACAGTATCCACACATATTCATACAACAGTATTCATACAGTAAAATTTACAATAGGTAATACATAATTGGATGAGAATTCGTTCTGGGATATGAAGAGGACAAAATAAACAGTCGTTGCGTTCATCGAACTATCCCGAACTCAATCAAGGTATACATATCCGTGTAACATAAACATCAGAAAGTATGAAAGAAAAAGAAACAGAACATCGTGCAAAGATTTTCTTCCCTTATATAACCAAATTTTATCATCCTTGGGGAGAAGGGAGCAGATTCTATTACCAGCTTTCACGTGTCTATAAATAACAAGTTATGGGGTAAAAGAAGTGCTCTGGGTCCACGGATTCCATATGGAGTAAAATTTTTGGTGGTTCCCATTACCCAATGCAATAGTTTTCTCATACGTGTATGTGGTGTTTATCAGGCCTTTTAGTTCCCCTATGAGGGGAGGAGAGGTCTCTTTCCAGTGTCGGGTTATAACTAGTTTCGCCATTGCCAATATTTTGCAAACCAAGCATCTAATCTTCACCGGGTACTTATCTAGATCAAGAAAGAGTAGTGCTATTTGAGGGGCTTGAGGAATTCGACATTGAGTAACAGTATGTATGAGACGAAACGTTTGACTCCAATATGTGGTCAATTGAGGGCATTCCCAGAGTACGTGAAATAGTGTTCCTATGTGTCCACAACCTCTCCAGCATACAGGAGAAGCGCCGGGAAACATTTTGTGGAGCTTATCTGGTGTGAAGTACCATCTCAGAGATGTCTTAACCGCAGTTTCCAGATGCTCAACACAAGGAAGCGCTATATGTATGAGTTTAAAGGAGGCCATCCACATGGATTCAGAAAAAGTAAGGCCGATCTCTTTTTCCCAGACTTTCAAAGGACGAGATTTGGAAAAGCTGCAGTTGAAGTTCAATGTGTTGTATATACCTTTGAGCCCTTTTTGGTGGTTCGAGAAGATCCCAAATAAAGTAAAGTTGCATGAGGCCGTGAAGTTGTTGTTTTTTGAGGCGCAGTGTCTAATTTGTAGATACTTATAGAAATCAGAGTTAGGGAGATCGTATCTGGAGACTAGATGTTCGAAAGTAACAAACTGCTCTTCCTCAAACATTTGAGAGATGTTAAGTATACCTTTGTCTATCCAATGAGAGATGTCTAGATCAGGGATTAAAAGCATAAGGAGATCCAAGGGGATATATTTTTTAGGCAGTGTGCCCCGGGTGTGTGTATTGCTCTGACTGAACGACCAGCACTCCAAGGAGGTTTTTGTCATTGGTGATATGTCGCAAGGGGGGGAAGCACCCCAAAACCCCAAAAACAAAGCCGTTTTTAGATTTATTGGAGCTAAATATGATGTTTCTATTTGTAGCCACTGTTTCCCTCTATCATTATTCCACCAGCTAGAGATCTGGGCCACTTGAGTGGCTATGTAATAATTGTGAATATCCGGGACCCCCAGTCCCCCCACTTTTCTATCTTGCGCTAGGATCTTGAACGCTATTCTCGGTTTATGCCCTTGCCAGATAAATTTAGAAAGGATGGATTGGGCCGCAGAGAAGAATTTCTTAGGTACTTTAATGGGAAGGGCTCTAAATAAATATAATAATTTAGGAAGAAGCATCATTTTAAAAGCCGCTATCCTTCCCAGCCACGATACTTCAAATTTAAGGAGATTGTTTGTATCAGTTTGTATGATCTGTAGTAGAGGAGCATAATTGGCCTTATATAAGTCTTTGAAAAAGGGGGTTAACGTAATTCCAAGGTATTGAATTCCCTTCAATTTCCAGTCGAACGGGTATTTTGTTTTAAGAAAATGTAATGTAGACTGGTCTATGTAGAATGGTAACACCTGAGTCTTCTGGGTGTTTAATTTATAGTACGATAGCTTCCCGAAGGCGTTGATTGTATCCATGACTGAGGCAATGGAGGCCTCAGGATGTGATAGGGATAGGATAATGTCGTCAGCATATAGGGATATGATATGTTTTTTGTCTGCGAGAGGGATGCCTAGAATTCCAGCGTGGTGTCTGAGATGCTGAGCCAGCGGTTCCATCGAGAGGATGAAAATTATGGGAGATAATGGGCAACCCTGACGAGTCCCGTTAGATATCCGAAAATCATCGGAAAGAACACCATTATTATATACTCGTGCCGAGGGTTCAGAATATAACGCCATCACTGCATTTAATATTTCTCCGTCAAACCCCATTTCCCTCAAGGTTGAGAAGACATACGACCATTTAACCCGGTCTAAGGCTTTCTCCGCATCCAGAGCCATCAACACTGCAGGAATCTGACGAGATTCAATAATGTGTAGCAAATTCAGGACTTTTCTGGTATTATCTGGGACTTGACGCCCTTTAATAAAACCAACTTGATCCAGACCTACTAACGAGGGCAATAGAGGTGTGAGTCTCTGGACAAGTATTTTGGCGTATAATTTTAAATCTGTATTGAGGAGTGAAATGGGTCGGAAATTCTGAGGGCTGTCCATAGCTTTCCCTGGTTTGGGAAGCGTGACAATAAGGGCTGCTTGGTTCTCTTTTGGAAAGGAGCCCGCCTCCACAGCAGTTTGAAAGAAATCTCTGAGAAGAGGGGTCAAAATAGTGGAGTATGTTTTGTAATATAAATTAGTCAGACCATCTGGTCCTGGAGATTTACCTTGTGGCAGGGAGTGAACAGCCCTCAAAACCTCCGAAATTGTGATCGGCGACTTCAAGGATAGGAGTTGGTCTGTCGATATGCTGGGAAGGGAGGCTCGTTTAAGGAAGTCCTCTATGTTTGGAGGAGTGGGAGGTTCAATAAAGGGGTCATCTTTTAAGTTATACAAAGAAGAATAATATTTTCGGAACTGATCCGCTATATCTCTGGTCTAAAATTTTGTTTTGAGTCAAGGGATCCCGCAGATATGGGATTCTAGTTTTTTGATGGTGGGCTTTGAGGCGTGACGCCAACAATTTCCCTGATTTGTTGTTTTGAGAATAGTATCTGGCATTCGTTTTCCTAAGATTCTTTTCATATGATGATAACAAACAAAGTCGGAGACGCTGTCTTAGGCCCAAGAGTTGCTGTGCTAAGCCTGCTGAAGGGGAAGCTTTGTTTTTTTCATCTAGCAAATGAATCTCGTCCATTAAGGAGGAAAGCTCTGCCTTGTGTTGTTTTTTTACTATGTGTCCAATGCGGATAAAAGTGCCCCTAATGTACGCTTTGTGCGCATTCCAAAGTGTGTTTGTTTTGATATCAGGCGTATTGTTTGTCTCAAAATATTCGGTGAGATCTCTCTCTATTTGTTGTTTATATGTGGGATGGGACAGTAGGAAGGAGTTACATCTCCATAAATATGTTTGAGGAGAGTCATACTTCTCAGCAACAATCAGCGTGATCGGAGCGTGGTCGGACCATGTTATGTCCCCAATGGATGCGGACTTGGACCCAAACAGAGTGTCCCTATCCACTAGAAACATATCGAGTCGGGAATAACTATTATGTGTTTGGGAGTGGTAAGAGAAGTCTCTCTCAGAGGAGTGTTGGTTGCGCCACACATCATGCAATTCCGCTTTCCAGAATACATCTGCAATTGTGACATGGGAGTGTCGGGAATTAGAGGTTGAGTCCAACTCCGCATCCATTACAGCATTAAAGTCCCCGCAAATGATCAGTTTACCTTGTTTATGTTTATCAATCAAGCGGAGGATTTTGTGTAGAAAGTGAACCTGGCGTTTGTTAGGAGCATACAATGAGAGAATAGTATATACAACATTATTCACAGAGCACACAAGTAAGATGTATCTACCATTAGGGTCCGTAAGTACTGAAAGCATTTGAAAGGCAACCGTGTTTTTGATTGCCAGCAGCACCCCTCTCGCTTTAGAGGAATGATGAGATTGAAATATATGAGGGAAGAGTGGGTGTTTGATACGGGCTCCATCTTTGTGTAGCAGGTGAGTTTCCTGCACACATAGGACATCGCAAGCCAACTGTTGGGCCTCTTTCCACATGAATGTACGTTTATGAGGGCTATTCAGACCATTAACATTCATGGATGCAAATTTAAGAGCCATAGTGGGGGTAGGAGTGCTGCGGGCCTTCAGGTACATATGATAAATATGTCAATAGTATAAGCAATACATATTCCCTCATACCTTGAAACATTAGAAGTAATGACACTTTATAGGTGTTAAAATAAGTTGTGACTATGTCAGGAGAAACAAAATCTGCACGAAACACAGTAACATAAAAAAAGAACGGAATGTCCATAAGAACCAAAAAAAAGAAGAACATCTGAACAAGACCATTGTTCAGTAAAACCAGAGGGTAAAAAGTCAGCTTGTAGACTGGATAGCACGAAAGAACTGCAAAAGAAGGCACTATTGCAGATGGAGATATACAGTACCTCAGTGCTTTGCTCGGATGCGAGATTTGGCCCCTCTCCACTCGTTCTCAGCGTGTCGAATAGGAGGGCCAGAAGTTGGTAACGAAGTCGAGGAAGATTTGACGGGAATATTCCATGACAGCAGCAAGGAAGTCCCTTCGTCTACAGATCTGATCACATGTAGCGTGTTATTCCTGTGTACCAGCAGACGAACCGGGAAACCCCATTTGTAAAGAATTCCCTTGTCCCGAAGTGCTGAGGTAATTGGAGAAAGCTGTCTCCGGAGCTGGAGGGTAGCTGCTGATAAATCCGCATAGATGGAGACCGTCTTGTACTGGGCAGGGAACGCATCTTTTTGTCTGGACGCCAGCATGAAGCGGTCCTTGATGTGGTAGAAATGCAGTCGAGCAAGGACATCTCTTGGTATTTCTTCCGCCAGATGCTTCGGTTTCGGAACTCTATGAGCTCTGTCGATTATTAAATCTCTAGGGGTACAGTTGGGGAGCAATGCTGTCATCAGCCCTTGAATGTACTGGGCTAGGTCTTTTGCGGCTACTGTTTCTGGAACTCCCCGAAATTTAACGTTGTTACGTCATGAGCGGTCTTCTAAATCAGCGATCTTCGCTCTCATTTGCGACATTTCTGCCTCTAGATCGTAGTGTGCGTCAATCAGAGCATTGTGCGAAGTTGCATAATCGCTCATTTTTGATTCCGTGTGTTGTACTCTGTCCTCAATCTCATGAATGGCCTCGGACATAGGTTTGAGTAATTGGGCAAAGCCCACCTGTATGGAGCGCTGTAAATCTTGCAACATCATTTTAAGGGAGATTTCAGTAATGAAATTAGAGGAAGGAGGCACAGATTCAGGCCAGTCAGATTGTGGAGCTATGGGAAGCACAGGGTTCTCAGCAGGGTTTTCTCCTACCTCTAGATGCTCTTGTCTTCCAGGGCCGCGTGTAACAGGGGAGGAAGGAGAGTGAAGCTGTAAGCCACGTGTTGTGGTCTCAAGATGGCGGCCGCTGTGATCCAGAGAAGGCGGACCCGTAGCCTTAGGTGAGTTACCGACCTGTGTCCCTCTTGGTGGTGGAGTCGGCGGAGCTGAGCTGCTTCGCCTCGGCATGGCAGCGGGAGGCACGGAGGGGGAACCCGGATCAGACGCCAGGGAACCAGCCTGAGAGCAGTCGTCGGCGCCATCTTGTCCCGACATGCGGCGGCGCGGGAGGTAGAAGTCCGTCAGTTTCGCTGGTTTAGCGACGGTTCTCTTTCTCCTGGGCATCCCAGGAGATGATCGTTATCCGTTGTAGATAATTTTTAGAAGTGTACCGAGGTACAATGCGGTATAAGTCGTTTGTGCAGTGCGGAGCTAGTCCTTCACACAGCCATCCAGTCCGGTAGCCAAGCCACGCCCCCCCTGGGAGTTGCTGTTTCACAAAAAAAAAAAATCATACCACCCATCATCTCGCTGCAGATCATTTAGTGACTAAAGTACTGATTTAAGGCAGAATAAACATTTACATTAAGTGACTCACCGGTGACATCTTTTCAGGTTCTAGTTGTTCTTCTTTATCTTTTCTTCTCCATCCAGACCTCTATGACTAATTCTCCCGGCCACAGCCCAATTCTGCAGTTTGCCACTCAGATGTCTTCAGCTTCTCACTTTTCACACATTTCTGCACCTATAAACAAAGATAAGATTCTCATGGTGCACACACTACAACCCGGAATATAATAGTTTCATACACTGAACCTCTAATTATAATAGCACCATACACTGTCCCTGAGTATAATAGCACCGTTCACTGTGTCCCTGATTATAATAGCGCCATACACTGTGTACCTGATTATAATAGCACTATACACTGTGTTCCACACACAGTGCTCCCTGTAGATAGTGCACCATGGAGCCCCGTGTACATAGTGCCCCCCTAGAGCCCCCTGTAGATAGTGCTCTACATAGATCCCCTTGTAAATAGTGCTTTACATAGATCCCCTGTAGATAGTGCCCCACATATAGCACCCCTGTAGATAGCACTCTACATATAGCCCCCTTTAGATAGTGCCCCACATATAGCCCCCAGTACATAATACCCCACATATAGTGCCCCCTGTAGATAGTGCCCCACATATAGCGCCCACTATATATAGTGCCCCACATATACCCCCTGTAGTGTCCCACATATATATAGCCAAAGGGGGAAAGGGGAAAATAAGGGAAAAAGAAGGGCAAGAAGCGTTAGGATCAAAAGGTCTTTAGATTGAATGAATAAAACCGGCTTGTGAAGGTATATGTTACCTAGCAGGGATAGGGTGAACGGTCCCTTGCCTTTTAGTTAGTTAGAAACGCCCCATTGACAGTTCAGGGGCTTATTTACATATCAGGTGCCAAATATAACGGGACCGATATATAAATAATGGAGGAGGAGTTAGAAAAATAATTTTATGTGGGACCGTGTTTGTGAAGCCTTTAACATGCTGCACTCAGCTGCACATGTTTGGGGAGGTGAAAGGTTCTCTTTAAGGCGCTTGTCAGCGTTTTGGGGTAGTCGACTTTTTATCCACAAGCCCCTTCTCTAAATCCCTAGCAACGCCACTGGATGCCACTGTGGACAGAATCCATGGGATCCCCAAACACAAACACCTGGGGTCCGCAGTGCCTAGAGATACCCTGGCTAATGTTCATTTCTATAAGACCAAAGACTCACTTCTGCAACAACTCAGGAGAAACCCTGATATGCCTGAGGGATATAGAGATATTTCAGTGTATTAAAATCTAACGGCTGCTACTTTGGCACGCAGAACAGAATTCTCCGCCATGACCAAGATCCTAAGGGACACTGGCATCCCTTATAAATGGGGATTCCCTGTAAATCTAATTATTTGCAAAGAAGGATCCCTATTCACATGCAATACTCCAGATCATGCTGAAGATCTTATGTGCATATGGAACCTATTACCATCACAACATAAGTCCACTCCTGTTACGTCTCTAACCCCTACTAAGGTGGATGCAGAATGGACTACGACCTGAAAGAGCTTTCATTTTTTTGAGGATATGTCGGACTTGCACTACTTGCATTTATGCGTGCTGCTGTTCTCCATTACACTAATGACCATTAGCGTTTGCTGATTTCTATGGCCTTTAACCCCTAGGCGCACCAGGAAGCATTTGTACGTCCTGGTTGGAAGTTAATTTGCACACCAGGATGTACAGTTATTGAAACGTTTCTGGGGCACACTGTGACAGTTTTCACCGGGAAAGCAGCTGTTCGCAACAGCTAACACTCCCCAGTCACTGGCAATGGACCCGTAAAAGCGATCCAATGTGGCGATCAATGTGATTGGTGGATCTGTACAGATCCACTGATCACATTGTTTCTATGTTGAATTTTAAAAAACATTCCCGGGACTTGTAGTTAAGTCCAGGAACGATTACTTTGGTCTTCCCCCTGCCCCATGTCCCATGTGACCAGCAATGGACCAATAGCAGCGTTCTGTTGCCGGCGATTGCTGCAATTGGTGGGGCTGTTCAGACCCACCAATCACAATGCATTTATACACAGGGCGAGTGAAAAATACTGTATACAGACTCTGATCTCTTTGTTGGTGAAGTGAAATTTTATGAGATCAGAGCCTGTGTCGTGTTGTGTGCCAGTCAAAGTAAAAACAAAAGAATAAACCCTGATTTTCAGTTTCCCTGTTCCCAGTGTGTGACCCCACCACCTCCCAGTGTATAAGGGAAATGTAAAAAAAAAAAAAACACAACATTTTTTTGTCATAATTCACTAAAAATAATAATTAGATTTAGTTGTTAGGTAGTTGTCTAGCAAGTTACGTCAATTCGTCGTGTCAGTTAGTTAGCATAAATCCATCACATCTCTTCGTAAGCATCAATCCGTTGTGTCAGTTGTCAGTGTCAATCCGTAGCATCTGTCGCGTCGCTTTTCAGTTAATCAGCGTCAATCCGTCAATGTTAGCAGGGCCGCACCTGCCATGAGGCGAGGTGAGCTTCTGGCTTTAGGTGGCAGGGTACAGTATTTCTAAGGGGGCGGCACAGCAGCTAAGAACTGCTGTCCGACTGTAATAGCAGCTAAGTATGTGTGGGTTTCCAAACCCGAACCTATATAGCACCAACACAGAGTCAATTTGGAGTGCATCCTTACATATTCTGTGTAATAGCAGCTAAGTCTGTTCTGCTATCTAACAAAACTCTCTACTCTTCACACCTCTCCTCCTCCTGCTGCTGTTACCAGTCGGGACGTGATGGAGGGGGAGGGGAGAAGTCTGCGGGCACTGTGTCGGGCTGTGAGCAGGAGAAATGTCGGAGTGAAGGCTCTCACCCCATCAAGCTAATGGGCTCCCTTCCCAAATATCCAACATAAAAAGTAAGTACATGTGTGTATACAATGTGTACTTTATATGTGTATAATATGTGCATGTAATGTGCATATTCGTGTGTCTGTGATGTGTACATGTGTCTTAGTAGTGTGTGTGTATATATAGTGTGTGATGTGTATGTGTGTGTGTGTATATATATACACTACCGTTCAAAAGTTTGGGGTCACCCAGACAATTTTGTGAACTCACGCTTATATTTATCAAATGAGCTGCAAAATGACTAGAAAATATAGTCAAGACATTGACAAGGTTAGAAATAATGATTTTTATTTGAAATAATAATTTTCTCCTTTAAGCTTTGCTTTCGTCAAAGAATGCTTCATTTGCAGCAATTACAGCATTGCAGAACTTTGGCATTCTAGCTGTTAATTTGCTGAGGTAATCGGGAGAAATTTCACCCCATGCTTCCAGAAGCCCCTCCCACAAGTTGGATTGGCTTGATGGGCACTTCTTGCGTATCATACGGTCAAGCTGCTCCCACAACAGCTCTATGGGGTTGAGATCTGGTGACTGCGCTGGCGACTCCATTACAGATAGACTTCCAGCTGCCTGCTTCTTCCCTAAATAGTTCTTGCGTAATTTGGAGGTGTGCTTTGGGTCATTGTCCTGTTGTAGGATGAAATTGGCTCCAATGAAGCGCTGTCCACAGGGAATGGCATGGCATTGTAAATTGGAGTGATAGCCTTCCTTATTCAAAATCCCTTTTACCTTGTACAAATCTCCCACTTTACCAGCACCAAAGCAACCCTAGACCATCACATTACCTCCACCATGCTTGACAGATGGCGTCAGGCACTCTTTTCAGTTGTTCTGCGTCTCACAAATGTTCTTCTGTGTGTTCCAAACAACTCAAACTTAGATTCGTCTGTCCATAACACTTTTTTCCAATCTTCCTCTGTCCAATGTCTGTGTGCTTTCGCCCATATTAATCTTTTCCTTTTATTAGCCAGTCTCAGATATGGCTTTTTCTTTGCCACTCTGCCCTGAAGGCCAGCATCCCGGAGTCGCCTCTTCACTGTAGACGTTGACACTGGCGTTTTGCGGGTACTATTTAATGAAGCTGCCAGTTGAGGACCTGTGAGGCGTCTATTTCTCAAACTAGAGACTCTAATGTACTTGTCTTGTTGCTCAGTTGTGCAGCGGGGCCTCCCACTTCTCTTTCTACTCTGGTTAGAGCCTGTTTGTGCTGTCTTCTGAAGGGAGTAGTACACACCGTTGTAGGAAATCTTCAGTTTCTTGGCAATTTCTCGCATGGAATACCCTTCATTTCTAAGAACAAGAATATACTGTCGAGTTTCACATGAAAGCTCTCTTTTTCTAGCCATTTTGAGAGTTTAATCGATCCCACAAATGTAATGCTCCAGATTCTCAACTAGCTCAAAGGAAGGTCAGTTTTATAGCTCCTCTAAAAAGCAAAACTGTTTACAGCGGTGCTAACATAATTGCACAAGGGTTTTCAAGTGTTTTCTAATCATCCATTAGCCTTCTAACACAGTTAGGCTGGGTTCACACGAGCACATTAACGTCCGTAATGGACGGACGTATTTCGGCCGGAAGTTCTGGACCGAACTCAGTGCAGGGATCCGGGCTCCTAGCATCGTAGTTATGTACGACGCTAGGAGTCCCTGCCTCTCCATGGAACTACTGTCCCGTACTGAAAACATGATTACAGTACGGGACAGTTGTCCTGCAGAGAGGCAGGAACTCCTAGCATCGTACATAACTATGATGCTAGGAGCCCGGCTCCCTGCACTGAGTTCGGTCCGGGACTTCCGGCCGAAATACGTCCGTCCATTATGGACGTTAATGTGCTCATGTGAACCCAGCCTTAGCAAACACAATGTACCATTAGAACACCGGAGTGATGGTTGCTAGAAATGGGCCTCTATACAACTATGTAGATATTACATTAAAAACCAGACGTTTGCAGCTAGAATAGTCATTTAGCACATTAACAATGTATAGAGAGTATTTCTGATTAATTTAATGTTATCTTCATTGAAAAAAACTGTGCTTTTCTTTCAAAAATAAGGAAATTTCTAAGTGACCCTAAAGTTTTGAACGGTAGTGTGTGTGTGTATATATATATATATATATATATATATATATATATATATATATATAGTGTGTGTGATGTGTGTATATATCATATGTGATGTGTACATGTGGATATATATTTAGTGTGTGTGTGTGTGTGTGTGTATAGATAGATAGATAGATAGATAGATAGATAGATGATAGATAGATAGATAGATAGATAGATAGATAGATAGATAGATAGATAGATAGATAGATAGATAGATAGATAGATAGATAGATAGATAGATAGATAAATAGATAGACCAAAAAAACAGGCAGCACGCCGTAGTTCAAGTGAAAGTAAAGGGGTACTCTATTACCCTCAATGCAACATTTCAGCTCCTCACACTGGAGCCTTCCTTAAACCCGCCGATAAGGGGGGGGGGGGGGGGGCGGTCATTGTCATGGATAAAAGTATGTATGTGTCTGAGATAAGATGCCAATTAGGAGACAAAAATATATACAGTTAGGTCCAGAACTATTTGGACAGTGGCACAAGTTTTGGCATTTTAGCTGTTTACCAAAACATATTGAATATACAGTTATATAATCAATATGGGCTTAAAGTGCAGACACTCAGTTTTAATTTGATGTATTCACCTCCTAATTATAGGAAGGGTTTAGGAATTACAGCTCTTTAATATGTAGCTGCCTCTTTTTCAAGGGACCAAAGGTAATTGGACAAGTATCTCAAAAGCTATTTTTTTTTTAGTTAAACAGTTAGTGTATAAGTGATTAAACATTGTTCTAATTTTTTTAATTTTTTCACGAGTCAGGAAATATTATAAATTAGATTCTAATTTATAACATTTCCCAGTGCTGGTCACTAGATAGAGCAATTCCCAAAATTGCAGCATTGGCATGTGGTAAAGCAACCACATTGCTTTATGCTGCAAAATTTGAGAATACTCAGTCGCTCTAGTGAACTCAGAGAATCCCCCCCTCCTTTATCCTGGCTAGTGCCAGGAGAAAGGAGGGGATTGAACGGTCAAACCTCCTACACTGTGTGTCGCCATTTATTGAGCTAACACACAGTGTAGTAGGTTAATATACAGTAGTAAACACACAGTAAAACACGTACATACACAGACCTAACTTACCAGCTCCTGCCGCTGCCGCTCCCTCCCGTCCGTCCGCTCCGTCTGCTACCTCCGCTCCAAGTGCACAAGTCCGGAAGCCGCGACCGGAAGTAGTAATCTTACTGTCCGGCCGCGGCTTCCGGTCCACAAGAAAATGGCGCTGGACGTCGCTCGGCCGAAGACCATCAATTTGGACTGTGTGGGAGCGGCGCATGCGCCGTTCCCACACAGACGGCGTACAGCATAGTGGATGGAACGGGCCCCATTCGCATTCACTATGGGACTGTATGTGCCGTATTCCATGTCTGTATGTGTTGTTAATCGACACATACAGAGATGGAAAAAAAAATGGCAGCCCCCATGGACAAGAAAAACTGAAAAAATAAAAAAAAGTAAAACACAAAAACAAATAAATATTTTTTTTTTTAATAAAACAGTAAATGGGCTACTCCCTCGTTAATCCATCATTAATTAATCAGGTAAAAGGTCTAGAGTTGATTCCAGGTGTGGCATTTGCATTTGGAAGCTATTGCTGTAAACGCACAACATGAGGCCAAAGGAGCCCTCAAAGCAAGTGAAACAGACCATCGTTAGGCTGAAAAAAATTGAAGAGATCCATCAGAGAGATAGCACAAATGTTAGCAGTGGCCAAATAAACGGTTTGGTACATTCTTAAAAAAAAAGAGCGCACTGGTGATCTCGTGAACTCCAAAAGGCCTGGACGTCCACGGAAGACAACAGTGGTAGATGATCGCAGAATCCTTTCCATGGTGAAGAAAAACCCCTTCACAACATCAACCCAAGTGAAGAACACTGTCCTGGAAGTAGGTGTATCAGAATCTAAGTCTACCGTAAAGAGAAGACTTCATGAGAGCAAATACAGAGGGTTCACCACAAGGTGCAAACCATTAATCAGCCTCAAAAATAGAAAGGCCAGATTAAACTTTGCCAAACAACATCTAAAGAAGCCAGCCCAGTTCTGGAACAGCAATCTTTGGACAGATGAAACTGAGATCAACCTGTATCAGAATGATGGGAGGAAGAAAGTATGGAAAAAACTTGGAACAGCTCATGATCCAAAGCACACCACATCCTCTGTAACACATGGTGGAGGCAGTGTAATGGCATGGATGGCTGCCAAAGGCACTGGGTCACTAGTGTTTATTGATGATGTGACTGAAGACAGAAGCAGCAGGATGAATTCTGAAGTCTTCAAGGATATACTTTCTGCTCAGATTCAACCAAATGCAGCAAGGTTGATTGGACGTCACTTTACAGTACAGATGGATAATCCTCCTAAACATACTAACCCAGGAGTTTTTTAAGGCAAAGAAGTGGAATATTCTGCAATGGCCAAGTCAATCACCAGATCTCAACCCGATCGAGCATGCATTTCACTTGCTTAAGACAAAACTTAAGGCAGAAAGACCCACAAACAAACAACAACTGAAGACAGCTGCAGTAAAGACCTGGCAAAGCATCCCAAAGTAGGAAACCCAGTGTTTGGTGATGTCCATGGGTTCCAGACTTTAGGTAGTTATTGCCAGCAAAGTATTCAGTACCATGTATTAAAAAATACATTTTAGTTATGTTAATGTTAATTTGTCCAATTACTTTTGAGCCCCTGAAATGAGGAGGCTGTGTAGAAAAATGGTTTCAATTCCTAAACATTTCACAGGATATTTTTGTTCAACCCCTTGAGTTAAACCTGAAAGTCTACACTTCAATTGCATCTCAGTTGTTTCATAGCAAATCCAATGTGGTGGCATGGTGAGCCCAAATCATGAAGATTATGTCACTTTCTAAATACTTCTGGACCTAGCTGTACATATATACAGTGAAGGAAATAAGTATTTGATCCCTTGCTGATTTTGTAAGTTTGCCCACTGTCAAAGACATGAACAGTCTAGAATTTTTAGGATAGGTTCATTTTACCAGTGAGAGATAGATTATATAAAAAAAAAAAAAGAAAATCACATTGTCAAAATTACATATATTTATTTGCATTGTGCACAGAGAAATAAGTATTTGATCCCTTTGGCAAACAAGACTTAATACTTGGTGGCAACACCCTTGTTGGAAAGCACAGCAGTCAGACGTTTTTTGTAGTTGATGATGAGGTTTGCACACATGTTAGATGGAATTTTGGCCCACTCCTCTTTGCAGATCATCTGTAAATCATTAAGATTTCGAGGCTGTCGCTTGGCAACTCGGATTTTAAGCTCCCTCCATAAGTTTTCGATGGGATTAAGGTCTGGAGACTGGCTAGGCCACTCCATGACCTTAATGTGCTTCTTTTTGAGCCACTCCTTTGTTGCCTTGGCTGTATGTTTCGGGTCATTATCGTGCTGGAAGACCCAGCCACGAGCCATTTTTAATGTCCTGGTGGAGAGAAGTAGGTTGTCACTCAGGATTTGACGGTACATGGCTCCATCCATTCTCCCATTGATGCGGTGAAGTAGTCCTGTGCCCTTAGCAGAGAAACACCCCCAAAACATAATGTTTCCACCTCCATGCTTGACAGTGGGGACGGTGTTCTTTGGGTCATAGGCAGCATTTCTCTTCCTCCAAACACGGCGAGTTGAGTTAATGCCAAAGAGCTCAATTTTAGTCTCATCTGACCACAGCACCTTCTCCCAATCACTCTCAGAATCATCCAGATGTTCATTTGCAAACTTCAGACGGGCCTGTACATGTGCCTTCTTGTGCAGGCGGACCTTGCGGGCACTGCAGGATTTTAATCCATTACGGTGTAATGTGTTACCAATGGTTTTCTTGGTGACTGTGGTCCCAGCTGCCTTGAGATCATTAACAAGTTCCCCCGTGTAGTTTTCAGCTGAGCTCTCACCTTCCTCAGGATCAAGGATACCCCACGAAGTGAGATTTTGCATGGAGCCCCAGATCGATGTCGATTGACAGTCATTTTGTATGTCTTCCATTTTCTTACTATTGCACCAACAGTTGTCTCCTTCTCACCCCGCGTCTTACTTATGGTTTTGTAGCCCATTCCAGCCTTGTGCAGGTCTATGATCTTGTTCCTGACATCCTTAGAAAGCTCTTTGGTCTTGCCCATGTTGTAGAGGTTAGAGTCAGACTAATTAATTGAGTCTGTGGACAGGAGTCTTTTATACAGGTGACCATTTAAGACAGATGTCTTTAATGCAGGCACCAAGTTGATTTGGAGCATGTAACTGGTCTGGAGGAGGCTGAACTCTTAATGGTTGGTAGGGGATCAAATACTTATTTCTCTGTGCACAATGCAAATAAATATATATAATTTTGACTATGTGATTTTCATTTTTTTTTTTTATATAATCTATCTCTCACTGGTAAAATTAACCTAGCCTAAAAATTCTAGACTGTTCATGTCTTTGACAGTGGGCAAACTTACAAAATCAGCAAGGGATCAAATACTTATTTCCTTCACTGTATAGTGTGTGTGTTTGTGTGTGTGTGTGTGTGTGTGTGTGTATAGTGTGTGATGTGTACATGTATAGTTAGTACGGTTAATAAAAGACACATGTCCATCAAATACAACCTGTCACAGTGCGGGGACTTCCTGCAAAAAATGTGCGCACTGGCCCTTTAAGACCGTGCACGCGTGGGCGCAAGCGCCTGCCGGAGACACTCGAGACCCGGAAGTGAATGCCGGCGCCTCACAGGGGACGATGCTGAAGCGAGGTAAGATGTCCATGGCCACGGCCGTCGAGGTTAACGACCGAACGACGAACCGTGGCCATAGACGTTACAGTATCCCCCCTCTTGCGCCCCCTCTTCTTGGGACCAGAGCGGGAGAGAAACTTCCTCACGAGGACAGGAGCATCGATATTCTCCTCTGGCTCCCAAGACCTTTTTTCTGGGCCGAACTCCCTCCAATCCACTAAATAAAATGTCCATTCTCCCACCTTCTTGGTTGCCAGAATCTCCTTTACTTCGTAAGTCCCCGATGAGCTGCCAGGGGCCACTGGAGTCCTGAAGTAGCGGTTCAGGACCACGGGTTTCAGCAAGGAGACGTGAAAGGAGTTAGGAATCCTGAGGGTAGGGGGGAGCCGCAGCTTGTAGGATCCCGGGTTGATCTGTAGCAGGATTTCGAAGGGTCCGAGGTACCTAGGAGCAAATTTGCACGACGGCACCTTCAGCCAGATATTCCTAGAAGACAACCAGACTTTAGTCCCTAGAAGGAACTGCGGAGGCGCCCGTCTTCTTGTATCTGCCTTTCTCTTCATGCGGTCCACCGCCAACAGGATAGAAGATCGGGTCTGTTGCCATATCTGTAGAAAGTCCCTGAAGGTAGAATCGGCTGCAGGCACCTGGTACATAGTAGAAACAGGAAGAGGTATCCGAGGATGTTGGCCGTAGACGATGAAGAATGGACTGGGAGTGGTCGACTCACTGGTGTGGTTGTTATAAGAGAACTCTGCCCACGGGAGCAACTGCACCCAATCATCATGGCGCCTGGAAACAAAGTGACGTAGATAGTTCTCCATAATCTGGTTAACTCTCTCGACTTGCCCATTGGATTGGGGATGATAGGCCGAAGAGAAGTCCAATTTTACACCGAGGAGGCCGCAGAATGCTCTCCAAAACTTTGAGGTGAACCGGAACCCTCTGTCCGAGACAATATGCAGGGACAAGCCATGCAGACGGAAGATGTGTTGCATGAAGAGGTCAGCCAATCGCGTAGCAGACGGCAGGGCGGTCAAGGGAATGAAGTGAGCCATTTTGAAAAATCGTTCCACCACCACCTAGATCACACTGAAACTCGCAGAAGAAGGAAGATCCGTGACAAAGTCCATAGTGACATGTTGCCACGGGGCAACGGGCACAGGCAGTGGTTGAAGCAGGCCAGCAGGTCTGGAGTGAGCAACTTTATTTGCTGCTAATACCGTGCAAGAGGAGACAAAGTCCATAACATCTTTGGGCAGCGTGGGCCACCAGAACTGACGGGTGATTAGATCTTGGGTCTTACGAGCACCCGCGTGACCTGCCAGCTTAGAACTGTGACCCCAGGGTAAAATGAATGTGGCATTGGTTCAGAAACCCCCGACAAGCACTGGCGTCTCCATCGAACCGAGAGGGCAATGGCAGCGAGAACCGAGGATCCGGACAGGAACTGCCAGGAGGAATAACAGGGGGATCGGCTTGAAGGACTTGCATAGAGGCAGAAAGAGAAGCAACTAGTGTCCCTAGCTGCTGCGCCATAGAGACCACTGCCACGAGGAGCTGATCCTGCCTAGCTCGGAGATCCAGCAGATCCACCTGCATGGCTTGGGAGGATGCCAAGCCCTTGAATTGACCAGCGGAGTCCATGGCCAGAGCGTACTGTCACGGTGCGGGGTGTGGACCCACTGGGCCATACTGCGTAGCGGGATGGCAGCTGGCCAAACAGGTAAGTACAGAGTTCAATTAGTTCAGCGAGGGTACCTGAGGCAATCGTAGGCAGTAGCGAAGCAGGCACGTCCAGGACAAGGCGGCGGGAAGTCGTCAGGTGAGGCGTAGCAGATCAAGCGTAGACTGCAGCACAGCACGGCAATAGCACAGCACGGCACTAGAACTAGGTAGCACGGAAACAGGATACGGGATACAGGAGCAAGAAACACTGGGAAACTGGAATACACTGGGAGACCATAAGCACTACAAACGATGGGTAACAAGCAACGCTCTGGCAAAGAGCAAGAGGAGAGAGCCCTTTTTATAGCCCAGGGCATCCTGGGCTAGATTGCAGACTTGCTGCACAAATGCGCTCGCTGGCCATTTAAGGCCGTGCACACGCGGGCGTGCGCGCCCGCTGGAGACACTCGTGGTCTGGAAGTGAGTGCCAGCGCCTCACAGGAGGACGATGCTGCAGCGAGGTAAGATGTCCATGGCCACGGCCGTCGAGGTTAACGACTGAACGACGGACCGTGGCCATAGACGTTACACAACCAAGTGATGGGAAAAGGGAAGGGAACATTTTCTACACATAGGAGCTAATATTTTTTTGTTCTAGGAAATTATCTAAGTCATCTACTGTAGCTACTGTGACCAGTTCCTGCGGTAGGCTATTCCATAGATTCACAGTTTTCACAGTTCTCACAGTAAAGAAGGCTTGTCGCCTCTGCAGATTGAACCTTTTTTTCTCCAGATGGAGGGAGTGCCCCCTTGTTTTTTGAGGGGTTTTACATGGAACAGGATTTTACCATATTTTTTGCATGTGCCATTAATATATTTATATACGTTAATCATGTCCCTCCTTTGTCGTCTTCTTTCAAGTCTAAATAGGTTTAATTATTTTAAGATTTTGTAAAGGATCTGCCAGGCACAGCTTCGGGGTTTACGCCCATAGATAATCAGTCTGCACCTGCTTCTATGTCTGTGAGACTGACTCCATCTTCCACCACTCAGGGTGGCAGGCTTAGGAGTGGGAGAACCTATCACAGCCTGGCCAGACGGAGCTAGCTCCCGCCCTCTGTCTATTTATACCTGCCTTTCCTGTTCCTCCTTTGCTTGTGATTCTTTTCGTTTGGTTTCCTGGCCCTGCTGCAGCATCTTGTACTATTGTCCTTGCTTCATATTGACCCCGGCTTGCTGACTACTCTCCTGCTCTGCGTTTGGTACCTCGTACACTCCTGGTTTGACTCGGCTTGTTTACTTCTCTTTTTGCTCACGGTGTTGCTGTGGGCAACTGCCCCTTTCTCCCCCTAGCTCTGTGTACCCTTGTACCCTTGTCTGTTTGTCTGTCGTGCACTTATTGAGCGTAGGGACTGTCGCCCAGTTGTACCCCGTCGCCTTGCAAGTAGGCAGGGACTGAGTGGCGGGTAGATTAGGGCTCACTTGTGTGTCTCCCCACCCCCCAGTCATTACATAATCACAAGCCCATACCTAGTCTACCCTGGTCCCTGACACTACTATGGACCCCCTTGAGACCCTGGCTCAGCAAATGCAGGGTCTCTCACTACAGGTCCAGGCCCTGGCTCAGAGGGTCAACCAGCCTGATGCTACCTTGGTAGTCCCCTCACCTCTTGAACCCCACCTCAAGCTGCCCGACCGGTTCTCAGGGGACCGGAAGACTTTTCTCTCCTTTCGGGAGAGTTGTAGGCTCTATTTTCGCTTAAAGTCCCACTCCTCAGGTTCTGAGAGCCAGCGGGTGGGTATAATTATGTCCCGGCTCCAGGAAGGGCCCCAAGAATGGGCCTTCTCCTTGGCTCCTGACGCCCCTGAACTTTTCTCATCTATGACGAGACTGACAAGATTGCTTTTGCCGAGAGTCAGCTGGTGACCTTACGTCAGGGTAAGAGACCTGTTGAGGAGTATTGCTCTGACTTTAGGAAGTGGTGGGTAGCTTCTCGGTGGAATGACCCTGCCTTGAGGTGCCAGTTTAGGTTGGGTCTGTCGAATGCCCTGAAAGACCTGCTAGTTAGCTATCCCTCTTCTGACTCCCTAGACCAGGTTATGGCTTTAGCGGTACGACTTGACCGACGGTCTAAGGGAACGACAACGTGAACGTTTATGTGTTTTCTCCTCCGACTCCCCCATGATGCCTCCCGAGGTTCCGTTGCTTCGTTCCTCCCCGGAAGACTCAGAGGTACCTATGCAACTCGGGGCCTCCGTGTCCCCCCAACAACGTAGAGATTTCCACAGGAAGAATGGTGTCTGCTTCTACTGTGGGGATGACAAGCATCAAGTGAACAACTGTCCTAAGCGTAAGAATACTTCCGGAGAACTTCCGCGCCTAAGTGATCATCGGGAAGGTCACTTGGGAGCACAGGTATTTCCCGTAAATATGAAACGTAATAAGATCTTGCTTCCCTTTCAGGTCTCTTTTGGTGGTAGGTCTGCTACCGGCAGTGCCTTCGTGGATTCAGGGTCCTCTGCTAATATCATGTCTGTGGAATTTGCTATGTCTCTTGCTATGCCTTTGATTGATTTGCCTAAACCTGTCCCGGTAGTGGGTATCGACTCCACTCCTCTTGCTAATGGTTATTTTACACAGCATACCCCTGTTTTTGAACTCCTTGTTGGCTCCATGCATTTGGAGCAGTGCTCTGTACTGTTGATGCAGGGATTGTCGTCCGATTTGGTTTTAGGCCTTCCCTGGTTGCAGTTGCATAATCCCACGTTTGACTGGAATACTGGGGAGCTTACCAAATGGGGTAATGAATGTTTGACGTCATGTTTTTCTGTTAATTCTATTTCTCCCCCTGAGGAGGTGAACACGCTACCTGAGTTTGTTCAGGACTTCGCTGATGTTTTCTCTAAGGAGGCCTCCAAAGTGTTACCTCCTCATAGAGAATACGATTGCGCTATCGAATTGGTACCAGGAGCTAAGCTTCCTAAGGGTAGGATATTTAATCTTTCTTGTCCCGAACGTGAAGCCATGAGAGACTGACTCCATCTTCCACCACTCAGGGTGGCAGGCTTAGGAGTGGGAGAACCTATCACAGTCCGGCCAGACGGAGCTAGCTCCCGCCCTCTGTCTATTTATACCTGCCTTTCCTGTTCCTCCTTTGCTTGTGATTCTTTTCGTTTGGTTTCCTGGCCCTGCTGCAGCGTCTTGTACTATTGTCCTTGCTTCATATTGACCCCGGCTTGCTGACTACTCTCCTGCTCTGCGTTTGGTACCTCGTACACTCCTGCTTTGCCTCGGCTTGTTTACTTCTCTTGTTGCTCACGGTGTTGCTGTGGGCAACTGCCCCTTTCTCCCCCTAGCTCTGTGTACCCTTGTCTGTTTGTCTGTCGTGCACTTATTGAGCGTAGGGACTGTTGCCCAGTTGTACCCCGTCGCCTAGGGCGGGTTGTTGCAAGTAGGCAGGGACTGAGTGGCGGGTAGATTAGGGCTCACTTGTCTGTCTCCCCACCCCCCGTCATTACATATTTCCTCATAACTTATATTCTCCATGCCCCTTATTAGCTTCGTTGCTCTTCTTTGCATTTTTTCCAACTCCAGGGCATCCTTTCTATGAGCTGGAGCCCAGAACTGAACTGCATATTATAGATGAGGCCTCACTAATGCTTTGTAAAGTGGTAATATTACATCCCTGTCCGCGCGAGTCCATGCCTTTTTTATTACACGACAACATCTTGCTGGCCTTTGAAGCAGCTGTATGACATTGCATGCTGTTATTTAGTTTATGATCTACAAGTACACCAGATCCTTCTCAACAAGAGAATCCCCCAGTGTAGCCCCCCCCCCTAGGACATATGATGCATTCAGATTGTTGGTACCCAGATGCATAACTTTACATTTATCTATATTAAACTTCATTTGCCAAGTGGACGCCCAAACATTTAGTGTGTTCAAATCAGCTTGCAATTTCCGAACATCTTCCATAGACTGAACTATATTACATAGCTTGGTGTCATCTGCAAAAATAGAAATAGTGTTATTAACCCCATCCTCTATATCATTAATAAATAAGTTGAATAATAGTGGTCCCAGCACGGAACCCTGGGGTACACCACTTATAACCGGGGACCATTCAGAGTAGGAATCATTGACCACAACTCTCTGGATACGGTCCTTGAGCCAATTCTCAATCCAATTACAAACTATACTTTCTAAACCTATACTTCTTACCCATTATTAAACGTCTATGAGGGACAGTGTCAAATGCCTTTGCAAAGTCCAAAAATACTATATTTACAGCGGCCCCTTTGTCTAGGCTTCTGCTCACCTCTTTATAAAAACAAATCAGGTTGGTTTGACAGCTTCTGTCCTTAGTAAAACCGTGCTGGCTGTCACTTATATAACTATTTTTTGTCACATAATCCTGTATATAGTCCCTCAATCTCCCCTCAAACATTTTCCCCATGATGAATGTTAAGCTTACTGGTCTATAATTACCTGGGGAAGACCTAGAGCACTTTTTGAAAATAGGCACCACATTTGCCCTGTGCTAGTCCCTTGGCACTATACCTGTCACTAGAGAATCCCTAAATATTATGAAGAGGGGGACAGAAATAACTGAACTAAGCTCTTTAAGAACTCTAGGGTGTAACCCATCTGGTCCCGGGGCCTTGTGTACATTTATTTTATTTATCTTGGTTTGGACCATATCTATATTCAGCCAATTCAGTATATGAACTGATATATTAACAACACTGGCACCGGCTAGATCAGCTGCTCTTTCTTCTGTTGTATATACAGAGCTAAAGAACCTATTTAGTAACTCTGCCTTCTCTTGATCCTCTGTGACCAACTCCCCATTACCACTATTTAGGGGTCCTACATGTTCAGACCTTGACTTTTTTTCATTTACATACTTGAAGATTTGTTTTACTATAATTGGCCACCTGCCTTTCATTTTGTATTTTTGCTGATTTTATTACATTTTTACAGATTTTATTAAGCTCTTTATAATTTACATAGGCTACAGCTGTACCTTCAGATTTGTATTTTTCAAATGCCCTTTTTTTGTCATATATTGCCCTTTTTACAGAAGGTGTAAGCCATGTGGTGTTTCATTTTAGTCGTTTATACTTGTTACCTATAGGAATCAATTTTGCACTATAATTACCGAAAGTAGATTTAAAATCTCCCATTTATCCTTTGTACCATTATTTGACATTAGTTCTTCCCAGTCTATATCCTGAATTGCAGTCCTCACCTCTTGAACCCCACCTCAAGTTGCCCGACCGGTTCTCAGGGGACCGGAAGACTTTTCTCTCCTTTCGGGAGAGTTGTAGGCTCTATTTTCGCTTAAAGCCCCACTCCTCAGGTTCTGAGAGCCAGCGGGTGGGTATAATTATGTCCTGGCTCCAGGAAGGGCCCCAAGAATGGGCCTTCTCCTTGGCTCCTGACGCCCCTGAACTTTTCTCATCTATGACGAGACTGACAAGATTGCTTTTGCCGAGAGTCAGCTGGTGACCTTACGTCAGGGTAAGAGACCTGTTGAGGAGTATTGCTCTGACTTTAGGAAGTGGTGCGTAGCTTCTCGGTGGAATGACCCTGCCTTGAGGTGCCAGTTTAGGTTGGGTCTGTCGAATGCCCTGAAAGACCTGCTAGTTAGCTATCCCTCTTCTGACTCCCTAGACCAGGTTATGGCTTTAGCGGTACGACTTGACCGACGGTCTCAGGGAACGACAACGTGAACGTTTATGTGTTTTCTCCTCCGACTCCCCCATGATGCCTCCCGAGGTTCCGTTGCTTCGTTCCTCCCCGGAAGACTCAGAGGTACCTATGCAACTCGGGGCCTCCGTGTCCCCCCAACAACGTAGAGATTTCCACAGGAAGAATGGTGTCTGCTTCTACTGTGGGGATGACAAGCATCAAGTGAACAACTGTCCTAAGCGTAAGAATACTTCCGGAGAACTTCCGCGCCTAAGTGATCATTGGGAAGGTCACTTGGGAGCACAGGTATTTCCCGTAAATATGAAACGTAATAAGATCTTGCTTCCCTTTCAGGTCTCTTTTGGTGGTAGGTCTGCTACCGGCAGTGCCTTCGTGGATTCAGGGTCCTCTGCTAATATCATGTCTGTGGAATTTGCTATGTCTCTTGCTATGCCTTTGATTGATTTGCCTAAACCTGTCCCGGTAGTGGGTATCGACTCCACTCCTCTTGCTAATGGTTATTTTACACAGCATACCCCTGTTTTTGAACTCCTTGTTGGCTCCATGCATTTGGAGCAGTGCTCTGTACTGTTGATGCAGGGATTGTCGTCCGATTTGGTTTTAGGCCTTCCCTGGTTGCAGTTGCATAATCCCACGTTTGACTGGAATACTGGGGAGCTTACCAAATGGGGTAATGAATGTTTGACGTCATGTTTTTCTGTTAATTCTATTTCTCCCCCTGAGGAGGTGAACACGCTACCTGAGTTTGTTCAGGACTTCGCTGATGTTTTCTCTAAGGAGGCCTCCGAAGTGTTACCTCCTCATAGAGAATACGATTGCGCTATCGAATTGGTACCAGGAGCTAAGCTTCCTAAGGGTAGGATATTTAATCTTTCTTGTCCCGAACGTGAAGCCATGAGAGACTGACTCCATCTTCCACCACTCAGGGTGGCAGGCTTAGGAGTGGGAGAACCTATCACAGCCCGGCCAGACGGAGCTAGCTCCCGCCCTCTGTCTATTTATACCTGCCTTTCCTGTTCCTCCTTTGATTGTGATTCTTTTCGTTTGGTTTCCTGGCCCTGCTGCAGCGTCTTGTACTATTGTCCTTGCTTCATATTGACCCCGGCTTGCTGACTACTCTCCTGCTCTGCGTTTGGTATCTCGTACACTCCTGCTTTGCCTCGGCTTGTTTACTTCTCTTGTTGCTCACGGTGTTGCTGTGGGCAACTGCCCCTTTCTCCCCCTAGCTCTGTGTACCCTTGTCTGTTTGTCTGTCGTGCACTTATTGAGCGTAGGGACTGTTGCCCAGTTGTACCCCGTCGCCTAGGGCGGGTTGTTGCAAGTAGGCAGGGACTGAGTCGCGGGTAGATTAGGGCTCACTTGTCTGTCTCCCCACCCCCCGTCATTACATATTTCCTCATAACTTATATTCTCCATGCCCCTTATTAGCTTCGTTGCTCTTCTTTGCATTTTTTCCAACTCCAGGGCATCCTTTCTATGAGCTGGAGCCCAGAACTGAACTGCATATTATAGATGAGGCCTCACTAATGCTTTGTAAAGTGGTAATATTACATCCCTGTCCGCGCGAGTCCATGCCTTTTTTATTACACGACAACATCTTGCTGGCCTTTGAAGCAGCTGTATGACATTGCATGCTGTTATTTAGTTTATGATCTACAAGTACACCAGATCCTTCTCAACAAGAGAATCCCCCAGTGTAGCCCCCCCCCTAGGACATATGATGCATTCAGATTGTTGGTACCCAGATGCATAACTTTACATTTATCTATATTAAACTTCATTTGCCAAGTGGACGCCCAAACATTTAGTGTGTTCAAATCAGCTTGCAATTTCCGAACATCTTCCATAGACTGAACTATATTACATAGCTTGGTGTCATCTGCAAAAATAGAAATAGTGTTATTAACCCCATCCTCTATATCATTAATAAATAAGTTGAATAATAGTGGTCCCAGCACGGAACCCTGGGGTACACCACTTATAACCGGGGACCATTCAGAGTAGGAATCATTGACCACAACTCTCTGGATACGGTCCTTGAGCCAATTCTCAATCCAATTACAAACTATACTTTCTAAACCTATACTTCTTACCCATTATTAAACGTCTATGAGGGACAGTGTCAAATGCCTTTGCAAAGTCCAAAAATACTATATTTACAGCGGCCCCTTTGTCTAGGCTTCTGCTCACCTCTTTATAAAAACAAATCAGGTTGGTTTGACAGCTTCTGTCCTTAGTAAAACCGTGCTGGCTGTCACTTATATAACTATTTTTTGTCACATAATCCTGTATATAGTCCCTCAATCTCCCCTCAAACATTTTCCCCATGATGAATGTTAAGCTTACTGGCCTATAATTACCTGGGGAAGACCTAGAGCACTTTTTGAAAATAGGCACCACATTTGCCCTGTGCTAGTCCCTTGGCACTATACCTGTCACTAGAGAATCCCTAAATATTATGAAGAGGGGGACAGAAATAACTGAACTAAGCTCTTTAAGAACTCTAGGGTGTAACCCATCTGGTCCCGGGGCCTTGTGTACATTTATTTTATTTATCTTGGTTTGGACCATATCTATATTCAGCCAATTCAGTATATGAACTGATATATTAACAACACTGGCACCGGCTAGATCAGCTGCTCTTTCTTCTGTTGTATATACAGAGCTAAAGAACCTATTTAGTAACTCTGCCTTCTCTTGATCCTCTGTGACCAACTCCCCATTACCACTATTTAGGGGTCCTACATGTTCAGACCTTGACTTTTTTTCATTTACATACTTGAAGATTTGTTTTACTATAATTGGCCACCTGCCTTTCATTTTGTATTTTTGCTGATTTTATTACATTTTTACAGATTTTATTAAGCTCTTTATAATTTACATAGGCTACAGCTGTACCTTCAGATTTGTATTTTTCAAATGCCCTTTTTTTGTCATATATTGCCCTTTTTACAGAAGGTGTAAGCCATGTGGTGTTTCATTTTAGTCATTTATACTTGTTACCTATAGGAATCAATTTTGCACTATAATTACCGAAAGTAGATTTAAAATCTCCCATTTATCCTTTGTACCATTATTTGACATTAGTTCTTCCCAGTCTATATCCTGAATTGCAGTCCTCATCCTAGGGAAATTGGCCTTAAAATTAAGTGTTTTCGCCCTCCCAGCCTGGATTTGTTTTTTTACAGTATAACTATATTGTGATCACTGTTACCGAGTTTTTCACGAATATTGACATTCCCAACAAGCTCTGCATTATTAGAAATGATCAGATCCAACAGAGCTTCACCTCTAGTCGGGTCTTTCACAAACTGGCCCATAAAATTTTCCTGCAACAGGTTGAGAAAAGTTCTCCCTTTTGCAGTGGAAGCCAAACCATGATACCAATTAATATCCCTGTAATTAAAATTTCCCATTATCACTGCATTACCAGCCAGAGCAGCCCGCTCCATCTATTTATATAACTGATCTTCCATCTCCTCAGTTATATTGGGGGTCTATAGATTACACCAAAATTATTTTTTTCAGTGTTTACCTCCCCTTGTAATTCCACCCACCCACTATTGTCTCTTGCACAATCACCTTCATATCACTTCTCACATACAGACATACACCACTGCCTTTCCTATTTTTCCTGTCTTTCCGATACAGTGTAAAACACTGTAGATTTACCGCCCAGTCATGAGAAGAGTCTAGCCATGTTTCAGCAACACCAACTATATCTACATGGTCCTCCAGTACCAAGGCCTCAAGCTCCCCCATTTTGCTTGCTAGACTTCTGGCATTTGTGAACATACACTTTAACTTGCCTTTTAATTTTTCACTTTTAGTATCAGAAATGTGATTATTTGACATTATTTGGGCATTTTTATTTTCATTGCTGTTTTGTAACAAAATAATCTCCTTATCCTGTTGTGTAGTCCTCTCCCCACAGTCTTTCTCCCCCCACCAATTTAGTCTGTCCCCTCTCTAACCTAACTACCCCTTTATTTTCTACATTGACCTCCCACCTCAGCCCTAGTTTAAATACTCTACCACACAATGTAGGCTTAGATACAGGACCCCAGATGACATTCTTTTTATTCCTGTATAAGGGTATGTTCACACGGCCTATTTACGGACGTAATTCAGGCGTATTAACCCCCGAATTACGGCCGAAATTACGGCTTGAAAGCGTTGGCAAACATCTGCCCATTGAAAGCGATGGGCTGATGTTTGTCTGTTCACACGAGGCGTATATTTACGCGTCGCTGTCAAAAGACGGTGCGTAAATAGACGCCCGCCCCAAAGAAGTGTCATGTCACTTCTCAGACGTAAATGGAGCCGTTTTCCATGGACTCCATGGAAAACCAGCTCCAGTTACGTCCGTAATGGACGCGGCGTTCAAGCACCTGCACATGCCGTTTCGGCTGAAATGACGGGGCTGTTTTCTCCTGAAAACAGCCCCGTAATTTTGGCCGTTACGGACGCTGCCGTTTGAACATACCCTAAGATTAGTGTTTTGGGGCCCTGTATCTAAGCCTAACATGTGGTATTCTTAGATACATGGCCCATGTGTGACACTGTCTGCTTGGGTAATGTATCTAAGGCTACCTTGTGGTAGGCTTAGATACATGGTTTAACAGTATCACACATGAGCAGTGTATCTAAGCATCCCTCTTTTTTTTTTTTTCTTAGTTATTATGTGTTTTTTACAGGTTGGGTCCTTGCTACTACATCAAGTTCAAGGACTACTTCAATGACACTTTTTTTATTTTTAATAAAATCGTTAACCAGTGTTGTGCGTGTTTATTTTATAACAATTTTTTTTCTATGTCCTACTCATTTATTTAAAAATTTATTACTAGTGCATTATTAATGGCCACTGTAAAACAGCGTCCATTAGTAAGGCTTCATGCACACTAGCGTGTGTATTTTCCTCGTGTTAAAAACTTGCGTCAATCCCGTCCGTGTGTTTGCGTTAGGGCGGATTAACACGAACGTGCTATACGTCCGTGCAACCCACGTGGTATTCACGCGGGTCGCACGGACCTATGCAAGTCTATGGGGCAGTGCAGACAGTCCGTGAATTTTACGCAGCGTGAGTCCGCTGCGTAAAACTCGCGACATGTTCTATATTTCTGCGTTTTTCGAGCTTCACGCACCCATTGCAGTCAATAGGTGCGTGAAAAATCAGGCGCACCCCATGGAAGCACTTCCATGGGACGCGCGTGATTCGCGCAACATCAGTAAAAGAATGAATGTAAACAGAAACGTGCTTTTCTGTTTACAAACATCCAAACAGAGTGTCATAATGATGGCGGCTGCGCGAAAACCGCAGCCGCGCATCCGTATGAACATGACACGGAGCTGTCAAGTGCATTTTGCGCACGCAAAACGCCACCGTATTTGTGTGCGCAAAACGCACACGCTCGTGTAAATCCGCCCTTATGCATCAGTGTGCTTTTCGATTGTCATGTGTTATTCACGCACTCACAAAGCCAGCCCATTTTTTTCTTCTTTTTTACAACAAATTGCTGTGTAAATCACGCACCAAACACGTGTGTGCTGTTTGAAGTCAATGCATGCGTGAAAACCACAATGTGAGTGTAGGTGCATGATAACGCAGCAATAGAGGACATGCAGTATGTTTCACGCAGCGGACTCTCGCTGCGTGAGAACGGCCCAATTGAAATAAATGGGTCGCGTGTGTTGTGCGTTTTTTCAAAGCACAGCACACAGACTTGATTCACGCTAGTGTAAATCGTGCCTAAGGCCCCATTCACACCAGGGTGTATCTCGTCCGTGTGCTGATTGTCGAAACCACGCACAGCACACGCGACCCATTTATTTCAATGGGGCCTTTTTCACTCAGCGAGAGTCCGCTGCGTGAAATATACTGCATGTCCTCTATTGGTGCGTTATCATGCACCTACACTCACATTAAAGTCAATGCATGTGTGAAAACCATGCACCAAACAAGCGTGTTTGGTGCGTGATTTATGCTGCAATTTGTTGTAACAAAAAAAATGGCCTTTCTGAGTGCGTGAATAACGCATGCCACTTGCTAAGCACACTGATGCATAACGCACACAAACTGACCCGATTCAAAAACTCAGCGTTTTGCGCGCGTGTCAGCAGCGTGTTGCATGCGTATTTTAACCATGTGTGCGTGTATTACACGCGTAAGACATGCGTTTTTTCTGCGCGTGTAAAAAACGCACGCAGCTGTTCTGTTTACGCCAGCATACAAAAAGGCCAAGAATGCAACACCCCTGCTTGATGTGTGCACCTCTGTTTCTTCATTTGTGTGCTTTTGGTGCAACCCAGTGTTCAAACCAGTATTTGCGGTTACTTTGTATGCCACACTGCATTGATGCCACCTAGCTCTCTGGCCCGTGTCCTATTAGCATGGATGCTATCCCGGAGGTTTGGCCAACGCGGTAGCATTCTACGGCCACACTGGCGGAGATCAGGTAGGATGTGGGTTCACCCAATAGTAGCCCAACGCACCTCTAAAGGGCATTTTCATACCCTCTTTGCTGACCTCTGTCGTCACCCAGAAAAATTTCGCTCCTTTTGCCGCCTGTCTGTGCCTGCCTTTGATATGCTGCTGGAGCTGGTTCGGCCTGGAATAACCTATCAGGACACCAACATGCGGCGCTGTATTTCCCCAGAGGAGCGTCTCCTTGTCACCTTACGGTATGTGCTGTTTCGTTATCCAGGTTACACATTGTTTTAGGTGCTTCATGTCCTACCTAACATGTTGGCTTTGTGGTTTGTTTTCATTATTTCCTGTAGATTTTTGGCGACCGGCAATAGCTACCATTCCCTTCATTTCGAATTCCTTCTTGGAGTGTCCACTATTTCCGGCATTGTCCCAGCAACCTGTGTGGTCCTGTGGCTGAGATTGAAGAGCAGCGTGATCCCTCAGCCTACGGCCCAACACTGGCTTCGAATAGCCCAGCAGTTTGAAACCAACACTCAATTTCCCCACTGTATTGGTGCACTGGATGGGAAGCACATCCGTGTCCAAAAACCCCCCCACTCTGGGTCTCGATACTTCAACTACAAGCAGTTTTTTTCCATAGTCTTGCTGGTCTTGTCGGACTGTAATTTGTGCTTTACCATCGTGGACATCGGGTCCTATGGAAGCTCTGCGGATGCCCGCATTTTTCGCTCGTCCAGAATGGGCCAGCGTTTAATGTCTAACCAACTTGATGTTCCCGAGCCTAGCATCCTCCCTGGCACCAGCGGTCCACCCGTTCCTTATGTTATGGTTGCAGATGAGGGTTTTGCCCTCAGCAGACAAGTCATGCGTCCATATGCGCGGGGGGCATGGATAACCGTAGGCGCATTTTCAATAACCGGCTAGGCAGAGCACGGAAAGTGGTGGAATGCGCCTTTGGCATCATGACCAGCAAGTGGAGGGTCCTGATGACAGCAATGCAAATGTCGCCGTCAAATGTGACATGTGTGATCAAAGCCTGTGTTGTGCTGCACAACTTTACCCGCATCCATGATGCCGCTCATGATGGGGAATATATATGTTAACATCTGCACCCACCACCAGCCTCGCCCAGGCTGCTCGGCCTGGGCGGCCACCGACATCTGGCCTGCGAGTGTGCCACCAATTTGCTGAGTATTTTGACAGCCAGCCTTGAGATGTAACCTGCCAGAACGTAGCCATTTGAGGTGTGGTGAAGTTAGTATTCTTTTCTCGAACGTCTGTTTATCGCTCTAGTCCTTTTTTGGTTGGGGGGGGGGGTTAGGGACTCGCAAAACTTGATGTAATGGCAGGAAGGAGGTGAAGGGAACAAGTGAGCCCTAATCTACACACCGCCCTGTCCCTGCCTACTTGCAACGACCCGCCCTAGGCGACGGGGTACAACTTGGCGGCGGTCCCTACGCTGTCTAAGTGCAAGGGAGTACAAACAGGGAACACGCAAGGGAATACAGTAGCCCACGGAACGCCGCAAGGAAACGGAGCGGTGAATGAGCCAGTCAGGATCAGGAAGTAGTGGAGTATACAAACGGGAGCACGGAGCAGAAGCAAGCCAGGGGCAGAGCAACGCAGGATAAACGTAACTGAAGCAAGGCAGAAGCACGGCAGAAGCAGGCTGGAGCAAGGCAGCAGTGGGGCCAGGAATCCAAGAAGAATAACAAGCAAGGAGGAAGAGAAAACGGCAGGTATAAATGGACAGGGGGCTGACCAGGCCGCGATAGGCTCTCCCACTCCTGAGCCTGCCACCCTGATTGGTGGGAGCAGGTGTCAGTCTCAGAGGTCTGGCCTCAGGTGTCGACTGATTAATCCTGGGAGTATACCCAGACGTAGTGCCTGGCAGATCCTTTACACTTGAGGCCCCTTGACGTGGGTTGCGAGCTTAAAGCTCTGGAGGCGTTTGGAATACCCTTTTTTTAAGCCAATAATTCCTGGACAGAACATCCTCTTGTGTAGACAAAGGATTTCCTGCCCTATATGTCAGCGCCCCTTTCTGCGTGAGTAAAGGTAGGTATGGGCAAACAATAACTATACTAATAACACCTCAGTTCCTGGTATTCCAATCCCCTTCCGATCAACGTAGACCTCAACGATGTGGTGGAGAAATGTCATACCGTCCAAACCTCTTACGCCATGGCACCTCCTAGCGGTAGAGGCTGTAGAAATCGGTGAGCTATGTAACAGAAGGATTGTCCACACGGGAGTGAAATATATAAAACATTGGCGTTTATGTTATTTTCACATACACTCCATAACACAAAAAACACACGCGGGAGAACATACCCCAACAAAAATTGGCACCAACATGATGCATTGCATAAAGAAACATGGAAGGATTCCTAGGCTGTCATGGCTTTTTAACATGTGGCCTTAGAACACACGCGCCCCTACAGATTGTGATAGGCATGGGGCGGCGAGGTGTAAGCAGACATATCCGCACCACTATGCTGTCCCCGGCCCTGATGAGGATGTTCCTGCACAGCATAGTGGGGGTGATACTGCGTCTGGTAGCCGTGAGGCTGCATGGGAGCCTGTAAACTTGGGGCAGGTAGGGAGTATGGAGGGAAGTGACGGACAGGGACAGCCATTGGGCCAGGGGAGAGGTATCTTGGGCCTGCAGGATATTGCGGCATCTGCGATATTCCAGGGGCAGGTTGGGAGGGCCCTGGCAAATGGACCCCCGCGGAGGGCATAAAGACACTACGCCACTGCTCGATAGATGTGAAGCACCGCCCTGGACTAAGCGGGGGTGTAGCACTGTCGATTAGCGACAGCATATTAGATTGCAGCCGCACCAGCCTATGCACTGGTACCCGGCGCATTAAAGATGCCATGCTGCGACAAAAAAAGTAGTGGTTGTCCTCATCAGCTGCACGGCGCAGGTACTCCAGAACACGCGCGTCCACAAGTGCACCTGCGGGTGGGTTGACAGGGCGTCTGCGGCGGGGTGCTGCATGGCTAGGTGCCACTTGGCCCGGTGGCCCAGCTTCAGGCGCTGAGGCGACTGGGACAGGATCCTCTCTGGTGGGGTCTGGGGTTAGGGTGACCAGGGGAGCGGCGGCTTCGGACGCCTGGCTAGACTCAGGCCGTGCCTCCTCTTCAGACGCGTCAAGAGTGTCGCTAGTTCTAGAATATAGGGGAGATGTCAGTTGAGGAACCCAATTTACTGTGCAAACACAAAGCTGCTTTGGCGTATCTGACATTTTTGGTAGGTCATGTTTGCAAAAAGGGTCAACAACGAGTACTTACGTTCGCATGTCCATTATTTCCCACAGGAACAACAGCTGCTCATAATAAATATAGCGGCGTTTCCTGGTGCCACCTTCTCCGCTGCGCCCGCCGGAACCATATTCTCTCCGGAACTGGTCCCTTGAGCTTCGCCACCGTCTCTTTACATCGTCCACTGTATGATTAATAAAGAACACATCATTCAATAAACACACCAGATGTTACTGCGCACACAGACAGTGCATATAAACTACTGTACCACACGTCCACACAAGAACACACCTAACTTGATGATACTATAAAGATGCCACTGAACGGAAACGTTGCCAATGACAGGCATTCATTCACCAGGGACGCAATAGGCAATATGGATGTCATTATACACATAGATGTCGACACACATATATACACTCACCAATGCGTTGGCGGTCACGGGTGTGGCTGTCGGCCCACTCCTGCTCGAACAGCGCCTCGGCAATATGCTCCCATGCTGCCTCCTTGACTGTGCGGTCATGGTATGACTCCGCATGGGTGTTCCAGACCTCCGGACGTTCCTGAACTAAAGCGATGAGCTTAGCAACATCCATCTGGCGAGGCATGGCTGCAAGCTGCTTGTGGTGCTGTAGTAAACGGTTTGGCCTCTTTTTGAAAACCTGCTCTCTAAGCTACTTCCTGCTTTTCTGCTGGTTTCAACTCGTTAGTTCAAACTCCTTAGCATAGAGACAACGTGTCCTGCGTGAAAAACGCGCGTTCGGCGCTGCTGCCACCGTATGACATGCGTGATTTTCACGCACCCATTGACTTCAAAGGGTGCGTGATGCGCGAAATACGCAGAGATATTGAACCTGTCGCGTTTTGTACGCAGCGAACAAACGCTGCGCAAAAATCACGCACTGTTTGAACTGCCCCATTGACTTCTATAGGGCTGTGCGTGGCGCGCGAAAAAAACGCGGCCTGCACGCACGCAAATCATGCTCGTGTGAATCCCCCCTTATTATTAGGGCACGTTCAGACGTGGCAGAGTTTTTATGCTTCAAATGTTGTTGCAGATTTAGGGGAAAGTACGCAACGAATCTGCACCAATATTTGCAGTTTTGACAGGTAATTCAGACGTTGCAGAAAACACAGCTGAATTGCCACATATTTCAGTTTTTGCATTGCAAAGGCTGAAATACTTTGTGCTATTCCACTTCTCCGCAACAGACAGTGCATGCTGCGGCCTGAAATTTCTGCACCGCTGCCTATCGTACGCAGCAGAGTTTTCATCAATGTCTGAACTAACTTGCCTAAAAATGTGTAGAAGGGCTGATTCAGACGAACGTGGCGTTTTTGCGCAGGCAAAACATGCAGCGTTTTGCCTGCGAAAAAGACAGTTACCTGCTCCATGAGGCAGCATCATATGATGCGCAAAAACCACGCAGCCGCCATCATTATGACACGCCATTTGGATGTTTGTAAACAGAAAAGCACGTGGTGCTTTTCTGTTTACATTCATCCTTTTGACAGCTTTTGTGCAAAACAGCCAGTTCGCACGGAGGTGCTTCCGTGCGGCAATGCGTGGTTTTCACGCACCCATTGACTTCAATGGGTGCGTGATGCGTGAAAAATGCCGAGATATTGAAAATGCCGAGATATTGAACATGTCGCTTTTGAACAAAGCGTGCAGGAGCGGAATCCCCGACCATAGTGGGATTCCACTACTCCGATAAGTTACAATAGCGCTACGCACAATAGCGCTAGGTACAGGTGGGGGAGGGGTAGTGTGTCATCTGTGTAATAAATTACTCCTCCTCACAGCACAAAGTGCATGTGAGGAGGAGGAATGGTACATGAAGTACAATAACGGAGGCAGCATTAGGCTAAGTTCACACAGAGTATTTTGCCGAGTTTTTTTAAAGTGGAAACAGCGTCGCAAAACTCGTCAAAAACGGCCCAAAAATGCATACCATTGATTTCAATGGGAGGCGTCGGCGACTTTTTCCCGAGAGCAGTAAAACTGCCTTGCGGGAAAAAGAAGCGACATGCTCTATCTTCGGGCGTTTACGCCTCTGACCTCCCATTGACTTCAATGGGAGGCAGAGAAAGCGTATTTCGCGTTGTTTTATGCCCGCGGCGCTCAATTGCCGCGGGCGAAAAAAACGCCACGGAAAACGACGCGAAAAACGCAGCAAAAAAACCCGCAAACAACGACGAAAAAAAAAGACGCAAAAAACGACGAAAAAAGGCCACGATAAACGCCGCGAAAAACATCGTGGAAAAATACGCGAAAAAAGCCGCAAACAAAGAGGCAAAGAACGCCGCGAAAAACAACAGGGAAAACGCCATGAAAGACGCAACGAAAAACGCAGCAAAAATAGCCGCAAACAACGACGCAAAAAAAGAAACGATAAACGACGCAAAAAAAGCTACGATAAACGCAACGGAAAACATAGCGAAAAACATCGCAAAAAAATATGCAAACAAACAAGCAAAAAACGCCAAGATAAACTAAGCGAAAAACGCCCCGAACAAAGCGGCAAACAAAAACGCAAAGAAAGCCGCAAACAGCGCACAAAAAACACCGGGAAAAAATACGCAAAAATCAACGTGCAGGGAGAGGTAAATCTGCCGCAAACTTCAAGACGGAATTTTGAGGCAGATATTCCTCCTGCAAAAAAACTCTGTGTGAACATGGCCTTAGTGGAGAGAGACATGAGATAGAAGAGGGTGGACGAGGGTTAGGGTAGACAGGAAGAGGTTTATAGACCTGAAAAGAGAAAGAAAACATAAATGTGAAAAAACATAATGGGGAGGATAACATTTGCACACCATCCTTCAAGAATGTCAGCAAGGAGACAAGTCCAGTGAAGGATGTCAGCGGGGAGGAGCAACGACAGCTCACATGAACTCTTGGAAGGTACGTGCACGCTCATTGCAGCCTGCAATGAGCGTGCACGGAAAAAAAGTTTCATCAGAAGGAAAGATCAACAAACCAGACCTGAACTGCATGTAAACAAACTGTGCTAAATTCAAAGAAGAAATGTGGTAAGTAGAATTTTTAAAAAAAAGAATGCTTTATTTAGGTTGTCTGTATAAGGGACAATGTATGACACAGTTTTTGAAAAATTTTTGGTATCTCGGACAACCCCTTTAAGCCATGCATTTAAGTCCCTGAGCTCCCGCTGTCTTTCCTGTGATGTGCATGGCACAGGCAGTATTTCTGAGAATACTACCTTGGAGGTACTTCCCTTCAGCTTGTATCCTAGTTCTTTAAAATTATTCTTAAGGCTCCTCCTTTTATTCTGTCATTGGTTCCCACATGGACGACGACAGCTGGATCATCACCAGCCCCTCCCAGTAATTTATTTACCCGTTCCACCACATCCTGAACCCTGGCACCAGGGAGACAGCACACCATTCGGTTTTGGCACATTACATGCACACATTTGGCGACAAATTATTCTATCCGTCTTCCTGATTATAGAATCCCCTACAACTACTAATTGTCTTGCCTTACCTGCATTACCATCCCGCCGACTACTAGCTGGGCTGTTCTCTCGGTTGTTAGGGAGGTCAGTATCCACTAGGGCTGCCATTTATGAGACCGACACCCTCGTATCATCACCCAACTTGGCAGTTTTGCTTGGAATATCAGAAACAGGTGTAATGTCCGTGGCTGCGGGCTTTTAGCTCCAGCCTCCCGCTGACAGCCGCAGCCACGAGTCGGCAAGTGCTGGCCCCAGCCTCCTCCTCAGGAGACGCCAGCGCTTGCATCAACTCACCTCTGCTGGATCCCGTAGGGTGCGCGCGCATGCTCGTCCCCGCTCTTAAAGGGGCAGCGCACGCACCGGACATCATGGACGACCTTTGACCCGTGAGTACCCTGGACTATGAGAGGTCCAGCCCCCTAGTTAGATGCCTGAGCGTTGTTGTGTTTCCTTAGTCTGTCTATGCAAATTGGTCCCCTAGTGTTTCCTGCTCCCAGTGTTTCCCGTTCCTGCTCCTGTTCCTATATCCCGATCTAGTGCCGTGCTTGCTATTGTCGTGCCGTGCTAGATGCCACGCTTGACTGCCTACCCACGCCTGTCGTCCACCTGCTGCCTAGTTCCTGCCAAGCTACTGTCCGTGCTGCCACAGGTACCCTATATACCATAGACTGTGACCTGCGCCCTGTTGGCCAGCTGCCCTACCGCCAAGGCGGTACGGCCCAGTGGGTCCACAGACCCTTCATGACAGTATGCTCAGGCCATGGACCCCCCTGGCCGGTTCAAAACTATGACGACGACGCAAGAGATGCGAGCGGATATGCGGGACCTTTGGTCCCGACAGGACCAACTCCTTCAGGCGTTGAACATTCTTGCACGTCGGCAGGAGGCACAAGCTACTGTTCATCCTACTACACCTCCTGGCAATATTGTTCCTCTTACTACACCTCCTGGAAATGTGGATCCTCCGTCTCAACCGCTTTGCAGTATTGACCCACGTGTTTCTTTGCCCCTTCCTGACCTCTATGATGGAGTAGCAAGTCCCTGTCCCGGTTTCCTTAATCAATGCCAGATCCACTTTAGCTTGTATGCTAGGACTTTTTGGTCTGATGACGCCAGGGTCGCGTTCATCATTTCTCTCCTAACTGGAAAGGCCCTTGCATGGGTGAACCCTATCTGAGAGAAGCAAGGACCAGAGACCCGTGACTTCTCTGCCTTCCTTCAGACGTTTCGCATGGTGTTTGAGGAGCCCGGCCGGGTCTCATCTGCAGCGGCTTCTTTGATTGACCTGCGCCAAGGAGACACCTCCGTGAGTGAGTACTCCATCCACTTCCGCACCCTGGCTGGAGAGCTCGCATGGAACAATGAGGCTCTGGTGGATGCATTCTGGCACGGACTATCTTCCAGAATTAAGGACGAACTTGCCGCCCGGGATCTGCCGTCTACCCTGGATGCCCTCATCCTTCTCTCTGCCCGGATTGATATGCGGATCCGTGAACGCCTCAAAGAGGTTCGACGGGAGGGAAGCCTTCCTAGTCTGGCCCCTACGTTGCAGCAACCCCTGCTGCCCTCAGATGCCGATCCTCCTGAAAAGTCGGTAATAACGGACCATTATAAGTTATCTACCTAAGAGAGACTACGCAGGCGCACATCTGCGTAGACTTTGTCTTTACTGCAGCCTCGATGGCCACCTGGTGCGCCTGTGTCCCCAAAAATCCCAAAACCTAGGGTTGCTTGGAGTGGCGACCCTGGGTAAAGATGGACTTCCGTCTAAATTGTCCATACCTGTGACTATAATGGTCGGCGAGAGAACACACCAGGTCTATGCGTATCTGGACTCTGAATCCGCTGCTAATTTTATCCGCAGAGATCTGGTGGATCTTCTGCAGTTACCCACCACTCTCCTGGAGAGCCCAATGGTCGTTGCCTCAGTGAATGGACTACCTCTGCCAGACCCAGTTATTGCTGTGACCAAGCCGCTGAGGCTCCAAGTGGGAGCTCTTCACACCGATCTCCTGTCGTTCTATGTCCTATCCAAAGCCGTTAATCCAGTGTTGCTGGGCCTGCCTTGGTTCCGACTGCATGCCCCAGTTCTGGACTGGAATTCTGGAGAGGTTCTCCAGTGGGGTCCTGAGTGTCAAGGTCGTTGCCTGGTGCGGATTCGTTCGGCTCAGCCTTCTCTGCCTCGGACATTGGCAGGATTGCCGGGTCATTATACTGCCTTTTCAGACGTCTTCAGCAAGAGGGAGGCGGAGATTTTGCCTCCACATCGGGCGTATGACTGCCTTATTGAACTGTTACCTGGTGCATCCCTTTCCCGTGGTAGGGTATATCCTCTCTCCTTGCAAGAGACTCTGTCCATGTCCGCCTATGTGAAGGAGAACCTAGAAAGGGGCTTCATACGAAAGTCTTCCTCCCCGGCAGGAGCCGGGTTCTTCTTCGTCAAAAAGAAAGATGGCTCTCTTCGCCCTTGCATCGACTACTGTGGTCTTAACCAGATCACGATGAAGAATAAATATCCATTGCCACTGATCTCCGAACTGTTTGATCGAATACGTGGTGCAATTTTTTTTTCCAAACTAGACCTGTGTGGTGCTTCCAACCTAATCCGGATTCGTCATTGCGATGAATGGAAGACTGCATTTAACACCCGTAATGGACACTATGAGTATCTAGTAATGCCCTTCGGCCTGTGTAATGCTCCCGCGGTTTTCCAAGAGTTCGTTAATAACATTTTCCGTGACCTCCTACACGTTTGTGTTGTAGTCTATCTTGATGACATCTTGATTTTCTCCCCAGATCCGGTGACGCACCAGAGACATGTCCGTCAGGTTCTGCTACGGTTAAGGGAGAATCTTCTGTACGCCAAGTTGGAGAAGTGCATATTTGACAAGGATGCTCTACCCTTCCTGGGCTACATCCTTTCGAATTGAGGTCTCGAGATGGACCCTGAGAAGGTAAAGTCTGTCCTGGAGTGGCCACGCCCTCAAGGCTTGAGGGCCATACAGCGCTTTTTGGGATATGCTAACTTTTACAGGCAGTTTATTCCGAACTTCTCTTCACTGACTTCTCCCATTTCTAAACTTATTAAGAAGGGTATGAACGCCAAGGTGTGGACTCCCAAGGCAGAGTCTGCATTCAATAGCCTGAAGAGTTCCTTCACGTCCGCTTCTATCCTCCATCATCCGGATGTCTCTCTACAGTTCTCATTGGAGGTGAACGCATCCTCTGTAGGTGCTGGTGCACTCCTGTTCCAGAGAGGTCCCAAGGGCAAGTCAAGGGTATGTGGATACTTCTCTAAGCTCTTCTCTTCCGCAGAACGCAACTACTCGATTGGGGATCGGGAGTTACTGGCCATCAAATTGGCTCTGGAGGAGTGGAGACACCTACTAGAGGGCGCAGCTCACCCGATCTTGATTTTTACGGACCACAAGAATCTGACCTACCTCCAGACGGCACAACGGCTGAACCCTCGTCAGGCCAGGTGGTCACTGTTCTTTGCAAGGTTTCTGTTTGAGCTTCATTATCGCCCGGCCGACAAGAATGTGAGGGCTGATGCCTTGTCCAGGTCTTTCGAGACAGAAGACACCATTGAGAATCCACAGAATATTATCGATCCATCCTGCATTGTCTCGGTCAATCCTGCAGATTGGGGACATTCCTCCTGGGAGGACTTTTGTGTGCCTGGCTGATCGTGGAAGAATCCTCTGCTCGGGTCACTCCTCTAGACTGGCAGGTCACGCGGGGTTACGTAAGACCCAGGATTTGATTGCTCGTCATTTCTGTTGATATTGTGGACTTCGTTTCTTCCTGTGCGGTATGTGCAGCCAACAAGACGACCCACTCCAGACCTGCTGGCCTGCTCCAGCCATTGTCTGTGCCCAATGCTCCCTGGCAGCATATAGCGATCGACTTTATCATGGACCTGCCTCTGTCTGCTGGATGCAGTACTGTCTGGGTAGTGGTGGACCGATTTTCGAAGATGGCCCACTTCGTTCCTCTGACCGGCCTTCCTTCCGCTCCTCAGTTGGCCAAATTATTTATTCAACACATCTTCCGCCTGCACGGTTTGCCACAGCATATTGTGTCCGATCGGGGGGGTTCAGTTTACCTCAAGGTTCTGGAGAGCCCTCTGCGGACTTCTTGGCGTGAAGTTGGACTTTTCTTCTGCCTACCATTCTCAGTCTAATGGTCAGGTCGAGAGGGTCAACCAGATTTTGGAGAACTACCTACGCCACTTCATCTCTAAGCAGCATAATGACTGGGTGCAGCTGCTCCCATGGGCGGAGTTCTCCTATAACAATCACATCAGTGAGTCTACTAGGAATACTCCGTTCCGCATTGTCTATGGCCAGCATCCACGAATTCCTCTTCCGGTGCCTGATGCTTCCGAGGTACCTGCAGCTGACTCCAAGTTTAGAGACTTTTTGCAGATCTGGCAGCAGACTCGATCCTCCATCCTAATGGCAGTGGACCGCATGAAACGGAAGGCTGACACAAGGAGAAGAGAGCCTCCTCGGTTTCTTCCTGGCACTAAGGTCTGGCTGTCGTCCAGGAATATCCAACTGAGGGTGCCATCATGTAAATTTGCCCCCAGGTTCCTCGTACCATTCAAGGTCCTACAGCAGATTAACCCTGTCGCCTACAAGCTTCGGCTGCCTCCTAACCTCAGGATTCCAAACTCCTTCCACGTCTCCCTCCTGAAGCCTGTGATCCTAAACCACTACTCAAAAGACTTCCAGCCCTGCGGTTGCCCCCAGCGGCCCCTCGAACATCTTTGAGGTCAAGGAAATCTTGGACACCAAGAGAGTGATAGGAAAGACCTTTTATTTGGTGGATTGGAGTGGGTTTGGTCCCGAAGAGAGGTCCTGGGAGCCAGAGGAGAACCTCAATGCCCCTACTCTTCTGAAGAAGTTTCTCTCTCGCTCTGGCCCCAAGAAGAGGGGGCATAAGAGGGGGGATGCTGTAATGTCCATGGCTGCGGGCTGTCAGCTCCAGCCTCCCGCTGACAGCCGCTGCCACAAGTCATTACATGCACACATTTGGCGACAAATTATTCCATCCGTATTCTAATTGTCTTGCCTTACCTGCATTACCATCCCGCCGACTACTAGCTGGGCTGTTCTCTCGGTTGTTAGGGAGGTCAGTATCCACTAGGGCTGCCATTTATGAGACCGACACCCTCGTATCATCCCCCAACTTGGCAATTTTGCTTGGAATATCAGAAACAGGTGTAATGTCCGTGGCTGTGGGCTTTTAGCTCCAGCCTCCCGCTGACAGCCGCAGCCACGAGTCGGCAAGCGCTGGCCCCAGCCTCCTCCTCAGGAGACGCCAACGCTTGCATCCACTCACCTCTGCTGGATCCCATAGGTTGCGCGCGCACGCTCGTCCCCGCTCTTAAAGGGGCAGCACGCGCACCGGACATCATGGACGACCTTTGACCCGTGAGTACCCTGGACTATGAGGGGTCCAGCCCCCTAGTTCGATGCCTGAGCGTTGTTGTGTTTCCTTAGTCTGTCTATGCAAATTGGTCCCCTAGTGTTTCCTGCTCCCAGTGTTTCCCCTTCCTGCTCCTGTTCCTATATCCCGATCTAGTGCCGTGCTTGCTATTGTCGTGCCGTGCTGGATACCACGCTTGACTGCCTACCCACGCCTGTCGTCCACCTGCTGCCTAGTTCCTGCAAAGCTACTGTCCATGCTGCCACAGGTACCCTATATACCATAGACTGTGACCTGCGCCCTGTTGGCCAGCTGCCCTACCGCCAAAGCGGTATGGCCCAGTGGGTCCACAGACCCTTCGTGACAACAGGATTGGCTTTCCTTTTCTTGGACCCCTTTCTACTGCCCCTATCTACATTAACCCAGCTACTTGCCTGATCCTGCTGACCCATGTCTTCACCCTCCAGTTCTACACCACTAACTGTTTGCTCAGTGAGCAGCATCCTCCACTCAAGATTGTCTATCGCTATCAGTGTTGCATTTTGCTCCTCCAGATCTCTAAGGCGAGCTTCCAGGTGAATAATATGCTCACATCTGCCACAGAGGTATTCACCCTGGAACTCTAGCTCCAGTTGTGCATTCATATGGCAAACTGTGCACTGAAGAAAACCTCCAATCTTGCTATCCAATACCCCAGTTACAACAAAATAGTGAACAATTGTTAAAATAAAAGAAAAGAAGAGTACTTACAGGGACTTTAAGTCCTCTTTTTTTTTTACTCCGGTTTAGTAACACCACTTGATCCACAAGCCACTTAATTTAGCAAAGCCAAAACTTGTCATCTTGTCAAAAGGTCAACTGAGGCCTGCAGGCTAATTTATATCATACTTCTCTACAATATATCGATATAACCTATGATTTGGAACTGGATAAATTTACTGGGCGTATATGAGTTGACATACACTGTAAAGGATCTGCCAGGCACAGCTTCGGGGTTAACTTCCATAGGTAATCAGTCTTCACCTGAGTCTATGTCTCTGAGACGGACTCCAGCTTCCACCACTCAGGCTGGCAGGCTTAGGAGTGGGAGAGCCTATCGCAGCCTGGCCAGACTCAGCTAGCTCCCGCCCTCTGTCTATTTATACCTGCCTTTCCTGTTCCTCCTTGCTTGTGATTCTTCCCGTGTGGTTTCCTGGCCCAGCTACAGCTTCTGACTATTTGATCCTGCTCCATACTGACCCTGGCTTACTGACTACTCTCCTGCTCTGCGTTTGGTACCTCGTGCACTCCTGGTTTGACTCGGCTCGTTCACCACTCTTGTTGCTCACGGTGTTGCCGTGGGCAACTGCCCCATTTCCCTTAGCTTTGTGTACCCTTGTCTGTTTGTCTCGTGCACTTACTGAGCGTAGGGACCGCCGCCCAATTGTACCCCGTCGCCTAGGGCGGGTCGTTGCAAGTAGGCAGGGACAGAGTTTCGGGTAGATTAGGGCTCACTTGTCCGTTTCCCTACCCCTATCATTACATAATCACAAGCCCATATACCTAGTCTACCCTGGTCCCTGACACTACTATGGACCCCCTTGAGACCCTGGCCCAGCAAATGCAGGGTCTCTCCCTACAGGTCCAGACCCTGGCTCAGAGGGTCAACCAGCCTGACGCTACCATGGTAGTCCCCCTCACCTCACCTCTTGAACCCCACCTCAAGTTGCCTGACCGGTTCTCAGGGGACCGGAGGACTTTTCTCTCCTTTGGGGAGAGTTGTAGGCTCTACTTTCGTTTAAAGCCTCACTCCTCAGGTTCTGAGAGCCAGCGGGTGGGTATTATTATGTCCCGGCTCCAGGAAGAGCCCCAAGAGTGGGCCTTCTCCTTGGCTCCTGACGCCCCTGAACTTTCCTCCATTAATCGTTTCTTTTCTGCTCTCGGACTCATTTATGACGAGACTGACAGGACTGCCTTTGCTGAGAGTCAGCTGGTGACCTTACGTCAGGGTAAGAGACCTGTTGAGGAGTATTGTTCTGACTTTAGGAAGTGGTGCGTAGCTTCTCGGTGGAATGACCCTGCCTTAAGGTGCCAGTTTAGGTTGGGTCTGTCGAACGCCCTGAAAGACCTGCTAGTTAGCTATCCCTCTTCTGACTCCCTTGACCAGGCTATGGCTTTAGCGGTACGACTTGACCGACGTCTCAGGGAACGACAACTTGAAAGTTTTTGTGTTTTCCCCTCTGACTCCCCCATGATGCCTCCCGAGGTCCCGTTGCTTCGCTCTTCCACGGAAGACTCGGAGGTACCCATGCAACTCGGGGCCTCCGTGTCCCCCCGACAACATAGAGAGTTCCGCAGGAAGAATGGTCTCTGCTTCTATTGTGGGGATGACAAGCATCAAGTGAACACCTGCCCTAGGCGTAAAAATAAAGCAGCCGGAAAACTTCCGCGCCTAAGTGGTCATCGGGGAGGTCACTTGGGCGCACAGGTATTTCCCGTAAATATGAAACGTAATAAAATCTTGCTTCCCTTTCAGGTCTCTTTTGGTGGTAGGTCTGCTACCGGCAGTGCCTTCGTGGATTCAGAGTCTTCTACTAATACCATGTCTGTGGAATTTGCCATGTCTCTAGCTATGCCTTTAATTGATTTGCCTAAACCTGTCCCGGTAGTGGGTATCGACTCCACTCCTCTTGCTAATGGTTATTTTACACAGCATACCCCTGTTTTTGAACTCCTTGTTGGCTCCATGCATTTGGAGCAGTGCTCTGTACTGTTGATGCAGGGATTATCGTCCGATTTGGTTTTAGGCCTTCCCTGGTTGCAGTTGCATAATCCCACGTTTGACTGGAATACTGGGGAGCTTACCAAATGGGGTAATGAATGCTTGACGTCATGTTTTTCTGTTAATTCCATTTCTCCCCCTGAGAAGGTGAACACGCTACCTGAGTTTGTTCAGGACTTCGCTGATATTTTCTCTAAGGAGGCCTCCGAAGTGTTACCTCATCATAGAGAATACAAATTGCGCTATCGAATTGATACCAGGAGCTAAGCTCCCTAAGGGTAGGATATTTAATCTTTCTTGTCCCGAACGTGAAGCCATGAGAGAGTATATCCAGGAATGCCTGGCCAAGGGTTATATTCGCCCCTCTACTTCTCTGGTAGGTGCTGGCTTCTTCTTCGTAGGGAAGAAGTATGGTGGTCTTAGGCCATGCATTGACTCCCATAACTTGAATAAGGTCACTGTAAGGAACCAGTATCCCCTTCCTTTGATTCCTGATCTCTTTAATCAGGTTCAGGGGGCCGAATGGTTCTCTAAGTTTGATCTACGGGGGGCGTATAACCTTATCCGCATCAAAGAGGGGGATGAGTGGAAGACTGCGTTTAACACGCCCGAAGGTCATTTCGAATACCTCGTCATGCCCTTTAGGTTGTGTAATGCTCCTGCGGTCTTCCAGAATTTCATAAATGAGATTTTAAGAGATTACCTGGGGGTATTTCTTGTATTGTACCTTGATGACATACTGGTGTTTTCCAAGGACTGGTCCTCCCACATTGAGCATGTCAGGAAGGTGCTCCAGGTCCTTCGGGAAAACAAACTGTTTGCAAAAACCGGAAAATGTGTGTTTGGGGTACAGGAGATACCATTTTTGGGTCAAATCCTCACTCCTCATGAATTCCGCATGGACCCCGCCAAGGTCCAGGCTGTGGCGGAATGGGTCCAACCTGCCTCCCTGAAGGCGTTACAGTGTTTCTTGGGGTTCGCTAATTATTACAGGAGATTTATTGCTAACTTCTCGGTCATCGCTAAGCCTCTTACGGACCTCACTCGCAAAGGTGCTGATCTCCTCCACTGGCCCCCTGAGGCTGTCCAAGCTTTTGAGGTCCTTAAGAAGTGCTTTATCTCGGCCCCGGTGCTGGTTCAGCCCAACCAAATGGAGCCATTTATCGTGGAAGTTGACGCATCCGAGGTGGGAGTGGGGGCTGTCTTGTCCCAGGGTACCAGGTCCCTTACCCATCTCCGTCCCTGTGCCTACTTCTCCAGGAAGTTTTCGCCCACTGAGAGTAACTATGATATTGGCAACCGCGAACTCTTAGCCATTAAATGGGCATTTGAAGAGTGGCGCCACTTCCTGGAGGGGGCTAGGCACCAGGTAACGGTCCTTACCGACCACAAGAATCTGGTTTTCCTAGAATCTGCCCGGAGGCTAAACTCGAGACAGGCTCGATGGGCGCTATATTTTACCAGATTCAACTTTTTGGTTACCTATAGGGCTGGGTCTAAAAATATTAAGGCCGATGCGCTGTCGCGTAGCTTCATGGCCAGCCCTCCTTCGGAGGAAGATCCTGCTTGTATTTTGCCTCCTGGTATAATCATTTCTTCTATTGATTCTGATTTAGTCTCTGAAATTACGGCTGATCAAGGTTCAGCTCCCGGGAACCTTCCTGAGGACAAGCTGTTTGTTCCCCTGCAATACCGGCTAAGGGTACTTAGGGAAAATCATGACTCCGCACTATCTGGTCATCCAGTCGTCCTGGGTACCAAACACCTCATTGCCAGAAACTATTGGTGGCCTGGGTTGCCTAAAGACGTTAAGGCCTACGTCGCCGCTTGTGAGGTTGTGCTAGGTCCAAGACTCCCAGGTCCCGACCAGCGGGCTTACTACATTCTTTGCCCATTCCCCAGAGACCTTGGACCCATATCTCCATGGATTTTATCACCGATTTGCCTCCATCTCAAGGCAAGTCGGTGGTGTGGGTGGTAGTAGACCGCTTCAGTAAGATGTGCCACTTTGTGCCCCTCAAGAAACTACCTAATGCCAAGACGTTAGCTACCTTGTTTGTCAAACACATCCTGCGTCTCCATGGGGTCCCTGTCAATATTGTTTCTGACAGAGGGGTACAATTTGTTTCATTGTTTTGGAGAGCCTTCTGTAAAAAGTTGGAGATTGATCTGTCCTTCTCCTCTGCCTTCCATCCTGAAACTAATGGTCAAACTGAGAGGACTAATCAATCTCTAGAACAATATTTAAGGTGTTTTATCTCGGACTGTCAATATGATTGGGTCTCATTCATTCCCCTCGCCGAATTTTCCCTTAATAACCGGGTCAGTAACTCGTCAGGGGTCTCCCCCTTTTTCTGTAATTTTGGGTTTAATCCACGGTTCTCCTCCGTCTCACCTGGTAGTTCCAACAATCCCGAGGTAGATGTCGTTCATCGGGAACTGTGCACAGTCTGGGCCCAGGTTCAGAAGAACCTAGAGGCGTCCCAGAGCGTACAAAAAACTCAGGCAGATAGAAGAGGTTCTGCTAACCCCTTGTTTATGGTTGGGGATCTGGTGTGGTTATCGTCTAGGAACTTGCGCCTTAAGGTCCCGTCCAAGAAGTTTGCTCCCCGGTTTATTGGACCGTACAAGGTCATTGAAGTCCTCAATCCTGTCTCCTTCCGACTGGAGTTGCCCCCATCTTTTCGAATACACGACGTGTTTCATGCCTCCCTCCTTAAACGCTGCTCCCCGTCCTTGGCTCCCTCGAGGAAACCTCCTGTTCCCTTTCTCACCCTTGAGGGGGTGGAATTCGAGGTGGCCAAGATTGTGGACAGCAAGATGGTCCAAGGCTCCCTCCAGTACCTGGTCCATTGGAGGGGATACGGGCCTGAGCAGAGGACTTGGGTACCCGCCCGGGATGTTCACGCTGGGGTATTGGTCAGGAGGTTCCACCTTCGTTTCCCCAATAAACCAGGTCCACTTAGAAAGGGTCCGGTGGCCCCTCATAAAAGGGGGGGGGTACTGTAAAGGATCTTCCAGGCACAGCTTCGGGTTTAACTTCCATAGGTAATCAGTCTTCACCTGAGTCTATGTCTCTGAGACTGACTCCAGCTTCCACCACTCAGGCTGGCAGGCTTAGGAGTGGGAGAGCCTATCGCAGCCTGGCCAGACTCAGCTAACTCCCGCCCTCTGTCTATTTATACCTGCCTTTCCTGTTCCTCCTTGCTTGTGATTCTTCCCGTGTGGTTTCCTGGCCCAGCTACAGCTTCTGACTATTTGATCCTGCTCCATACTGACCCTGGCTTACTGACTACTCTCCTGCTCTGCGTTTGGTACCTCGTGCACTCCTGGTTTGACTCGGCTCGTTCACCACTCTTGTTGCTCACGGTGTTGCTGTGGGCAACTGCCCCATTTCCCTTAGCTTTGTGTACCCTTGTCTGTTTGTCTCGTGCACTTACTGAGCGTAGGGACCGCCGCCCAGTTGTACCCCGTCGCCTAGGGTGGGTCGTTGCAAGTAGGCAGGGACAGAGTGGCGGGTAGATTAGGGCTCACTTGTCCGTTTCCCTACCCCTATCATTACATACACATTTAAAATTTCAGTCTAATATATTTTGACCAGGATTACGTCAACAGTTTTTGGTGCCGAAACCCAGGAGATTAAAAGTCTGATAACTGTCACTGGGGTCGGGCAGCGATGCATCAGTGTAAAAATAAAACTGCGGTAAGTAAGAAGCTTATTCGAACACAAACCGTTTTACTCATGTATTGCTGCGGCCTCGAATTAGCTGTCATGACGTCACAATCTCCCAGATACAGACACACTTATCCAGAGGTATGTTGGAAACATCTTGTGTGATGAATGATTGCAGATGCGTAAGTCTATAGTTAATGTTGAAGATGTGTTAATCTATCTTGAATTATTGCTATGAATAGCATGAGTGAGTTCATGGTATAAATTGACATGAGAGGCTATTGCAGGCAGTGTAACGGTTTTGTTAACCGCTTCCCGACCGCCCACTGTATATTCACGTCGGCATTTGCTGGGCTCTGTGCAGTGCCGACGTGAATTCACGGTGGGTGTTAAAAGCGCGATCCGGGTGTCTCAGAGTAGCGCTGACACCCGGATCGCGCTGTTATCACCTACCTCTGGTCCCGGAGATATGATCGGGACCTGATTAGTTCAGGTCCCGGTCATGTGATCACAGGGAAAGTGTGTTGTAGCAACGAACTGGAAAGTTTGTTGCTATAACAAACTGGAAAGTTTGTTGCTACAACAAACTTTCCCGGGGACCGATTGCTGGTGCTGCAGTCGGTTACAAGGCAGAACCGGGGGGCCATATAACGGCCCCCGGGTCTGCCATGCACAGCAGCCTATGAGAACCAGCCGGATGCTGGTTCTCATAAGCTTCCTGTCAGTGTGACTCTCAGCGTCACACTGACAGTATATAATACTTTACACTACCTAGGTAGTGTAATGTATTATAGCAGCGATCAGTGCTGCCAGGCTTCAAGTAAAACAAGTAAAAAGTAAAAAATAAAGTCATAAAAAAGTTTTATAAAAGTGTAAAAACAAGTTATAAAAGTTACAAAAAAAAATAATGCTTTTTTTCCTATAATAAGTCTTTTATTATAGGAAAAAAATGAAAATGTTAAAAAAGTACACATATTTGGTATTACCGCGTTCGTAACGACCCAAACTATAAAACTATAATATTATTTTTCCCGCACGGTGAACACCGCAAAAAAAATAATTAAAAAACAATGTCAGAATCACTTTTTTTTGGTCATCAACCCTCCCAAAATATAGAATAAAAAGTGATCAAAAAGTCGCATGTACCCCAAAATAGTACCAATAAAAACTACAACCCGTCCCGCAAAAAACAAGCCCTTACACCGCTTTTTTGACGGAAAAATATAAAATGATGGCTCTCAGAATATGGTGACACAGAAAATAAATAATTTTATCAAAGTGATTTTATTGCGAAATCGCCACAAAACATAAAAAACCTATATACATATGGTATTGCCGTAATCGTACCGACCCGCAGAATAAAGTAAAATGTCATTTATACCGCACGGTGAATACTGTAAAAAAAAAAAAAATACAAAAAACATTGTCAGAATTTATGTTTCTTTGTCACTTTGCTTCCCAAAAAATCTAATAAAAAGTGATAAAAAAAAATCACATGTACCCTAAAATGATACTAATGAAAAGTAAAGATTGTCCCGCAACAAATAAGCCCTCACACGGCTCCGTTGGAGAAAAAATAAAAAAGTTCTGGCTCTCAGAATATGGCGATGCAAAATGTGCAGAGTGTTCCAAAAGCGGATAGGATCAGGCGCCATTTATCAGTGTGACACCGGCCACATATCTGCGAATTATTATTTATGTACCCCATTATTATACTCTCTTATTATGCCCTGATGTACCCCGCACAGCTTACATATACCCCCACATTATAAACTGAAATACCAGCAAAACCCCAAACAGAACAGTTACCAAGCAAAATCTGCGCTCCAAAAGCCAAATGGTGTTCCCTCCCTTCTGAGCCCCACAGCGTGCCCAAACACCAGCTTACGTCCACATATATGACATTTTATATCCGGGAGAACCCGCTCAACATTGTATGAGGTATTTGTCTTCAGTGGCACAAACTGGGCACAATATATTGTGCATTAAAATGGCATATCAGTGGAAAATTGTAATTTTCACTTTGCACCATCCGCTGCACATTAATGCCTTGGTGCACCACGACTTAATAGAATGTCGTGGTGCGAGGGGTTATATATGGAGCGGGCTCACGCTCCATATTCTGCAGCTGTCAGCTGTGTATTACAGCTGACACCCGGGACTAACGGACAGGAACAGCGATCGCGCTGTTACAGGAGCCTGTAAAATGATATTATACTGCAATACATGAGTACTGCAGTGTATTGTGCCAGCGACCTAATGATCGCTCGTTCCAGCCCCCTAAAGGGACTTTTGGGAGGTTTCCACTGTTTTGGTACCTCAGGGGCTTTGCATATGCGACATGACACCCGAAAACCTGTCCAGCTAAATTTGAGCTCCAAAAGCCAAATATTGTTCCTTCCCTCCTGAGTCCTGCCGTGGGTGCAAACAGCAGTTTATTACCACATATGGCGTATTGCTGTAATCAGGACAAATTGCTTTACAAATTTTGGGGTAATTTTTCTCCTTTATTCATTGTAAAAATTAAACATCTCTATGTTTTTTCAGAAAAAAGTAGATTTTCATTTTCACGGCCTAATTCCACTAAATTCAGCAAAAAAACTGTGGGGTCAAAATGCTAACTATACCCCTAGAACAATTCCTTGAGGGGTGTAGTCTTCAAAATGGGGTCCGTTTTGGGGGGATTCCACTGTTTTGCTTACTCCAGGGCGTTGCAAACGCGACATGGCACTGAAAACCAATCCAGCAAAATCTGCGCTTCAAAATCCAAATGGCGCTCCTTCCCTTCTGAGCTCTGCTGTGGGTCCAAACAGCAGTTAGTACCACATATGGGGTATTGGCGTAATCGGGAGAAGTAGCTTTACAAGTTCTGGGGTGCTTTTTAATCTTTATTCCTTGCAAAGATTATTTTTTTTAAATATTTTTTCAGAAAAAAAAGTAGATTTTCACTTTCACAGACAAACTCCAATAAATATAGCAGAAGACCTGTGGGGTCAAGATGCTAACTATACCCCTAGATAAATTCCTTGAGGTGTGTAGTTTCCAAAACCGTCTCACTTTTGGGGGATTTCCACTGTTTTGGTACCACAAGACCTCTTCAAACCTGACATGGTGCCTAAAATATATTCTAAAAAAAGGAGGCCCCAAAATCCACTAGGTGCTCCTTTGCTTCTGAGGCCTGTGTTTCAGTCCATTATCACACTAGAGCCACGTGTGGGATATTTCTAAAAACTGCAGAATCTGGGCAATAAATATTGAGTTGCATTTCTCGGGTAAAACCTTCTGTGTTACAGATTTTTTTTTTATTACAAATGAATTTCAGCAAAAAAAAAAAAATTTGTACATTTCACCTCTACTTTGCTTTAATTCCTGTGAAGCGCCTAATGGGTTAAGAAACTTTCTGAATGCTATTTTTAATACTTTGAGGGGTGCAGTTTTTAATATGGGGTGATTTATGGGGTCTATCTAGTACATAAGGCCCTCAAAGCCACTTCAGAACTGAACTGGTCCCTGTAAAAATAGCCTTTTGAAATTTTCTTGAAAATGTGAGAAATTGCTGCTAAAGTTCTAAACGTTGTAACGTCCTAAAAAAATAAAATAATGTTCATAAAACTATGCAAATATAAAGTAGACATATGGAATATATAAAATAGTAACTATTTTGTGTGGTATTACTATCTGTTTTACAAACAGATACATTTATAATGAGAAAAATCATAATTTTTGCAAATTTTCTCTACATTTTGGTGTTTTTCACAAATAAGCAATGCATTTATTGACCAAATGTTTCCACTAACATAAAGTACAATATGTCACGAGAAAACAATCTCAGAATCGCTTGGATAGGCAAAAGCATTCCAGAGTTATTAACACATACATTGACACATGTCAGATTTGAGAAAATGGGGCTGGTCATGAAGGTCAAAATGAGCTCGGTCTTGAAAGGGTTAATGTTGTTAGAAGTAATGATGGTGAGAAATAAAGTGTGTCAGTGTGTGAATGACATCCTCCCCCCCCCCCACCTTGGAATGCAGTTTTGATTGTACAGAGCGGACGGTTGAGAGGAATTTTAGCTTACATGTGAAAAGTTTCGCTGTTGTGCAAGAATTGCAGTTTGGGCAGATAAACTTGAAAAAACTTGTGCTGATAAAGAAACCTTATTTCAGAGGTTCAGTAGTGTGTCCATTGTGTGTAGTCCAAATGTTTGTGGGAGTGTGTGTGAGGTGAGGAAAGCTGAAGGTGAAGGAGAGACCTGCAATGAATTGGTGGTTGCGGGATTTGTGTTGTATTATTATAGGTCTGTTGTTGGTAACTTCATTTATTATTTGGCTGAAATCGTTAAGGATCAGAGGAAAGGTTATCCTGTTGTCCACTTGTTCTGACAGTGCTGAGAGTCACAGACCACTGACAAGAGTCACCGGCCATGGAGCGCCATTACCCAAGAGCGACTGAGGTCGCAAGCGTCGCATATCCATATCCATTGACGTAATCCATGTCTGAAGAAGGTCGAATGTATAGACCGAAACATTAAACCTATTTTTGGATTACTACTTTTCACTATATGTGAAACAAAACATCACTTATTGCATAATACCTTGGAGTGCTGAGTTCCCATTTTTTAGTACCAGTAGTACCGCAAGGACTTCTGCAGTTAAGTCCTGATAATGGAGAACTCAGGACAGATTAACATGAGGGAACCGAGTGGTATACAGCCAAAGGAATTGTGACATACAGGGCAGGCAAGGACGTTATAACAAACTGTCAAACTGTGGATTTTTTTTTTTTACAAAGGCTGGCATGCCGGAAGCTGACAAATGGAAGGAGTTTGTGGAGAGATGAACAGGGGATGGTTGAATGACCAGGAGTTAACTGGATAAGCAGAAACATGACAAAGTGGCAAAGTGATTACAGGTGGTTACAAGTAAGTTGATGTGAGTGGTATGTGCATACAGGTGTCGATTTTGACAGAAAGAGTGAAGAATACAGAGCAGCTAGGCTCATTGCAGTGACTAATATGGATTATGATGAGGGAGTATGATGCGGACATATGTGCAGTGTGGAGTCTGAAAAGCAGACTAGTACAAATGATTATTAATTGAGCAGGTATTGCATGGCTAATGGATTGATGAGACCAGTGGCCACAGTATAGCATAGATATTAGATCTATATTGCATGCTCTCTCATTCCTAACAGCGGTACTCTGTAAAATTTGTAATGTACTGAACTAATTTAATTATTAGTTATTTTAGAGTTTGTAAAAAAAGAACACTAAATTTAAGTACAACGTGTAAATGTTTCTGACTTTTTGGTGTGCCTTGTGTGTGGGTTTAAATAATTAGCGTGAACTGTGTAAAGTCACGTTTTAGAGTTATAAATGTAGTCAGAAGTTTTAATTTGTAACGTCTATGGCCACGGCCCGTTGATCGGTCGTTAACACCGACGGCCGTGGCCATGGACAACTTACCTGCCTGCAGCGTCGTCCCCCAGTCAGGCGCCGGCACTCTCTTCCGGGTTCCGAGTGTCTCCGGCGGGTGCGCGCGCCCGCGCGTGCACGGCCTTAAAGGGCCAGTGCGCGCGTTTTGCAAAAAACTGCAATCTGGCCCAGGATGCCATGGGCTATAAAAAGGGCTCTGCCCTCTTGCCCTTTGCCAGAGCGTTGTTAGTTTTCCCGTTGTTCGTCTTGCTTATGGTCTCCCAGTGTCTTCCAGCCTCCCAGTGTACCTTGCTCCTGTATTCCGTATCCCGTATCCTGTTTCCGTGCTACCTAGTGCTATTGCCGTGCTGTGCTACTTACCGTGCTGTGCTAAAGTCTACGCTACCCTGCTACGCCTCATCGAACGACTTCCCACCGCCTGGTTCTGGACGTGTCCGCCTCGCCACTGCCTACGATTGCCTCAGGTACTCTATCTGAACCATTGAACTGTGTACTTTCCGGTTTGGCCAGCTGCCATCCCCGTTACGCGGTACGGCCCAGTGGGTCCACACCCGCATCGTGACAGTACGCTCTGGCCATGGACCCCGCTGGCCAATTCAAGGGCTTGTCACCCTCCCAAGCCATGCAGGCGGATCTGCTGGATCTCCGAGCTAGGCAGGACCAGCTCCTCGTGGCCGTGGACTCTATGGCACAGCAGCTAGGGACGCTAGTTGCCTCCATTCCTGCTTCTATGCAAGTTCCTCAAGCCGACCCTCCTGTTGCTCCTCCTGGCAGTTCCTGTACGGACCCTCGGTTCTCGCTGCCATTGCCCTCTCGGTTCGATGGAGACGCCAGTGCTTGTCGGGGGTTCCTGAACCAATGCCACATTCATTTTACCCTGCACTCTCGGGCATTTCCGTCAGATGGAGCCAAGATCGCATTTATCATCTCCCTCCTGACCGGCAAGGCCCTGGCATGGGCTAACCCTATCTGGGAACGTGAGGCACCCGAGACCCGAGACTTCCAGGAGTTCGCACGAATATTCCGAACCGTTTTTGAGGAACCAGGACGAGTCTCATCAGCCGCCACCGCCATCTTCAACCTTCGCCAAGAGGACAACTCCATGGGCGAGTATACTATTCAGTTCCGGACTCTGGTGGGAGAGCTATCCTGGAACAATGAGGCATTTGTGGCATCCTATTGGCATGGCCTGTCGCCCGAGATCAAGGACGAACTGACTGCTCGAGACCTGCCTCCCGCGTTGGACGACTTGATTCTGCTTGCCACTCGGGTTGACATAAGGCTGAGGGAGAGATCCCATGAGGTTCGTCAGGAGCGCCGGCGTCCTAGACTGGCGCCCAACTTTCAGCAACCCCTCTTGCCTGCTTCTATCGCTTTGCCTGAGGTTCCGATGCAAGTTGACCGACTAAAATTATCGTTCCAGGCGAAACAGCGCAGGCGCACCTCTGGACTGTGCTTATATTGCGGCCTCGCTGGCCACGTCGTGCGTCTGTGTCCTCACAAGCCAAAAAACCCCAGCGCCTAGGCTTGGTTGGAGAAACAACCCTGGGCGTCAACACATTGAAGCAAGAACTCTCCTCCAAACTATTTATCCCTGTAACCATTATTGCTGGCGAGAGGTCTCATCAGGTCTCCGCATATCTGGACTCCGGCTCTGCAGCCAACTTCATCTGCCAGGATCTTGTGGATCTCCTACAGTTGCCCACTATCCCGCTTGAAAGGCCGCTGATCGTTGCCTCGGTGGATGCACTGCCATTACCAGACCCAGTTGTGTCCGTAACCAAGCCGTGGAGCCCTTGCTGAGATCATCTCTCTGTTCGTCCTGTCCAAGGCCGTCAACCCCGTGCTGCTGGAGTTGCCTTTACTTCGTCTGCACGCCCCCGTCCTGGATTGGAACTCTGGAGAGGTTCTCCAGTGGGGTCCGAAGTGTCTTGACCGCTGTCTGAGTTACATCCAGTCGCCACAGCCCGCTCCTCTTCAGTCGTTGGCAGGTTTGCCCCTCTGTTTCTCTATGTTCGGCGATGTCTTCAATAAAAAGGAGGCCGAGACCTTGCCGCCACACCGGGCATATGACTGCCCAATCGACCTGGTTCCGGAATCGTCTCCTCCTCATGGTAGAGTGTATCCTCTCTCCTTGCAAGAGACCCAGTCCATGTCGGCTTACATCAAGGAGAACCTGGAGAGGGGTTTCATTCGTAAATCTTCATCCCGGCCGGAGCAGGGTTCTTCTTTGTTAAAAAGAAAGATGGATCATTACGACCTTGCATCGACTACCGAGGTCTAAACCAGATCACGGTGAAGAACAGGTATCCTCTGCCTTTAATTTCTGAACTGTTTGATCGCATACGGGGGGCAATTTTTTTTTCTAAACTGGACCTGCGGGGGGCCTATAATCTGATCTGGATTCGTCGAGGTGACGAGTGGAAGACTGCCTTTAATACTCGTGATGGGCATTACGAATACTTAGTCATGCCCTTCGGCCTGTGTAACGCTCCCGCAGTATTCCAAGAATTTGTCAATGACATTTTTCGTGATCTCCTGTATGTTTGTGTTGTGGTGTATCTCGATGACATTCTGATTTTTTCCCCAGACCCAGTAACTCATCAAAGTCATGTCCGCCAGGTGTTGCTCCGTCTAAGAGAGAATCGACTTTACGCCAAATTGGAGAAGTGTGTGTTCGAGAAGAAGTCTCTATCCTTCCTGGGTTATATTATCTCAGATCAGGGTCTCAAGATGGATCCCCAGAAGGTAAAGGCCGTCCTGGAGTGGCCACGCCCCCAAGGCTTAAGGGCCATCCAACACTTTCTAGGATTCGCCAACTTCTACCGACTCTGCATCCCCAACTTCTCATCTTTGACAGCACCTATCTCCACCCTCACTAAGAAAGGTATGAATGCCAAGTTGTGAACCCCGGAGGCTGAAGCCGCATTTGAATCCTTAAAGAAAGCCTTCACATCTACCTCCATTCTGCACCATCCGGACGTAACCTTACAGTTTTCGTTAGAGGTGGACGCCTCCTCGGTGGGTGCTGGTGCACTGTTGTTCCAGAAAAGACCGAAAGGCAAGGCCGTGGTATGCGGTTACTATTCCAAGCTGTTTTCTCCCGCAGAGCGTAACTACTCGATTGGGGATCGGGAGTTACTGGCCATCAAACTGGCTCTGCAGGAGTGGAGACACCTACTGGAAGGCGCGGTTCATCCTATCCTGATCTTCACGGATCACAAGAATTTGACCTACATAAAGACGACCCAGCGGTTGAATCCTCGTCAAGCCAGGTGGTCGTTGTTCTTTGCTCGGTTCCGGTTCGAACTCCACTACCGTCCCGCCGACAAGAATGTGAGGGCCGATGCCTTGTCTAGATCTTTCGAAACCGAGGACGCCATGAAATCTCCACAGAATATCATTGACCCATCCTGTATCTTCTCTGTGAATCCCCTGCAAGTCAGAGACATTCCTCCGGGTAGGACTTTTGTGCGTCTGGTTGACCGAGGAAGAATTCTTCGCTGGGGTCACAACTCTAAGCTGGCAGGTCACGCGGGTGCTCGTAAGACCCAAGATTTAATCACCCGTCAGTTCTGGTGGCCCACGCTGCCCAAGGATGTCATGGACTTTGTCTCCTCTTGCACAGTCTGTGCAGCAAATAAAGTTGCTCTCTCCAGACCTGCGGGCCTGCTCCAACCACTGCCTGTGCCCGTTGCCCCGTGGCAACATGTCGCTATGGACTTTGTCACGGATCTTCCTCCTTCTGCGAGTTGCAGTGTGATCTGGGTGGTGGTGGATCGATTTTCCAAGATGGCTCACTTCATCCCGTTGACCGCTCTGCCGTCTGCTACGCGGTTGGCTGACCTCTTCATACAGCACATCTTCCGTCTGCACGGATTGCCCCTGCATATTGTCTCGGACAGAGGTGTCCAGTTCACCTCAAAGTTTTGGAGAGCACTCTGCGGGCTCCTTGGTGTGAAATTGGACTTCTCTTCGGCCTATCATCCCCAGTCCAACGGGCAAGTCGAGAGAGTTAACCAGATTATGGAGAACTACCTACGTCAATTTGTGTCCAGGCGCCATGATGATTGGGTGCAGTTGCTCCCGTGGGCAGAGTTCTCCTATAACAACCACACCAGTGAGTCGACCACATCCAGTCCATTTTTCATCGTCTACGGCCAACATCCTCGTATACCTCTTCCTGTTTCTACAATGTCCCAGGTGCCTGCAGCCGACTCCACCTTCAGGGACTTTCTACAGATATGGCAACAGACCCGATCTTCTATCCTCTTGGCGGTGGACCGCATGAAGAGAAAGGCAGATACAAGAAGACGGGTTCTTCCGCAGTTCCTTCCAGGGACTAAAGTCTGGCTGTCTTCTAGGAATATCCGGCTGAAGGTGCCGTCATGCAAATTTGCCCTGAGGTTCCTTGGTCCCTTTGAAGTCCTGCTACAAATTAACCCGGTATCCTACAAGCTGCGGCTCCCCCCCACTCTCAGGATCCCTAACTCCTTTCACGTCTCCCTGCTAAAACCGGTGGTCCTGAACGGCTACGCCAGGACTCCTAGTCCCACAGTGGTTCCTGGCGGCCCATCTGGGACTTTCGAGGTAAAGGAGATTCTGGCTACCAAGAAGGTGGGAGGAAGGACATTTTATTTGGTGGACTGGAGGGGGTTCGGCCCAGAAGAGAGGTCTTGGGAGCCAGAGGAGAACATCGATGCCCCTGTCCTTGTGAGGAAGTTTCTCTCTCACTCTGGTCCCAAGAAGAGGGGGCGTAAGAGGGGGGCTACTGTAACGTCTATGGCCACGGCCCGTCGATCGGTCGTTAACCCTGACAGCCGTGGCCATGGACAGCTTACCTGCCTGCAGCATCGCCCCCCCAGTCAGGCGCTGGCACTCTCTTCCGGGTTCCGAGTGTCTCCGGCGGGTGCGCGCGCCCGCGCGTGCACGGCCTTAAAGGGCCAGTGCGCGCATTTTGCAAAAAACTGCAATCTGGCCCAGGATGCCCTGAGCTATAAAAAGGGCTCTGCCCTCTTGCCCTTTGCCAGAGCGTTGTTAGTTTTCCCGTTGTTCGTCTTGCTTATGGTCTCCCAGTGTCTTCCAGCCTCCCAGTGTACCTTGCTCCTGTATTCCGTATACCGTATCCTGTTTCCGTGCTACCTAGTGCTATTGCCGTGTTGTGCTACCTACCATGCTGTGCTACAGTCTACGCTACCCTGCTATGCCTCACCAAACGACTTCCCACCGCCTGGTTCTGGACGTGTCCGCCTTGCCACTGCCTACGATTGCCTCAGGTACTCTCGCTGAACCATTGAACTGTGTACTTTCCGGTTTGGCCAGCTGCCATCCCCGCTACGCGGTATGGCCCAGTGGGTCCACACCCCGCATCGTGACATAATTCCTTCCAGCAAAGCATGGGTTTGAAGAAAGGGGGGGTTGCGTGTGTAACAAGACTGGGGGAGGCAGCAGCTGATTACAGCATTAGTAGGAATATGTACACGGTCTTATCTGCATGCATGCGTTGCTGTCTCTTAGTATGCGGAGAGAGAGAGAGAGTAAAATATTATAAATAAATTTAGTCTGTTTGCACAAAAGATAAATTACAAACTGTGAACTGCTAGAAATGTAGCTCCAAGGATAAAAGGTGTTTTCACCAGGTGTGGCGATATGAATGAATTCTCCCTCTTTGCATATTTATGTGTTATGATATAATTTGACGTTGTAGTGTCTTTACCCCCTTCCGGCTATGGCCACTTTTGACCTTCCAGATAGATCCTCATTTTTCAAATCTGGCATGTTTCGCGTTATGTGGTAATAACTTCGGAATGCTTTTACCTATCCAAGCGATTCCGAAATTGTTTTCTCGTCACTTTATGTTACTGTTAAAAATTGCTCGGTATATTTAGTATTTAATTGTGAAAAACTCCAAAATGTAGTGAAATATTGGGAAAATTTGCATTTTTCTAAATTTAAATGTATCTTCTTGTAAATTAGACAGTTATACCATACTAAATTGTTTCTAATTAGCATCCCCCTTATGTCTACTTTAGATTGGCATAATTTTTTGAACATCCTTTTTTTTTTTTTCTAGGATGTTACAAGGCTTAGAACTTTATCAGCAATTTCCCACATTATCAAGAAAATTTCAAAAGGCTATTTTTTCAGGGACCATTTCAGTTGTGAAGTGGCTTTTAGGGCCTTATATATTAGAAACCCCCAAAAAGTCACCCCATTTTAAAAACATCACCCCTCAAAGTATTCAAAACCGCATTTAGACCGATTCTTAACCCTTTAGATGTTTCACAGGATTTAAAGCCATGTAGAGGTGAAATATACAAATTTAATTATTTTTTTTGGAGAAATTAATTTTTAATCCATTTTTTCTTGTAACACAAAGATTTACCAGAAAAACGCAACTCAATATTTATTGCCCAGGTTCTGCAGCTTATGGACTGAAGCACAGGCCTAAGAAACAAAGGCGCACCTAGTGGATTTTGGGCCTCCTTTTTTAAAAAATATATTTTAGGCACCATGTTAGGTTTGGAGGGCTATTGAGGTGTCAAAACAGTGGAAACCCCCACAAGTGGCCCCATTTTGGAAACTACACCCCTTGAGGAAATTATCTAGAGGTGTAGTGAGCATTTTGATCCTACAGCTTTTTTGCAGAAATTATTGGAAGTAGGCCGTGAAAATGAAAATCTACATTCTTACAAAGAAAATGTACGTTTAGCTAATTTTTTTCTCATTTCCACAAGGACTAAAGGAGAAAAAGCACTGCAACATATGTAAAGCAATTTCTCCCAAGTAAAACCATACCCCACATGTGGTCATAAATGCCTGTTTGGACACACAGCAGGGCTTAGAAGGGAAGGAACGCCATTTGGCTTTTGGAGCTCAAATTTAGCAGGAATGGTTTGCGGAGGCCATGTCGCATTTGCAAAGCCCCTGAGAGACCGAAATAGTGAAAACACCCAAAAAGTGACTCCATTTAGGAAACTACACCCCTTGAGGAATTCATCTATGGGTGTAGTGAGCATTTCGACCCTACAACAAATAAAGGAAGAAAAGAACCCCAACATTTGTAAAGAAACTTTTCTGGAGTATGGAAATACCTGATATGTGGTCATAAGCTGCTGTTTGTGGACACGGCAAGGATCACAAGAGAAGGAGCGCCATTTGGCTTTTGAAGCACAGATTTTGCTGGATTGGTTTGACACCATGTCACTTTTGCAAAGCCCCTAAGAAACCAGTACAGTGGAAACTAGCCAAAAGTGACTCCATTTTGGATACTACGCCGCTTGAGGAATTAATTTAGTGGTGTAGTGAGCATTTTGACCACACAGGTGTTTCATCGATTTTTTTTTTTTTTTAATGTGACAGTGAAAATAAAAATTTCATTTTTTTGCCAATAAGACTTTATTCTTGTAGATATAGCTCAAAATGTTTCATTTTCTAAAAAAATAAAGGAGAAAAAGCACCCCAACATTTGTAAATCAATTTCTCCTGAGTACAGCAATACCCCATATGTGGTCATAAACTGCTTTTTGGGCATACGGCAGGGCTCAGAAGGGAAGGAGCACCATTTCGCTTTTGGAGTGCAGATTTTGCTGGATTGGTTTCTGGTCGCTATGTAGCATTTGCAAAAACCCCTGTGGAACCAAAACAGGGGAGCATGTGAACCCCGCGGGTGTTTTGCAGAAATTAGTGTGCACTCGATGTTGCAGAGTGAAAATGGGATTTTTTTTTCCATAGATATGCCAATATTTAGTGCCCAGTTTGTGCCACCATAACAAGACAGCTCTCTAATTATTATGCTGTGTTTCCCAGTTTTAGAATCACCGTACATGGGGCACTAATCTTTTGCCTGGACATTCGACACGGCTCAGGAGTGAAAGAGTACCATGCAAAATTGAGGCCTAATTTAGCGACTTACAAAGTATTGGTTCACATTTGCAGGGCTCTGATGTGAAATAATAAAAGAAACCTCTGAGAAGTGACCCCATTTTGGAAACTACATCCTACAAGGCATTTATTAAGCGGTATAGTGAGCATTTTCACCCCACAGGTCTAAATGATTGCGCTGCGGATGGTGCAAAGTAAAAATTTTCAGTAGCAAATATGTCATGCCCAGCTTATGCTGACAGGGTTCCTTCCTTTTCCCTGTTATTTCTGTAATGTCGGGGTTTGGAGACAGACAAGTGAGCCCTAATCTACCCGCCACTCATTCCCTGCCTACTTGCAACGACCCGCCCTAGGCGACGGGGTACAACTGGGCGACGGTCCCTACACTCAATAGGTGCACGACAGACAAAGAGACAAGGGTACAAAAGAGCCAGGGAAATGGGGAAGTTGCCCACGGGAACACCGTGAGCAACAAGCGAAGTGAACGAGCCGAGTCAAAACAGGAGATAAGCGAGGTACAAAAACGCAGAGCAGAAGAGTGGTCAGTAAAGCCAAGGTCAAACACAAGCAGAGGATCAGTAGTTCAAGAAGCTGCAGCAGGGCCAGGAAACCAGCAGAGAAGAATCACAAGCAAAGGAGGAACAGGAAAGGACAGAGGGCGGGAGCTAGCTCCGTCTGGCCAGGCTGTGATAGGCTCTCCCACTCCTAAGCCTGACATCCTGGGTGGTGGAAGATGGAGTCAGTCTCACAGACATAGAAGCAGGTGCAGACTGATTACCTATGGGCGTCGACACAGAAGTAGTGTCTGGCAGATCCTTTACAGTACCCCCCCTTTTATGAGGGGCCACCGGACCCTTTCTAGGTGGACCTGATTTATTGGGGAAACGAAGGTGGAACCTCCTGAGCAATACCCCAGCGTGAACAACCCGGGCGGGTACCCAAGTCCTCTCCTCAGGCCCGTATCCCCTCCAATGGACCAGGTACTAGAGGGAGCCTTGGACCATCTTGCTGTCCACAATCTTGGCCACCTCGAATTCTACCCCCTCAGGGGTGAGAACAGGGACCGGAGGTTTCATCGAGGGAGCCAAGGACGGGGAGCAGCGTTTAAGGAGGGAGGCATGAAACACGTCGTGTACTCGAAAAGACGGGGGCAACTCCAGTCGGAAGGAGACAGGGTTAAGGACTTCAATGACCTTGTATGGCCCTATAAACCGGGGAGCAATCTTCTTGGACGGAACTTTAAGGCGCACATTTTTGGACGATAGCCACACCAGATCCCCGACCACAAACAAAGGGTTAGCAGAACGTCTTCTATCTGCCTGAGACTTTTTTGTATGCTCTGGGACGCCTCTAGGTTCTTCTGAACCTGGGCCCAGACTGTGCACAGTTCCCGATGAACGACATCTACCTCGGGATTAGTGGAACTACCAGGTGAAATGGAGGAGAACCGTGGATTAAACCCAAAATTACAGAAAAAGGGGGAGACCCCTGACGAGTTACTGACCCGGTTATTAAGGGAAAATTCGGTGAGGGGAATGAATGAGACCCAATCATATTGACAGTCAGAGATAAAACACCTTAAATATTGTTCTAGAGACTGATTAGTCCTCTCAGTTTGGCCATTAGTTTCAGGATTGAAGGCCGAGGAGAAGGACAGATCAATCTCCAACTTTTTACAAAAAGCTCTCCAAAATAAGGAAACAAATTGTACCCCTCTGTCAGAAACGATATTGACTGGGGCCCCATGGACACGCAGGATGTGTTTCACAAACAAAGAAGCTAACGTCTTGGCGTTAGGTAGCTTCTTAAGGGGCACAAAGTGGCACATCTTGCTGAAGCGGTCTACTACCACCCACACCACCGACTTGCCCTGAGATGGGGGCAAATCGGTGATAAAATCCATGGAGATATGGGTCCAAGGTCTCTGGGGAATGGGCAAGGAACGTAGTAAGCCCGCAGGTCGGGACCTAGGGGTTTTGGACCTAGCGCAAACCTCACAAGCGGCGACGTAAGCCCTAACGTCTTTAGGCAACCCAGGCCACCAATAGTTTCTGGTAATGAGGTGTTTGGTGCCCAAGATGCCAGGATGACCAGAAAGAGCGGAGTCATGGTTTTCCCTGAGTACCCTTAGCCGGTATTGCAGGGGAACAAACAGTTTGTCCCCAGGGACGTTCCCGGGAGCTGAACCCTGATCAGCCGCGATATCAGAAGCTAGATCAGAAACCGTGGCAGAAACGATTATACCAGGGGGTAAAATACAAGCAGGATCCTTCTCGGAAGGATGATTGGCCATGAAACTACGTGACATAGCATCAGCCTTAATATTCTTGGACCCAGCCCTATAGGTAACCAAGAAATTAAATCTGGTAAAGAATAGTGCCCACCGAGCTTGTCTAGGATTAAGCCTCCGGGCCGATTCTAGGAAAACCAGATTCTTGTGATCCGTAAGGACCGTTACCTGGTGTCTGGCCCCCTCCAGGAAGTGCCGCCACTCTTCAAAAGCCCATTTAATGGCTAGAAGTTCGCGGTTGCCAATATCATAGTTACTCTCCGTGGGCGAAAACTTCCTAGAGAAGTAAGCACAGGGGCGGAGATGGGTGAGGGAGCTGGTACCCTGGGACAAGACGGCCCCCACTCCCACCTCGGATGCGTCAACCTCCACAATAAATGGCTCCTCTTGGTTGGGCTGAATCAGCACGGGGGCCGAGATAAAGCACTTCTTGAGGGTCTCAAAGGCCTGGACGGCCTCAGGGGGCCAATGGAGGACATCAGCACCCTTGTGAGTGAGGTCCGTAAGAGGCTTAGCGACGACCGAGAAGTTGGCAATAAATCTCCTGTAATAGTTGGCGAACCCTAAAAAACACTGTAACGCCTTAAGGGAGGCAGGTTGGACCCATTCCGCCACAGCCTGAACCTTGGCAGGGTCCATGCGGAATTCATGAGGAGTGAGGATTTGCCCTAAAAATGGTATCTCCTGTACCCCAAAGACACATTTCTCAGTCTTAGCAAACAGATTATTCTCCCAAAGGACCTGGAGCACCTTCCTGACATGCTCCACGTGGGAGGACCAGTCCTTGGAAAACACCAGTATGTCATCAAGGTACACAACAAGAAAATTACCCAGGTAATCTCTCAGAATTTCATTAATAAAATTCTGGAAGACAGCAGGGGCACTACACAACCCAAAGGGCTTGACCAGGTATTCGAAATGACCCTCGGGTGTGTTGAACGCAGTTTTCCACTCATCCCCCTCTTTGATGCGGATAAGGTTATATGCCCCCCGTAGATCGAACTTAGAAAACCATTGGGCTCCCTGAACCTGATTAAAAAGATCCGGAATCAAAGGAAGTGGGTACTGGTTCCTTACGGTGACCTTATTCAGGTTACGATAATCAATGCACGACCTAAGACCACCATCCTTCTTCCCCACGAAGAAGAAGCCAGCACCTACAGGAGAAGTCGAGGGGCGAATGAAACCCTTGGCCAGGCATTCTTGGATATACACCCTCATAGCTTCACGTTCAGGACATGAAAGATTAAATATCCTACCCTTAGGAAGCTTGGCACCAGGCACCAAATCGATGGCGCAATCGTAATCTCTATGGGGGGGCAACACCTCGGAGGCCTCCTTAGAAAACACATCGGCGAAGTCCTGAACAAACTCAGGTAGCGTGTTTACCTCCTCCCGGGGAGAAATAGAGTTAACAGAAAGACATGACATCAGGCATTCACTACCCCATTTGGTGAGATCCCCAGTATTCCAGTCAAACGTGGGATTATGCAACTGCAACCAGGGAAGACCTAATACCAGATCAGACGATAATCCCTGCATCACCAGTACAGAGCACTGCTCCAAATGCATGGAGCCAACCAGGAGTTCAAAAACAGGAGTATGCTGAGTAAAATAACCATTAGCAAGGGGAGTTGAGTCGATACCTACTACAGGGATAGGATAAGGTAAATCAATAAAAGGCATCTTTAGAGACATAGCAAATTCCACAGACATGATATTAGCAGATGAGCCAGAATCCACGAAAGCACTGCCCATGGCAGACCGGTCAGCAAACGAGACCTGAAAGGGAAGCAAAATTTTATTGCGTTTCACATTAACGGGAAATACCTGTGCGCCCAAGTGAACTCCCCGATGATCACTTAGGCGCGGAAGTTTTCCGGCTTTTTATTCTTGTGCCTGGGACAGGTGTTCAGTAGATGCTTGTCGTCCCCACAGTAGAAGCAGAGACCATTCATTCTGCGAAACTCCCTACGTTGTCGAGGGGACATGGAGGCCCCGAGTTGCATAGGTACCTCCGAGTCCTCCGTGGAGGGGCGAGGAGACGGGACCTCGGGGGGGATCGCAGAAAAGTCAGAGGGGAGCACATTGAAATGTTCAAGCTGACGTTCCCTGAGACGTCGGTCAAGTCGTACTGCTAGGGCCATAACCTGGTCAAGGGAGTCAGAAGAGGGGTAGCTAACCAGCAGATCCTTCAGGGCGTCAGATAATCCTAACCTAAACTGGCACCTTAGGGCCGGATCGTTCCACCGAGAAGCTACGCACCACTTTCTAAAATCAGAACAGTATTCCTCAACCGGTCTCCTACCCTGACGTAAGGTCACCAGCTGACTCTCGGCTAAAGCAGTCCTGTCAGTCTCGTCGTAAATGAGTCCGAGGGCAGAGAAAAAACGATCAACAGAGGAAAGTTCAGGGGCGTCAGGAGCCAAGGAGAAGGCCCACTCTTGGGGCCCTTCCTGGAGTCGGGATATGATGATACCCACCCGCTGGTTCTCGGAACCTGAGGAGTGGGGTTTTAGGCGGAAATACAGTCTGCAACTCTCCCGGAAGGAGAGAAACGTCTTACGGTCCCCTGAGAACCGGTCAGGTAACTTGAGGTCGGGTTCTAGAGGTGAGGTGAGGGGTACTACTAAGGCAGCGTCACCCTGGTTGACCCTCTGGGCCAGGGCCTGGACCTGTAGGGAGAGGCCCTGCATCTGCTGGGTCAGGGTCTCAAGGGGGTCCATGATAGCGTCAGCGTAGGAGAAATGGTAGACTAGGTATGGGCTTGTAATTATGTAGTGGCAGGAAGGAGGTGAAGGGAAAGTGAGCCCTAATCTACCCACCGCCCTGTCCCTGCCTACTTGCAACGACCCGCCCTAGGCGACGGGGTACAACTGGGTGGCGGTCCCTACGCTGTCTAAGTGCACGGGAGAACAAACAGGGAACACGCAAGGGAAGGGGCAGTAGCCCACGGAACGCCGCGAGGAAACGGAGCGGGGAATGAGTAGTCAGGACCAGGATGAAGTGGAGTATACCAACGTGAGCACGGAGAAGGAAGCAAGCCAGGGGCAAAGCGAAGCAGGTTAAGCGGAACTGCAGCAAGGCAGAAGCACGGCAGAAGCAGGCTGGAGCAAGTAGCAGTGGGGCCAGGAATCCAGAAGAATTACAAGCACTGAGGAAGAGAACACGGCAGGTAATAAAGGACAGGGGGCGGAGCTAACTCCGACTGACCAGGCCGCGATAGGCTCTCCCACTCCTGAGCCTGCCACCCTGGTTGGTGGGAGACGGTGTCAGTCTAACAGGTCTGGCAGGTGTGGATTGATTAATCCCAGGAGTATACCTAGACGTAGTACCTGGCAGATCCCTAACACCCACCCCATGATTGTTTAGAGACTAATAAAGAGTGTGACAGACTTTATTCTTAATGCACAAAGTATCTAAATATAAGATGCAAAAAAATCACTTTTCTAGGCCATTGTATATTACAGGGGGCCAAACATTTGTTGCCAGATAGAGTACCCAACCTAATTATGTTGAGATATTCAGTTTTAAACCCCGCTAAATTGCTTCCACAGGGTCCAAAAGGGGGGAGTGGTGATGAGACTGATCAGAGCAGTGACACCACACGATTGTGTTGAATTAGTGAGACAGAGCTAGAAGATTTACAAAATGTGCATGAGACACCCGTAAGTAACCCAGATTTTGAGTTTTTTGTTTGTAGAAAACGATGCACGAGGTAGATTATCCAGAGACCACTCCCAACTTTTTGTTCTGGTCAAGAAGCCGAGCTGGAGGTACTTGCTGAGGCTTGTAACCAAGTAAAAGGCTGACATTTACACTGACTCTAGATATGTTTTTGGCATCACTCATGATTATGGGCCCATTGGTAGTGGGAACTTTGTTGGATCATCGGGTAAGCCAATTGAGAGCGCAAGCGATGACACACCTGGCAAGGAGAGTATGTGCAGCCAGGTATCAGCAAATTAGCTTGCCCCTGGATTCAATAATGCCGCACTACGTTTGTAGTAGCCTGCATGATATGCGCATGGCATGACATAGGTAAAACAGCAAAGTTACCTATGAAAAGTGCACCCCTGGACAGATTACCCGTTCCAGCAACTGCAGAACATACAACTACCCAAGGTAGGTGAGGTAGGTTTGTATGAATATGTGCTCGTATGTGTAGACCTGTTCTCAGGGTGGCCTGAAGCCTGGCCAGTAACTTCCACACTGCAAGGAGCACGGCCAAGAAAATTCACAGTGAATTTGTGTGTAACTGACAGGGGAACAGTTTTTACCCCAAGTATTGAACTGGTGTTTGTATAATGACTAAGATATTAGCGGCCCTCTAGATGCTATCCCAAAGTTAGTTTGTTTGATAACAGTACTCAAGAAATGTTGTGGGAATATTAAATACTGAGGTTAAGTTTTATGTAAAGTTTTGGACCAGCGTGCATCAGAATTGGACTATTAGAAGCATGTGTCAGATAAAAGGTGCAGCAGTGTGTTATAACTGTTAAAATGATAACCTCTCAGTGGAAATAGATTCTCATTTGAAAACATTTTTTTGTTGTGAAAGGAAATTTTTAGAAAAGAAAATTGAGATCAGAAACTATACCTGGAACTGGTCTGTGTGTGCACAATATTATTTTGTTTTGTTGATGATTGAACCAGCTGTTTGATGAGAAAATTCTGTGAAGTATATAAAAAAAGAAGAAAAATCTGTTTGTATGTATCACCTTTAGTATACTACTCAATGTGAATGTTTAACTTAAAGATGTCATTTGTTAATGTTTTTCTTCAATTGTATTACCTGATTAACATCAATTAATGACTATGTGGCAAAAAGATTGTTCTTCACAGGAAGTGTCCAACTAGGAGTAAAAGGCGTGAAAACCAGATTCTAATGGAATGTGGACGGATAAGGAAGATAAACCAGTAGCACCAAAGGCACTCTTGACGGCACTTGTACTGATGGATTGTGGCCTCACATATGCCTCCAAGACTGCATAGAACGATTTGGTAAGATCTAATAGGTATTTCCCAGGTTTTACAGCTGTTGCTGCTAAATTCTTTTAGGGCTGTTTGATTTGCTTTCAGAATAGTCCTGGCAGACCGGTGCCAATGTTTCCAGCACACCTATCCTACGGAGAGACCTTCAGAGGCCTTCCCAGGTAATACAAGTTGTTTTCAGCTTCCTAAAATTAGGAATGTGTATAAGAGCATGAATTTGTTCTCAGAGTCGGTAAAAAAATAGTTTGAGGCATTTTTCAGATAAAATATATGATGTGTGAATATTTCTGTGGGTAGGAGTTGTTACAGGTAGTCAGCCCAGATCAAGGTAAAAATCCCACTTGAAAATTTTACAACACAAGTGCAATATAAAATGTACCCAGTAGTTGCACATTTTCTTGATACCCTGTCCAGTGGGACAGAAGTTTTTTTTCTTTATAAAGGTGTTTATTTGATTTAGTTTAAGAAATTGTCACTTATATTGTATGTATTTAGAACAACTTATATACAGTATGTAGATTTTGATGTTCTCACCCGATAAGCATTTATTTTAACAATTGACAAAGGTTGGGTCCCCAGCAAGTGCCAACAAACTTAAATCAAAGACTTATTAAAATTATCTATCAGTGAGATGCAGCAGGCACAGCCTAAGCCAATACAACGTGCTTGTCATGATCTAAATGTAGTGTCACAATTCTAAGCAGCCTTGCAGACAAGCAACATGCTGGATGACGAGGATTTCGATGCAGAGTGTTTGTGGTAGTCATAATAAAACTCCACTAATCCGCCATTGAAGGAACTCACCCCAGGCTCATAGGACAAAGTGCTGTGTACAACCCGGTAACATACACTAACAAGCCACTGTGTCTGACAGATGAGAAGGAGCAAACCAAGTCCTGCTGACATCGGCAATCATCAACGTGAAGCAAAGGCCAAAGACCTGAGTGAACCAGTCAGCACCATCCAAGTGTTCACAGCGGAAGACAAGTATGTGACCAGGAGGTGGGTAATAATAACTCCCCCACTGGAGACTACCGTACAGTCTGACTCCACAGCTGTGTGGGTTACCCTAAGACTCAATGCATATGATGCATATTACGTGCAGTTTGTGTGACTGGAACGACTGCTTGGGCCTGTGTAGTTTCATGATACAGTACCAGCAGTCATTTCAAAAAATCTCATGTACACACTACAGTATTTTTCGGGACGGAAATAGACCTGGGGTGCGTTTTTTAGAATCCGCAGCATGTCAATTTATCTTGCGTTTCCGCTTGCGAATTGTATCTGCCTAGCGCTGTGGAAAATCACATCAAAATCTGCAGCATGAAAATACCAGAAAAACGCATCAAAATGTAAAAACCGTACCGAAAAACGCATAAAAAAACTAGATTGATTAGATGCGGGTTTTAGCTGTGATTTTCCAGTAAGCCCAACGTAATGTAGGCGCAGCCGTAATGGAGGGAGCGCATGACAAGGTGTTTGGGGTTTTAGGCTACTACGTTTGAGGCTATGGGTATAGGGATTTAGAGGGTTAAGTGAAAGGGGCTGGTGGGCAAATGTATCTACAGTGAAGGAAATAAGTATTTGATCCCTTGCTGATTTTGTAAGTTTGCCCACTGTCAAAGACATGAAAAGTCTAGAATTTTTAGGCTAGGTTAATTTTACCAGTGAGAGATAGATTATATTTAAAAAAAACAGAAAATCACATTGTCAAAATTATATACACTACCGTTCAAAAGTTTGGGGTCACCCAGACAATTTCAATGAAAACTCACACTTATATTTATCAAATGAGTTACAAAATGACTAGAAAATATAGTCAAGACATTGACAAGGTTAGAAATAATGATTTTTATTTGAAATAAAAATTTTCTCCTTCAAACTTTGCTTTCGTCAAAGAATGCTCCATTTGCAGCAATTACAGCATTGCAGACCTTTGGCATTCTAGCTGTTAATTTGCTGAGGTAATCGGGAGAAATTTCACCCCATGCTTCCAGAAGCCCCTCCCACAAGTTGGATTGGCTTGATTGGCACTTCTTGCGTACCATACGGTCAAGCTGCTCCCACAACAGCTCTATGGGGTTGAGATCTGGTGACTGCACTGGCCACTCCATTACAGATAGAATACCAGCTGCCTGCTTCTTTCCTAAATAGTTTTTGCATAATTTGGAGGTGTGCTTTGGGTCATTGTCCTGTTGTAAGATGAAATTCGTTCCAATCAAGCGCTGTCCACAGGGTATGGCATGGCGTTGCAAAATGGGGTGATAGCCTTCCTTATTCAAAATCCCTTTTACCTTGTACAAATCTCCCACTTTACCAGCCCCAAAGCAACCCCAGACCATCACATTACCTCCACCATGCTTGACAGATGGCGTCAGGCACTCTTCCAGCATCTTTTCAGTTGTTCTGCGTCTCACAAATGTTCTTCTGTGTGATCCAAACACCTCAAACTTCGATTCGTCTGTCCATAACACTTTTTTCCAATCTTCCTCTGTCCAATGTCTGTGTGCTTTTGCCCATATTAATCTTTTCCTTTTATTAGCCAGTCTCAGATATGGCTTTTTCTTTGCCACTCTGCCCTGAAGGCCAGCATCCCGGAGTCGCCTCTTCACTGTAGACGTTGACACTGGCGTTTTGTGAGTACTATTTAATGAAGCTGCCAGTTGAGGACCTGTGAGGCGTCTATTTCTCAAACTAGAGACTCTAATGTACTTGTCTTGTTGCTCAGTTGTGCAGCGGGGCCTCCCACTTCTCTTTCTACTCTGGTTAGAGCCTGTTTGTGCTGTCCTCTGAAGGGAGTAGTACACACCGTTGTAGGAAATCTTCAGTTTCTTGGCAATTTCTCGCATGGAGTAGCCTTCATTTCTAAGAACAAGAATAGACTGTCGAGTTTCACATGAAAGCTCTCTTTTTCTAGCCATTTGGAGAGTTTAATCGAACCCACAAATGTAATGCTCCAGATCCTCAACTAGTTCAAAGGAAGGTCAGTTTTATAGCTCCTCTAAACAGCAAAACTGTTTACAGCGGTGCTAACATAATTGCACAAGGGTTTTCAAGTGTTTTCTAATCATCCATTAGCCTTCTAACACAGTTAGCAAACACAATGTACCATTAGAACACTGGAGAGATGGTTGCTGGAAATGGGCCTCTATACACCTATGTAGATATTGCATTAAAAACCAGATGTTTGCAGCTAGAATAGTCATTTACCACATTAACAATGTATAGAGTGTATTTCTGATTAATTTAATGTTATCTAAGTGACCCTAAACTTTTGAACGGTAGTGTATATTTATTTGCATTGTGTACAGAGAAATAAGTATTTGATCCCTTTGGCAAACAAGACTTAATACTTGGTGGCAAAACCCTTGTTGGCAAGCACAGCAGTCAGACGTTTTTTGTAGTTGATGATGAGGTTTGCAGACATGTTAGATGGAATTTTGGCCCACTCCTCTTTGCAGATCATCTGTAAATCATTAAGATTTCGAGGCTGTCGCTTGGGAACTCGGATCTTCAGCTCCCTCCATAAATTTTCGATGGGATTAAGGTCTGGAGACTGGCTAGGCCACTCCATGACCTTAATGTGCTTCTTTTTGAGCCACTCCTTTGTTGCCTTGGCTGTATGTTTCGGGTCATTGTCGTGCTGGAAGACCCAGCCACAAGCCATTTTTAATGTCCTGGTGGAGTGAAGGAGGTTGTCCTGTGCCCTTAGCAGAGAAACACCCCCAAAACATAATGTTTCCACCTCCATGCTTGACAGTGGGGACGGTGTTCTTTGGGTCATAGGCAGCATTTCTCTTCCTCCAAACACGTTGAGTTAATGCCAAAGAGCTCAATTTTAGTCTCATCTGACCACAGCACCTTCTCCCAATCACTCTCAGAATCATCCAGATTATCATTTGCAAACTTCAGACGGGCCTGTACATGTGCCTTCTTGAGCAGGCGGACCTTGCGGGCACTGCAGGATTTTAATCCATTACGGCGTAATGTGTTACCAATGGTTTTCTTTGTGACTGTGGTCCCAGCTGCCTTGAGATCATTAACAAGTTCACCCCGTGTAGTTTTCGGCTGAGCTCTCACCTTCCTCAGGATCAAGGATACCCCACGAGGTGAGAATTTGCATGGAGCACCAGATCGATGTCGATTGACAGTCATTTTGTATGTCTTCCATTTTCTTACTATTGCACCAACAGTTGTCTCCTTCTCACCCAGCGTCTTACTTATGGTTTTGTAGCCCATTCCAGCCTTGTGCAGGTCTATGATCTTGTCCCTGACATCCTTAGAAAGCTCTTTGGTCTTGCCCATGTTGTAGAGGTTAGAGTCAGACTGATTAATTGAGTCTGTGGACAGGAGTCTTTTATACAGGTGACCATTTAAGACAGCTTTCTTTAATGCAGGCACCAAGTTGATTTGGAGCGTGTAACTGGTCTGGAGGAGGCTGAACTCTTAATGGTTGGTAGGGGATCAAATACTTATTTCTCTGTGCACAATGCAAATAAATATATATAATTTTGACTATGTGATCTTCTGTTTTTTTTTTTATATAATCTATCTCTCACTGGTAAAATTAACCTAGCCTAAAAATTCTAGACTGTTCATGTCTTTGACAGTGGGCAAACTTACAAAATCAGCAAGGGATCAAATACTTATTTTCTTCACTGTATATGTGGTGGGTGGAGTGCAATCTATATAAGTCCATGCGGGGAAGAGGCAGCCCTCTTTCCCGCTGGACAACAGGAGAAAAGATTTGTCCTGTCAGTGTAGTGTTTTAAAAAAACAAAACAAAAAAAACGTTTTTTTACACTTACCTGTCATGGATACGGCGATGGAGCTAACGATGGCTAGGATCAGGGATGCGGCGATGCTGCACGGTGCTGGCTGGCTCGATCAGCTGTTTTCCGGGGCTCTTCCTCCGGATCCAGCGGCTGGAGTGGAGAGCATGGAGGGACGCAGCAGCAGGCGTTCCAGGCCTCCGGAGAAGCCTTCCCCAGAGGTAACGCCTCAGTCTCGTCGGCGCCGAGGGAGCCCCTCCAGGGACCCTCCTCCTCCTCCAGATCCGGAGCTGTCATCAGGCGCTGGTCTGCGGAGGTCCGGGAGGAATCCCATTAGGCGGGCGAGACTGGAGGGGACAGGAGGGGGGGGCCGTGGCGCCATCTTCCCCCCTCCTGTCTTCAACGACAAGACCGGAAGTGGAGGCGGGACCGGATGCGCACGCAGGACCGGATATGGAGGCGGGACCGGACGTGACGGCTTTCTCCGGCGCCGAGGTTCCAGGTGTCGGAGGAGCTCATCATAAAGATGTGTGGACACCAGGCCCGACCCGCATGGGGAGTGAGATCGCCTCCTGCTGGAGCAGGGATGCGTGTGGCGGCAGCGACCGTAAGTACCCGGGCAGCTTCTGTGAGCAACGCCGGGCACCTTCCGGACTGGGGGGGGCAGCGGTCAGCTGTTCCTTCAGCAAGAGGAGAGAGGTTCGCTTATGACAGCCCTGCAGATGGACTGGGAAGACAGGGCTGTCATTCCGATTATGCCATGCCAGCAGCGGGTGGCAGGACCATGGACGGGCCGCGTTCTGCTGGGCCTAGGGCTTCAACTACAGGAAGGTCGGGGAGCTACGGGGAGCGTGGGGTGCAGGAGCACCACTCCCCAGGAACGTCTGGACCGATGCCGCGCTCATCTGGATCGGTGGATACGGCCTGATCTGGTTACGGATAAGTCAGTTACACTTCCTTTGATGCGGCGGTTGTTTGGGTTCGCAAGTACGGGAAGGGCTCACGGTTAGCAAAAACTGACATTGAGGCCGCTTTTCGTTTATTGCCGGTGCATCCGGATAGTTTTTGTTTGCTGGGATGTTATTGGCAGGAGGAATATTTTGTAGATTGTTGTCTCCCGATGGGCTGCTCCATTTCATGCGCTTATTTTGAGATGTTTAGCACGTTTTTGGAGTGGGTGGTTCGTCGGGAAGCGCAGGTGCAATCTGCCCTGCATTATCGGGATGATTTTCTGTTTATTGGTCCGCCGGGTACCTATGTGTGTGCAGGATTGCTACATACTATGGAGCAAGTGGCAAAGGATTTTGGGGTACCGCTGGCGCCTGAAAAACTGAGGGACCCACGACGGTCATCAAGTTTTTGGGGATAATGATCGATTCAGATGACATGGAATGTCGCTTGCCTGATGATAAACTGCTGGAGTTGAGAGAGTTGGTGGCGAGTGCGCTGCGCTGGAAGAAGATCCAGTTGCGGGATTTGCAATCCTTGTTGGGACATTTAAATTTTGCTTGTAGGATTATGCCCATGGGGTGGGTGTTTTGCAGGCGATTGGCAAGTGCTACCGCACACATGATTGTCGTGGCAGTAGGGGGAGGAGTCTTTGAAGGCACGTAATGGGAAGAAGGAGTTTAACCCTGGCTAGTATTGGAGGGGCTGGGGCGTGGTTACCCAGCTGATCTTGCATACATTCCTGATGGGCAGGGTCCCCAGGAAGGGAGAGAGAGGTCTTGGAGATGGTTGGTGCCCTCGGGTCAGGTGCAGCACGGCTGTAGGGCAATAAGTCCAGACCTAACAAGGAAAGGATGGAGTTTTTATATAATGCCTGAAGTGCCTTCAAGGATCCTTTAACTGGAAAATTTTGGAAGAATAGAGCAGGATGTTCATTATGGAGTGTTTTATGATGTTTTATGGTTATGCTATTTTACTGCATAAAAAAGGTGTGTATTTAATAAATGGCTGCTGTGGCCTTTACACCAAAATTCAAGTTGTGGTCTCTTATTGGGATTGGGAGGTGGAAGGTCATAGGTAGCGAAAGTCATCAAACATACCTTAAGTCAAGTAAGCCCAACGTAATGTAGGCGCAGCCGTAATGGAGGGAGCGCATGACAAGGTCTTTGGGGTTTTAGGCTACTACGTTTGAGGTTATGGGTATAGGGATTTAAAGGGTTAAGTGAAAGGGGCTGGTGGGCAAATGTATCTATATGTGGTGGGTGGAGTGTAATGTATATAAGTCCATGCGGGGAAGAGACAGCCCTCTTTCCCGCTGGACAACAGGAGAAAAGATTTGTCCCGCCCGCCCTCCCAGCACTTTTCTCCTGTTTTATGGGAATATGAGGGTTGGGATTTGTCACAGTAGCAATTGCGGTAGGAGGATGGGTCTTTGAAGGCACGTAATGGGAAGAAGGAGAATCAACATTGGAGATTGTTGAAAAACAACTCGGGGCGTTTAACCCTTGCTAGTATTGGAGGGGCTGGGGAGTGGTTACCCAGCTGATCTTGCATACATTCCTGATGGGCAGGGTCCCCAGGAAGGGAGAGAGAGGTCTTGGAGATGGTTGGTGCCCTCGGGTCAGGTGCAGCACGGCTGTAGGGCAATAAGTCCAGACCTAACAAGGAAAGGATGGAGTTTTTATATAATGCCTGAAGTGCCTTCAAGGATCCTTTAACTGGAAAATTTTGGAAGAATAGAGCAGGATGTTCATTATGGAGTGTTTTATGATGTTTTATGGTTATGCTATTTTACTGCATAAAAAAGGTGTGTATTTAATAAATGGCTGCTGTGGCCTTTACACCAAAATTCAAGTTGTGGTCTCTTATTGGGACTGGGAGGTGGAAGGTCATAGGTAGCGAAAGTCATCAAACATACCTTAAGTCAAGTAAGCCCAACGTAATGTAGGCGCAGCCGTAATGGAGGGAGCGCATGACAAGGTCTTTGGGGTTTTAGGCTACTACGTTTGAGGTTATGGGTATAGGGATTTAAAGGGTTAAGTGAAAGGGGCTGGTGGGCAAATGTATCTATATGTGGTGGGTGGAGTGTAATGTATATAAGTCCATGCGGGGAAGAGACAGCCCTCTTTCCCGCTGGACAACAGGAGAAAAGATTTGTCCCGCCCGCCCTCCCAGCACTTTTCTCCTGTTTTATGGGAATATGAGGGTTGGGATTTGTCACAGTAGCAATTGCGGTAGGAGGATGGGTCTTTGAAGGCACGTAATGGGAAGAAGGAGAATCAACATTGGAGATTGTTGAAAAACAACTCGGGGCGTTTAACCCTGGCTAGTATTGGAGGGGCTGGGGAGTGGTTACCCAGCTGATCTTGCATACATTCCTGATGGGCAGGGTCCCCAGGAAGGGAGAGAGAGGTCTTGGAGATGGTTGGTGCCCTCGGGTCAGGTGCAGCACGGCTGTAGGGCAATAAGTCCAGACCTAACAAGGAAAGGATGGAGTTTTTATATAATGCCTGAAGTGCCTTCAAGGATCCTTTAACTGGAAAATTTTGGAAGAATAGAGCAGGATGTTCATTATGGAGTGTTTTATGATGTTTTATGGTTATGCTATTTTACTGCATAAAAAAGGTGTGTATTTAATAAATGGCTGCTGTGGCCTTTACACCAAAATTCAAGTTGTGGTCTCTTATTGGGACTGGGAGGTGGAAGGTCATAGGTAGCGAAAGTCATCAAACATACCTTAAGTCAAGTAAGCCCAACGTAATGTAGGCGCAGCCGTAATGGAGGGAGCGCATGACAAGGTCTTTGGGGTTTTAGGCTACTACGTTTGAGGTTATGGGTATAGGGATTTAAAGGGTTAAGTGAAAGGGGCTGGTGGGCAAATGTATCTATATGTGGTGGGTGGAGTGTAATGTATATAAGTCCATGCGGGGAAGAGACAGCCCTCTTTCCCGCTGGACAACAGGAGAAAAGATTTGTCCCGCCCGCCCTCCCAGCACTTTTCTCCTGTTTTATGGGAATATGAGGGTTGGGATTTGTCACAGTAGCAATTGCGGTAGGAGGATGGGTCTTTGAAGGCACGTAATGGGAAGAAGGAGAATCAACATTGGAGATTGTTGAAAAACAACTCGGGGCGTTTAACCCTGGCTAGTATTGGAGGGGCTGGGGAGTGGTTACCCAGCTGATCTTGCATACATTCCTGATGGGCAGGGTCCCCAGGAAGGGAGAGAGAGGTCTTGGAGATGGTTGGTGCCCTCGGGTCAGGTGCAGCACGGCTGTAGGGCAATAAGTCCAGACCTAACAAGGAAAGGATGGAGTTTTTATATAATGCCTGAAGTGCCTTCAAGGATCCTTTAACTGGAAAATTTTGGAAGAATAGAGCAGGATGTTCATTATGGAGTGTTTTATGATGTTTTATGGTTATGCTATTTTACTGCATAAAAAAGGTGTGTATTTAATAAATGGCTGCTGTGGCCTTTACACCAAAATTCAAGTTGTGGTCTCTTATTGGGACTGGGAGGTGGAAGGTCATAGGTAGCGAAAGTCATCAAACATACCTTTAGTCATGCATATTGCTGCAGGTTTGGTGCGTATTTTCCGCCGTAAAATATGCAATGTGTGCATGTAGCCTAAAGGTGACAGTCAGTGAAGTGCAGAAGATAGAAGTGGATGATGATGTACAGGACTTGTCAATGCACTGATGGGACCCAAACCTAAACCGGAGGGGAAATACTGAGATTGGTGATAGCATGAAATTGGTGATAGTGTTATTTTATTAGTTGAGGCCCTATTGTTTATATTGTTTAAAGTTTATAATTATAATTTATGTAAATATGCCATGGTACTGCAAATTACAATCTAAGGTGTTTTATTATGTGGAGTTAAGAGGTGAAGGTCACTGGTTGTTGTCACTCATAAGTAAGAAGTACGTGGCAGCAATGAGAGCCCTGAAGTTATGATATGTGACAGAAGATGCTGCCCATGACCTGTTATATCCGTAGTGGTAAAGTCCCATTAGGACAGTAAGTGACAACACAATTATTATGACCAATACATGTGCCGTGGAAGGACAAGTTTGGATTATCGCTAACATTAGTAGGTTTAGCAGTAAAGAATGCACATAATATAGAAAAATTAGATGAAATATTTGACAATGTGACAGATTATGTGTTTGATGCTTTGAATGTAAGCTCTGTATTTGCTAGATAATTAATATTAGTAACTAATCAGTATACAATTATATAGACCCTTCAGGCATTATGCAGGTCAAACACGACATAGATGAAGCTTCAAAAATAAAGGAAGAGTTCAGGAAAGCCTATTCCAAAGATGATTGGAGCCTGGAGTGGCCAGATTGGTTGTCATGGCTCAATCCCTCTAACTGGTTTAAGATTATTGGGGGTGGATAACGGGGTTGCTCCAGACTGTCCTGCAGATTGTTTTATTATGTATTGCATTATATTTGATTCTTCGCCTCATCTGGGGCCTGCCAAAATGGGGCCTTCGCAGCAAGGGCTAAAGTGGTTACCCATCATTTTAGATCCTTTGATCGGGCGTACCACATGAGTGAAACGAGTATGGGATGGAATTTTGTTGACATTCCCAGGGGATGAGGTGAAAATGTTAGGTAAGTCCACAAGGGGGGGATAAGCCCTGCTTTAAGCGCTCTGAATGGTGTGGTGTGTAGCGTGGAACTATCTACAGCGGGGTGTGTGCGTCGCTTCTCCTTTGGCCTGCTCTCTTGCTGTCAGATGAAGACCGTTTTAAAGGTAAAACTATTTACATTTAAAAAAGCAAATGGCTGCTATAACTGGTTCAACTGGGAGATACTGCCCTGATAAGTAGCCCCATACTAACTCCCCCAGAAAAGAACCTACCTCAAATAACCCTCACGTAAGGATGACAAAGATATGGACACAGATAAAAAGAATATTGAACCCTGAGGAAGCCACGTTGTGGCGATACGCGTGGGGCCCTTTATACCTCCATAACCCCTCTGTTTGGACACTTCACTACGCTTTCAGGACTCATTTATTCACATGGTCTGATGCAATATTCTTTTTATCTGTGTCCATATCTTTGTCATTATTATGTGAGGGTTATTGAGGTAGGTTCTTTTCTGGGGGAGTTAGTATTGGGCTGCTTATCAGGGCAGTATCTCCCAGTTGAACCAGTTATAGCAGCCATCTGCTTTTTTAAATGTTTTTTATCGTGTTTGTAGAGTATTTTTTGTTAATACATTTATACGCTTTTATTTATTCTTTGTGTCTATAGACTTTTTGCCATATACATACCCGTGCGTGTTCTTTGTCTTCATACATTGTAAATGATTGACTGAAATCAAGTCTACTCCAAGATATTATTTTAATTGCTTTGGTCAATAAACTCAGAAGTATTTTTGGGTATACAAGCATTGTCTCTTTGTCTCTCACTTCTCTCCAATATATCGATATAACCTATGACTTGGATCTGGATAAGTTTACTGGGCGGCTATCAGTTGACATACCCACTTAAAATGTCAGTCTACTATATTTTTGCCAGAATTGCGTCAACACAAGCGTTAGTGTTTTCAGTGTTTTATGTGAAAAAACTAAAACCTTTGTTATACAACTCTTGTTATGGAATTGCAAGTTGAGCAATTTCCCAAGGGCTCCTGGAGACTGCTGGGAGAAAGTGTACAAGTAAATCCGCAACTTCAAATCTGTCACAACTCTGATTGACAGGACGCAGTTATATCTGGTTATATCTGGTTCTCAGTAAATTAAACCTAGGGCCGCAAAGAAAGTCTCCACCACCATATATGCCCTGCCTTATGATATACACTGTCCTCTTTTTGTACTTTGTGTACATGTTTTTTTATGGGTGTTTTTAAAACGCTATATACAACGGTTTTTGTTTCTTAATAAAGAATTTTGTATTTTTCTCTACATTGGATGGATATTCTTTATTATAGCATTAAGGGAAGTTTTTGTCAGTTTATATATGTTATATGGATTCCCATGTGCAGTGATTATGGGTTAATTATATGGCCTTACATTTATTGGGTTTTCTCTCGGTTTAATTATTGTGGTTTTTTTTTTGTGAATACAGGTCTAGGTATGGATTATCGTGGTCGTGACCAAAATTGGGTCACTCAGTTGTCAGATGTTTTTAAAAGTGATATACATTTAGAGATTGGCACCTCCTCACTACAAAATAGAGATGTTCAAATACGTATTAAAACATTATTAGAAAAACGGACCAGGACATGGTGGAATAAGGAGTCCCTAGAACACTATCTAAATAAGGACACTATCCCCAGAGGACTGAGTGTTAAAGTGTAGCTAAACGTTTGACAAACTTCTGACATGTCATAGAGACATGTCAGAAGTTTTGATTGATGGGGCTCCGAGCACTGAGATCCCCCCCCCCCCACCAATCTCTAGAACGAAGCAGCTGAAGTGCTCGTGTGAGTTTCGTGTCTGTTCGTTTTTTTTTCCGGAAAGCCGATGTATCGGTGCATGGGCTCATAGACTTTCTATTGAGTCCATACACAGATCCATTTATTTCCGGAAATAGCCGAACAGACACGAAGCGGCTAAGCGCCCACACGAGCACTTCAGCTGCTTCGTTCTAGCAATTGGTGGGGGTCCCAGTGCTCGGACCCCCACCAATCCAAACTTCTGACATGTCACTATGACATGTCAGAAGTTTGTCAAACGTTTAGCTACACTTTAAGATTACTCCTTCGTTCCCTGTGGATGATGAACTATTCAGACAAAGATGGGAAGATGCCTGCAAAGTATGTTCTAAAACGATGTTGTAATTGTTGAAAGGGTCTGATAAACAGACCTTAAAAGAATTAGAAAGGGAAATTGAACCATTACAACAGGATTTGAAAGCCAAAATCACAAAGGGGGAAATGGATATATTTGAAAAAGAATTAGACAAAGATTTCCAAAAGTGGGAACAAGACATCCAACAAATTAAAACAAAGAAATTCCAATGTGATTTGTCTGATTAACAGAATAATAGGGTGTTTAAATGGAACTGGACATATCCTATGAGATCTAGATCACGTTCTGGATATACATCCTCATCCTCCTATGATGGTCCATCGGCTGAACGTTTTTTAGGCAAAATCCCCAGATGGGGGCAAGACCAAGTAGGAACATAGTTACATAGTTACATAGTTACATAGTTAGTACGGCTGAAAAAAGACACATGTCCATCAAGTTCAACCAAGGGAAGGGAAAAGGGAAGGAAAAATTTCTACACATAGGAGCTAATATTTTTTTGTTCTAGGAAATTATCTAACCCTTTTTTAAAGCCATCTACTGTCCCTGCTGTGACCAGCTCCTGCGGTAGGCTATTCCATAAATTCACCGTTCTTACTGTAAAGAAGCCTTGTCGCCTCTGCCGCTTGAACCTTTTTTTCTCCAGACGGAGGGAGTGCCCCCTTGTTTTTTGAGTGGGTTTTACATGGAATAGGATATCACCATATTTTTTGTATGTGCCATTAATATATTTATATAAGTTAATCATGTCCCCCCTTAGTCGTCTTTTTTCAAGGCTAAATAGGTTTAATTCTTTCAATCTTTCCTCATAACTTAAATTCTCCATGCCCCTTATTAGCTTCGTTGCTCTTCTTTGTATTTTTTCCAACTCCAGGGCATCCTTTCTATGAACTGGAGCCCAGAACTGAACTGCATATTCTAGATGAGGCCTCACTAATGCTTTGTAAAGTGGCATTATTACATCCCTGTCCCGCGAGTCCATGCCTCTTTTAATACACGACAATATCCTGCTGGCCTTTGAAGCAGCTGATTGACACTGCATGCTGTTATTGAGTTTATGATTTACAAGTACACCCAGATCCTTCTCAACAAGTGAATCCGCCAGTGTAGCGCCCCCTAGGACATATGATGCATGCAGGTTGTTGGTACCCAGATGCATAACTTTACATTTATCTACATTAAACTTCATTTGCCAAGTGGACGCCCAAACACTTAGTTTGTTTAAATCTGCCTGTAATTCATGAACATCTTCCATAGTCTGAACTACACCACTTATACACCACTTATAACCGGTGACCATTCAGAGAAGGAATCATTGACCACAACTCTCTGGATACGGTCCTTGAGCCAATTCTCAATCCAATTACAAACTATATTTTCTAAACCTATAGTCCTTAATTTACCCATTAGGCGTCTATGGGGGACAGTGTCAAATGCCTTTGCAAAGTCCAAAAACACTAAATCCACAGCGGCCCCTCTGTCTAGACTTCTGCTCACCTCTTCATAAAAACAGATTAGGTTAGTTTGACAACTTCTGTCCTTAGTAAAACCGTGCTGGCTGTCACTTATAATGCTATTTATTGTCACATAATCCTGTATATAGTCCCTCAATAGCCCCTCAAACATTTTCCCCACGATGGATGTTAAGCTTACTGGTCTATAATTACCCGGGGAAGACCTAGAGCCCTTTTTGAAAATAGGCACCACATTTGCCCTGCGCCAGTCCCTTGGCACTATACCAGTCACTAGAGATTCTCTGAATATTATGAAAAGGGGGACAGAAATAACTGAACTAAGCTCTTTAAGAATTCTAGGGTGTAACCCATCTGGTCCCGGAGCCTTGTGCACATTTATTTTATTTAATTTAGCTTGGACCATCTCTACATTCATCCAATTCAGTATATCAACTGATATATTAACAGCACTGGCACCGGCTACATCAGCTGCTCTTTCTTCTGTTGTATATACAGAGCTAAAGAACCCATTTAGTAACTCTGCCTTCTCTTGATCCCCTGTGATCAACTCCCCATTACCATTATCTAGGGGTCCCACATGTTCAGACCTTGGCTTTTTTGCATTTATATGCTTGAAGAATTTTTTAGGATTTGTTTTACTATCCTTGGCCACCTGCCTTTCATTTTGTATTTTTGCTAATTTTATTACATTTTTACAGATTTTATTAAGCTCTTTATATTTTACAAAGGCTACAGCTGTACCCTCAGATTTGTATTTTTTAAATGCCCTTTTTTTGTCATGTATTGCCCCTTTCACAGAAGGTGTAAGCCATGTGGGGTTTAATTTGAGTCGTTTATACTTATTACCTGTAGGAATAAATTTTGCACTATAATAACTCAAAGTAGATTTGAAAATCTCCCATTTATCATTTTTTCCATTATTTGACATTAGTTCTTCCCAGTCTATATCCTGAATTGCAGCCCTCATCCTGGGGAAATTGGCTTTCTTAAAATTAAATGTTTTTGCCCTCCCAGCCTGCGTTTGTTTTTTACAGTATAGGTAAAATGTAACTATATTGTGATCACTGTTACCGAGGTTTTCACGAACATTGACATTCCCAACAAGATCTGCATTATTAGAAATGACCAGATCCAACAGAGCTTCACCTCTAGTCGGGTCTTCCACAAACTGGCCCATAAAATTTTCCTGCAACAGGTTGAGGAAATGTCTCCCCTTTGCAGTTGAAGCCGAACCATGACACCAATTAATATCCCGGAAATTAAAATCTCCCATTATCACTACAGTACCCGCCTGTGCAGCCCGCTCCATCTGTTTATATAGCTGAACTTCCATCTCCTCAGTTATATTGGGGGGTCTATAGATTACACCAAAAGTAATTTTTTCAGTGTTTACCTCCCTTTCTAGTTCCACCCACAAGGTTTCAACCTCCTCACAGTCTTCACCCACTATTGTCTCTTTCACACTCGCCTTCATATCACTTCTCACATACAGACATACACCACCACCTTTCCTATTTGTCCTGTCTTTACGAAAAAGTGTAAAACCCTGTAGATTTACAGCCCAGTCATGTGAAGAGTCCAGCCATGTTTCAGCAACACCAACTATATCTATATTTTCTTCCAGTATCAAGGCCTCCAGCTCCCCCATTTTGCTTGCTAGACTTCTGGCATTTGTGAACATACACTTTAACTTGCCTGTCAGTTTTTCACTTTTATTATCAGAAATGTGATTTGACATTAATCGGTCCTTTTTATTTACACTGATGTTTTGTAACGAAAGGATCTCCTTGTCTTGTTGTCTAGTCCTCTCCCCACATTCTGTTTCTCCCCCCACCAATATAGTCTGACCCCTCTCTAACCTGGCTACCCCTTTTTTTTCTACATTGACCTCCCTCCTCAGCCCTAGTTTAAATACTCCGCCACCCCAGCTAGAATTCTCTCCCCCAGCACAGCGGACCCCCTTCCATTTAGGTGCAAATCATCTGCAGAATACAGTTTGTACCCCAATGAAAAGTCAGCCCAGTGCTCTAGGAACCCAAATCCTTCTCCTCTACACCAAGACTTCAGCCATGCATTTAACTCCCTAAGCTCCCGCTGTCTTTCCTGTGATGCGCATGGCACAGGCAGTATTCCTGAGAATACAACCTTGGAGGTCCTTCCCTTCAGCTTGTAGCCTAGTTCTTTAAAATTATTCTTAAGGCTCCTCCACCTACCATTTATTCTGTCGTTGGTACCGACATGGACCACGACAGCTGGATCATCACCAGCCCCTCCCAGCAATTTGTCCACCCGTTCCACCACATGCCGAACCCTGGCACCAGGGAGACAGCAAACCATTCGGTTGAGGTGGTCTTGGCGACAAATAATTCTATCCGTCTTCCTGATTATAGAATCCCCTACGACTATCAATTGTCTTGGCTTACCTGCATTACCATCCCGCCGACTACTAGCTGGGCTGTTCTCCCGGCTGTTAGGGAGATCAGTATCCACTAGGGCTGCCATTTCTGAGACTGACACCCTCGCATCATCACCCAACTTGGCAATTTTGCCTGGAATGTCAGAAACCGGATCGGCCTTCCTTGTCTTTGACCCCTTTCTACTGCCCCTAACTACATTAACCCAGCTACTTACCTGATCCTGCTCACCCATGTCTTCACCCTCCAGTTGTAACCCACTAACTGCATGTTCTGTGAGCAGCAAGCTCCGTTCAAAATTGTCTATCCTCCTCAGTGTTGCATTCTGCTCCTCCAGATCTCTAATACGAGCTTCCAGGTGAACAATATGCTCACATCTGCCACAGAGATATTCACCCTGGAACTCCTGCTCCAGTCGTGCATACATATGGCAAACTGTGCACTGAAGAAAACCTCCAATCTTGCTGTCCATTATCCCAGTTACAAAAAAACAGCGAACAGGTGTTAATCAAAAAGATAAAGAAGTAGAAGAGCACTTACTTGGGCTTTAACTCCTCTTTTGAACTCCGGTTTTTGGAACTCCACTTAATATACAAACCACTTGCTATTCAAGCCACAGAGCAGGCTCTACAGAGTAGTGAGGCCTGATTTATACCACCTGGTAGCAGCTAACCCCTCCCCCTTACTCAGCTACTCAGGAAACTGCAAAGGAAAAATGGTTACAAATTATGTCACTTTTGCAAACTTTGTAGCAAGCAAGCAATCAATACATATATCACATACAATGGCCCCCCACTTTGTCACACACAACACAGTAAATCAATCCGGTTTTTGGAACTCCACTTAATATACAAACCACTTGCTATTCAAGCCACAGAGCAGGCTCTACAGGAACGGATGGCGAAAGCAGGAAAAACAAAGCCCCAGATGGAGGGATGAATCTCGGGAACAGACAACCAAGGACCAATTAAAGGTAATTAATCTCTCGAATACTGTATTGTCTCAAGCACAGATAGAAGTTCTGGGGATGGGTCTTACTTTTTCCCCAGTCTCTTTAATTTTGACTTTTTTTGAGACGACTAAAGATGTGCATTTGTTTGCATGGAAATTGCTTCTCAAAAAAGATTTTTACAAATATGACATACAACTTTTTACCGGTTGGGATGAACAACTTACTCTTAAAGCTCTGGATGAATTGCTTAGGGAACAAGAACCTATTACTGAACCTATATTTCTACCAGGGATTAGGGGGCACTCCACCACATTCCCACCCATGTCAATGGTTACTAATGAACTGAGGAAGATGTCTTCACATCGCATCCACGATAATATTAATAGGGCCCAAAGAGAAGCCCTAGAACAACATAAAAAGATGATGGTGGTTATTAAGCCAGCTTACAAGGGTGGGAATGTGGTGGTGTGGCCCATTGAAAAATATGAGAAAGACGCACTTAGACAGTTAAATGACGGGCTATGCTATCAAAAACTTGATGGCTGTCCCCTTGCTAACTTTAAGATACAATTCGATAAGATCCTATGAAAGGCGTTTGAACTCACTATTATTCCGAAAACTATACTTGAAGGCTTGGTTGTAGATAAACCAGTAATAGCAACTCTGTATCTACTCCCTAAAGTTCATAAAAGCCTACTGGACACTCCGGTAAAGGGAGTATGTGTGAGACTGTCTGTCGTTTCATAGACTTTTATCTAAATTTATCTGAATTTTGGCCCACTCCTCTTTGCAGATCATCTGTAAATCATTAAGATTTCGAGGCTGTCGCTTGGCAACTCGGATCTTCAGCTCCCTCCATAAGTTTTCGATGGGATTAAGGTCTGGAGACTGTCTAGGCCACTCCATGACCTTAATGTGCTTCTTTTTGAGCCACTCCTTTGTTGCCTTGGCTGTATGTTTCGGGTCATTGTCGTGCTGGAAGACCCAGCCACGAGCCATTTTGAATGTCCTGGTGGAGGGAAGGAGGTTGTCACTCAGGATTTGACGGTACATGGCTCCATCCATTCTCCCAACTTCAGACGGGCCTGTACATGTGCCTTCTTGAGCAGGGGGACCTTGCGGGCACTGCAGGATTTTAATCCATTACGGCGTAATGTGTTACCAATGGTTTTCTTGGTGAGTGTGGTCCCAGCTGCCTTGAGATCATTAACAAGTTCCCCCCGTGTAGTTTTCGGCTGAGCTCTCACCTTCCTCAGGATCAAGGATACCCCACGAGGTGAGATTTTGCATGGAGCCCCAGATCGATGTCGATTGACAGTCATTTTGTATGTCTTCAATTTTCTTACTATTTCACCAACAGTTGTCTCCTTCTCACCCAGCGTCTTACTTATGGTTTTGTAGCCCATTCCAGCCTTGTGCAGGTCTGTGATCTTGTCCCTGACATCCTTAGAAAGCTCTTTGGTCTTGCCCATGTTGTAGAGGTTAGAGTCAGACTGATTAATTGAGTCTGTGGACAGGAGTCTTTTATACAGGTGACCATTTAAGAAAGCTGTCTTTAATGCAGGCACCAAGTTGATTTGGAGCGAGTAACTGGTCTGGAGGAGGCTGAACTCTTAATGGTTGGTAGGGGATCAAATACTTATTTCTCTGTGCACAATGCAAATAAATATATATAATTTTGACTATGTGATTTTCTTTTTTTTTTTTATATAATCTATCTCTCACTGGTAAAATTAACCTAGCCTAAAAATTCTAGACTGTTCATGACTTTGACAGTGGGCAAACTTACAAAATCAGCAAGGGATCAAATACTTATTTCCTTCACTGTATGGTCCAAGCTAAATAAAATAAAATAAATGTGCACAAGGCCCTTGGACCAGATGGGTTACACCCTAGAGTTCTTAAAGAGCTTAGTTCCGTTATTAGAGTCCCCCTCTTCATAATATTCAGAGATTCTCTAGTGACTGGTATAGTGCCAAGGGACTGGTGCAGGGAAAATGTGGTGCCTATTTTCAAAAAGGGCTCTAGGTCTTCCCCGAGTAATTATAGACCAGTAAGCGTAACATCCATTGTGGGGAAAATGTTTGAGAAGCTATTGAGGGACTATATACAGGATTATGTGACAAAAAATAGTATTACAAGTGACAGCCAGCACAGATTTACTAAGGACAGAAATTGATATGTTTTTATGAAGAGGTGAGCAGAAGCCTAGACAGAGGGGCCGCTGTGGATATAGTGTTTTTGGACTTTGCAAAGGCATTTGACACTGTCCCTCATAGACGTATAATGGGTAACTTAAGGACTATAGGTTTAGATAGTATAGTTTGTAATTGGATTGAGAATTGGCTCAAGGACCGTATCCAGAGAGTTGTGGTCAATGATTCCTACTCTAAATGGTCCCCAGTTATAAGTGGTGTATGACACCAAGCTATGTAATATAGTTCAGTTTATGGAAGATGTTCTTGAATTGCAAGTGGATTTAAACAAACTAAGTGTTTGGGCATCCAGTTGGCAAATGAAGTTTAATGTAGATAAATGTAAAGTTATGCATCTGGGTACCAATAACCTGCATGCATCATATGTCCTAGGGGGAGCTACACTGGGTGAGTCACTTGTTGAGAAGGATCTGGGTGTACTTGTAAATCATAAACTAATTAACAGCATGCAATGTCAATCAGCTGCTTCAAGGGCCAGCAAGATATTGTCGTGTATTAAAAGAGGCATGGACTCTCGGGACAGGGATGTAATGTTACCACTTTACAAAGCATTAGTGAGGCCTCATCTAGAATATGCAGTTCAGTTCTGGGCTCCATTTCATAGAAAGGATGCCCTGGAGTTGGAAAAAATACAAAGAAGAGCAGCAAAGCTAATAAGGGGCATGGAGAATCTAAGCTATGAGGAAAGATTAAAAGAATTAAACCTATTTAGCCTTGAAAAAAGGCGACTAAGGGGGGACATGATAAATTTTATATACATATATTAATGGCACATACAAAAATATGGTGAAATCCTGTTCCATGTAAAACCCCCTCAAAAAAAAGGGGGGCACTGCCTCCGTCTGGAGAAAAAAAGGTTCAACCTGCAGAGGCAACAAGCCTTCTTTACTGTGAGAACTGTGAATCTATGGAATAGTCTACCGCAGGAGATGGTCACAGCAGGGACAGTAGATGGCTTTAAAAAAGGCTTAGCTAATTTCCTAGATCAAAAAAATATTATCTCCTATGTGTAGACATTTTTACCTTCCTTTTTCCCATCCCTTGGTTGAACTTGATGGACATGTGTCTTTTTTAACTATGTGACTGTGTCCTTTTGAGGAGTGGTTCAGTCATTTGTTTTGTGGTGTTTTATTGTAGCACTTTATTTTTATCAACATTTTTCTTTCACCTCCGTATTTTTCATGCTTTTTTACATTTATATACAGTTTTCTACACCTATATGGGATTTTTTTCTATACCCATATAATTGTTTAATTCACTGCTTATATTTACTTTCATATGTATTGCTATATATATATATATATATATATATATATATATATACACTACCGTTCAAAAGTTTAGGGTCACTTCGAAATTTCCTTATTTTTTAAAGAAAAGCACAGTTTTTTTCAATGAAGATAACATTAAATTAATCAGAAATACACTCTATACATTGTTAATGTGCTAAATGACTATTCTAGCTGCAAACGTCTGGTTTTTAATGCAATATCTACATAGGTATATAGAGGCCCATTTCCAGCAACCATCACTCCAGTGTTCTAGTGGTACATTGTGTTTGCAAACTGTGTTAGAAGGCTAATGGATGATTAGAAAACACTTGAAAACCCTTGTGAAATTATGTTAGCACCGCTGTAAACAGTTTTGCTGTTTAGAGGAGCTATAAAACTGACCTTCCTTTGAGCTAGTTGAGAATCTGGAGCATTACATTTGTGGGTGCGATTAAACTCTCCAAATGGCTAGAAAAAGAGAGCTTTCATGTGAAACTCGACAGTCTATTCTTGTTCTTAGAAATGAAGGCTATTCCATGCGAGAAATTGCCAAGAAACTGAAGATTTCCTACAACGGTGTGTACTACTCCCTTCAGAGGACAGAACACACATGCTCTAACCAGAGTATAAAGAAAAGTGGGAGGCCCCGCTGTACAACTGAGCAACAAGACAAGTACATTAGAGTCTCTAGTTTGAGAAATGGACGCCTCACATGTCCTCAACTGGCAGCTTCATTAAATAGTACCCGCAAAACGCCAGTGTCAACGTCTACAGTGAAGAGGCAACTCCGGGATGCTGGCCTTCAGGGCAGAGTAGCAAAGAAAAAGCCATATCTGAGACGGGCTAATAAAAGGAAAAGATTAATATGGGCAAAAGCACACAGACATTGGACAGAGGAAGATTGGAAAAAAGTGTTATGGACAGACGAATCGAAGTTTGAGGTGTTTGGATCACACAGAAGAACATTTGTGAGATGCAGAACAACTGAAAAGATGCTGGATCAGTGCCTGACGCCATCTGTCAAGCATGGTGGAGGTAATGTGATGGTCTGGGGTTGCTTTGGTGCTGGTAAAGTGGGAGATTTGTACAAGGTAAAAGGGATTTTGAATAATGAAGGCCATCACTCCATTTTGCAACGCCATGCCATATCCTGTGGACAGCGCTTGATTGGAGCCAATTTCATCCTACAACAGGACAATGACCCAAAGTACACCTCCAAATTATGCAAGAACTATTTAGGGAAGAAGCAGGCAGCTGGTATTCTATCTGTAATGGAGTGGCCAGCGCAGTCACCAGATTTCAACCCCATAGAGCTGTTGTGGGAGCAGCTTGACCGTATGGTACGCAAGAAGTGCCCATCAAGCCAATCCAACTTGTGGGAGGGCCTTCTGGAAGCATGGGATGAAATTTCTCCCGATTACCTCAGCAAATTAACAGCTAGAATGCCAAAGTTCTGCAATGCTGTAATTGCTGCAAATGGAGCATTCTTTGACAAAAGCAAAGTTTGAAGGAGAAAATTATTATTTCAAATAAAAATCATTATTTCTAACTTTGCCAATGTCTTGACTATATTTTCTAGTCATTTTGCAACTCATTTGATAAATATAAGTGTGAGTTTTCATGGAAAACACAAAATTGCCTGGGTGACCCCAAACTTTTGAACGGTAGTGTATATATATATATATATATATATATATATATATATATATATATATAGTTTTTTTCGTGCAGTACGTACATTTTTATGTTTTGGTATAATCACTTGGCTACTTTAGTGATAAATTAAACTGTATACACATAACTTATTTAGCACACACGTATTAGGTATTTTTTTCATTTCATTTTATTTTGTCACATATTTAATTTTTTACATTGCAAAGGCTGAAATACGCAGTGAAATTCCGCTTCTTCTCAGCAACAGACAGTGCATGCTGCGGACTGAAAAGTCATCACTGCAGCCTATGATCCGCAGCAGAGTTTTCCGCAACGTCTGCACAAAGTCAACTAAAAAGGTGTGGAAACCAATGGACAAACTGTCTGCTAAGGATTTCCACTGCGGAAATCGCAGAAGAATTCCACAGCAATTCCGCCATGCCTGAATATGCCCTAAGTGACCCTCCCAAGGATATATATGTTCAATTGTTGTGATTGTGTTCTCCGTATGATAAGGGTCGCTCTGTGTGGAATGACCTCCATGGGGACTAGGGATTACAAATATATATTTACTAACTGTTATTGTGTTCCGTGAAAAGTGGGGGTCATTCCATACAGGATGACCGCTTACGTTTGATCATTATAATTTGAATTTTTTTCTGCATTTACTGTATACTGCGTATTCCTATGTATATTGTGGCGATTAGTAATTCTGTTTTGCTGACACTGTTTATCATTGGTGCCAGTATCCAACATGGCTGCAGCCGATTTATGGATGCAGTGCGCATACAAGTAGTGCACGGACGTGTCAGCGATTCACAGTGTGAGCAAGTAAGGGAAATGAAGGGGAAGCAGCGCTCATACGAGCTCTGCACCACCTTCAAAACAGCTGATTGGCGTGGCTCCCGGAAATCGGACCCGACCCATCAGCTATTGATGGCCTATCCTGAGGATAGGCCATCAATGTTTAGGGACTGGACAACCCCTTTTAAGCCTACCATGTGGTAGGCTTAGATACAGGGCCCCAGCAGACAGTAATCTTATACTGTATAAGATTACTGTCTGCTGGACCCTGTATCTAAGCCTACCTTCGGCTTAGATACAGGGTCCAACAAACAGTATCACACATGCACTTGGGCCCTGTATCTAAGCCTACTATATTTGTTAGGCTGTGTTTACATCAGCGTTGCCCTTCCGTTGAGGGGTCCTGTAAAAGGGGGGTGGGGTAATAGCGGGGTTCACTGGTTAGTGTCACCCACTATTACTACCGCCTTTATAATCAGGGTCACTAGGCTTATGCCTAGTTCCCCTACCTTTCCTTTATACTAATGTTGCTCCGTTGCGTTGCTGCTACTTAAGGAAATAAGACCGTACAGTAAATAAAGGTAATATTTATTAACATACAGTAATCACTCTCATATATAAAACACAGTAACTAATCATAGTACAGTATAAACACGGTATCACAATCCTAATCTATACCACCACCCACTTACCTAAACATTCATAGAAGTTACATTACAATACAATACACATAAATTACTTGTAATTCTCACACGCTCAATATCTCTGTCCCACTCCCTCCCAATATAACTGTCCCTATACACTTAGGGTTAATCAGGTAAAAGGGTTACTTGGGAATATGCAGGTAAATGGTGGTAAAGGGTTAATGTGAGGGTTCAAGGGTTTACCAGGGACTCAGGGGTACCAAGGATTACTCGGCGAACTCTGGGTAGAAAGAGTTAACTTAGGGACTCAGGGACAGCAAGGGGAGACAGAGAAAGAGAGAGGGTTAAGTGTAGCTGTTGCTACACTTGATACTTAGCGTGTCGTTGGTGGAGCAAGGGGGCAGAGGCAGAGGAGGAGGCAGGAGACGGAGGCAGGAGCAGGAGAGAGGAGCAGGAGACAGGAGCAGGTAGTTGTTGGAGAGATGCAGGCAGGACAGGGGAGCTGAGCCGGTCCGTAGTGGAGCAGGTAGGTAGCTCTCGTTGGTGGTGTGGTGGTGTAGTCTCTGCTGTTGAGCGTACAGACGCAGGGCTATTTAACCCTGCTGGTACGCTCGCAACGGGGAATGAGTGGCGCTCGCCCCCGGCTAACATGGGTCAGCATGGTGATAATGTATCACCGGCCGACTCATGAGCGCCCTCGCGTAATCCCGGTGCGCGCGTAATCCCGCACGTGAGACCGTCCATGCGTGCGGGAAATTTGAAATGGAGACAGGAGATCAACAGTATCTCCTGTCTCCATCGTTATCAAGCAGAGCAGGACAATACTTATTGTCCTGCTTTGTTTATACTATATTCATGACCAGGGCTGTGTCTCTACAGCCCTGGCTCATGAGACACATATGTGCATAATATATATATGTATAATTAAAAAAAAAAAAAAATATATATATATATATATATATATATATATTAGGGACACTTCCCTTTACAGGTTCCGTCGGAGGTTTCTCTAGAGTAACCCTTCAATGGAACAGCAAACTGAAACCTCAGATTCTGTTTCCCTCACCATTGATCTCCATGGTGACGGAAACGTTGCTAAAGGTTTCCGTTTGTCAACGTTGGGACAGGGTTCCGTAGTTCTTGACACAACCAATAGCGCAGTCGACTGCGCTATTGATTCCGTCAAAACAAGGGAACCCTGTCCCAACGGTGACAAGCGGAAACCTTTAGCAACGTTTCCGTTATTATGGAAATCAACGTTGAGGAAACGAAAGCTGAGGTTTCAGTTTGCCTTTCCGTTGAGGGGTTACTGACAAAAACATCCGACAGAAGATCAGCGGTGATGTGAACAGGCTCTACTAATGTTTTTTTGTGTTTTTTTACAGGTTTGGTTGTTGAACTTCTTTGGATTCAAGGACTACTTCGATGATGCCTTTTTTTTATTATCAATAAAATTTGTTAATAAGGGTTGTGTGGGTGTTTTTTTATTTCAATAAAATATTTTTCCTATGTCCTTGTGTTTTTTTAAAAAACTTTATTACTACTGCCTTATTAATAGCTGCTGGCTGATTGACAGCTTCCGTTACTAAGGCGGGGCTCAGTGTTAGCCGGTGCAGTGGCTAACACTAACCCCCATTATTACCCCCGTACCCACTACCACCAGGGGTACCGGGAAGAGTCTGGTACGAGGGAAGAGTCGGGTACGATCCAGTACCTGACCATTTGTAGTGATGGTCGGGCACTGGGGCGGCCACAGGCTGGTATTATCAGGCTGCGAAAGGCCAAACACAGTGGCCCTTCCCACTCTGGTAATACTAGGCTGCTGCTATGTTGTATCTGGCTGTATCTGGTTATGAAAAATGGGGTGGGGGCTCCACGTCATTTAAAAAAATAATAATAATAATAATTGGAAAGAACGTAGGGTTCCCCCATTTTTTATAACCAGCCAGATACAACATAGCAGCAGCAGGCTAGCATTACTAGGGTGGGAAGGGCAAGTGACTTTTTGTGCCTTTCCCAGCCTAATGATACCAGCCTGTGGCCGTGCCATTGCCTAACCATTGTCACAGTCTGTGGGTATGTGGACCCACTAGGCCGCATCGACGTAGCGGGGAGGCAGCTGGCCAAACAACAGAGCACGCCAGCAATACAAAGACCCGCACTAGGGTACCTGAATAGCCAAGACATTAGCCGAGGCTTTGGCATGGATGGAGGTGGGTGTAGCAGGTTACGCCAGACGTGGTGGATGACAGCAGGTGCCGCAGGTTGCGCCAGACGTGGCAGATCACACTGGACGTGGAAGATGACACTGGACGTGGCAGATGACACAGGACGTGGCAGACAACAGCAGATGCAGTGAAACACGAGCCCAACATTACATGCTCAGGAACGAGGACACAGCACGGGAAACAGGATACAGGTAACAGGGCACGGGTAACAACAGGAACGGGATAACACTAAGGGATCATTTGCAAGACTGACATGGGATAACTAACAACATTCAGGCAAGGATCAGAAGTGCAGGGCCCTTCTTATAGTCCAGGAATTCATGTGTAGTTGATAATGATGATTCCCAAATGTGCGCACGCTGGCCCTTTAAGACCTGGCACGAACGTGCGTGCGCGCGCACACACTACGTGACACAGCGGACCGGAGCGGAAGTGAGCACTGGCGTCTCCTAGGAAGGAGATGCGAGCCAGCGCTACCAGATCCATTGCTGCGGCCGTCGGGGATGAGTAAACCCGACGGCCCACGGCCATGGACGCTGCAACCATCACTACAGATGGTCGGGTACTGTATCGTACCCGGCTTTTCCCGGTACCCCTGGTGGCGGTGGGTATCGGGGTAATAATGTGGGTTAGAGTTAGCCTCTTCATGTCTAACATTAATTCTAGCCTTAGTAATGGATGTTGTCAATCAGCTAGCAGCCATTAGTAAGGAGATAGTAATAAAGTTTAGAAAAATACAAAGACATAGGAAAAATATTTGAAATATATTGAGTATATTGAAATAAAATTCCCACACGCAACCCTAGTTATGACATTTTATTGAGAATAAGAAAAAAGACGTCATCGAAATAGTCCTCGAATCCGAAGTAGTCCAACAACCGCACCTGTAAAAAAACAGAAACACAAAAAAATAATTAGTAACACATAAAAAAACAAAACCATGGCGATCGGAGGCCAAGTAATGGCCTCCGTGTCTGCCACGTACAGAAGCCCATCATGACCAGCCTCCTGATAGACTTCCTGTCAGAGTAACAGGACGTCACTGCCGTTGTTCGCGATGCACACTGTCACAGACACTGTCATCAACAGTGTGCATCGGGAACCGGGAGGTCAGCTGTCCCTGACAGCTGACACTCCACTGTTGCCGATCAGCGGCTCATTGCCGCTGATTTAGGTAATTAACCCATTACATGCGGGGCTTGATTGCGATCTCCGCATGTAGGGGGTTTGTAGCACATCAGCAGCCCCCATGCAATTGTGGGGGCTGCTGATGCTTGTGATGGCACCCGGGGGCCAGACAATGGCCTCCGGGTCTGCTATGTATGCAAGCCTATGAGGACCAGCCTCTGCTGGTCCTCGCAGACTAACTGTCAGAGTGACTGTGACGTCACACTGAAAGTTGGAATATGCTACACTACCTAGGTAGTGTAATGTATTCTAGCAGCGATCAAAGCTGTAGGTAAAAAAATAAAGTGTAAAAAGTGAGATTTCCAGCAAGTGAAACGAAATCTCGTTTACCTCCGTAATCTCGCGAGATTTAGTTTCCCTTGCTAGAAATCTCAAAGAAAAGAGTCAGAAGTGTCAGGATTCTGAATACACATGACGTCCAGGCTGGATGATCATGTGTATTCATTATCAGGACACTTGATTAACGATAATCTCTGTTTATGTGGCTGCACATTGCTGCTGTGTAAATAAATGTAGAGGAGTGTATGATGCTGGCTGGTCACTGATTGGTCAGCATCATACACGTAAACACGCCCAGTTAAAAACACAATACACGCCCAGTTGGATATAACGAAAAACAAACGCCCAGTTGTCCATTTCAAACCTCATTTGCATATATATATATATATATATATATATATATATATATATATATATATATATATAAAATAGCTCATAACTTGGCCAAAAATGAACGTTTTAAAAAAAAAACAAAACGTTACTGTTATCTACATTGCAGCGCCGATCACATGCAATAGGCGATAGGGATTTGAGATTCTTGTAGACAGAGCCTCTTTAATTTACCCAATAAGACGTCTATTTGGGACAGTGTCAAATGCCTTTGCAAAGTCCAAAAACACTATATCCACAGCGGCCCCTCTGTCTAGGCTTCTGCTCACCTCTTCATAAAAACAAATCAGGTTGATTTGTCAGCTTCTGTCCTTAGTAAAACCGTGCTGGCTGTCACTTATAATACTATTTATTGTCACATAATTCTGTATATAGTCCCTCAATAGCCCTTCAAACATATTCCCCACAATGGATGTTAAACTTACTGGTCTATAATTACCCGGAAAAGACCTAGAGCCCTTTTTGAAAATAGGCACCACATTTGCCCTGCACCAGTCCCTTGGCACTATACCAGTCACTAGAGAATCTTTAAATATTATAAAGTAGATACATTTAAATTTAGAAAAATGCTAATTTTTGAAAATGTTCTCTAAATTTTGGTGTTTTTCACAAATTGAATTTATCGACCAAATTTTTTCACTAATATAATGTACAATATGTCACTAGAAAACAATCTCAGAATCGCTTGGATAGGTAAATGCATTCCAAAGTTATTACCACATAAAGTAAAACATCAGATTTGAAAAAATCAGCTGTTCCACAATTAAAAAACAGGTTGTGTCCTAAAGGGGTTAATTTGGCGTTACCATTATGTTAATTTGTTTCTTGGAAGCTACTCATACTAACAACAGTTATTTTGATCAGTGATCATTTGTTAGACCATTGTGATTAAAGAGGCTTTGTCACCACATTATAAGTGCCCTATCTCCTACATAAAGAGATCGCCGCTATAATGTAGGTGATAGCAGCGCTTTTTATTTAAAAAAAACTATCTATTTTTACCACGTTATTAGCGATTTTAGCTTTATGCTAATTACTTTGTTAATGCCCAACTGGGCGTGTTTTTACTTTAGACAAAGTGGGCGTTGTACAGAGGAGTGTATGACGCTGACCAATCAGCGTCATACACTTCTCTCCATTAATTTGCTTCATGCATAGTGACACTGCGTTGTTCACTATGTGCTGTCTTATACTGACACACATATATATATACTGAAGTGTTTAGACAGTGAATAGACATTCCTTCCAGCCAGGACGGGATGTCTATTCACAATCCCGACACTTCGATAACGTTTCTGTAGTACTTACAGCTGAGCAAGCGTAATCTTGCTGTAACCTGTCATTTACAGCGTGATCTCGCGAGATTATGCTTGTTCTGCTTTAAGTACCATAGAAATGTTACCGAAGTGTCGGGATTGTGAATAGACATTCCGTCCTGGCGGTTAATTTGGCGTTACCATTATGTTTATTTGGCATGAGGGCAGTGGCGCCACTAGCACCCGCTGCGGCTGCTATAGCGGTAGTGACGGCACTATAGCAGAGCAGGGAGGTATCTCCCTACTCTGCTATCTACTAACGCCACTGTAGCTCCCTGAAGGAGCGGAATCCCCATGTGGCCAGGGATTCCGCTCCTGCAGCGTTCCTTCATGTCTCTGTCCATATATGGACAGTGACATCAAGGGAAACTCCTGAAGCGGAATCCCCGGTCACAGCTTTGCAGACGCTATGACTGGGGATTCCACTCCAGGAGAAGTCAATGATGCCAATCCTTTCAGCTAGACTAAATAAAAATGATATCTTAGTTTATTTCCACACATTTATTTGATAGCTGGAAAAGCTGGGCATTTTGTGTGGTCCTGCACAGTTGTCCTTTTTTGAATGTCTATTGTCCGCCAGCTATCAGGGTAATTTCGTAGTCCTTGCACAACCTACAAGGGGGCTGTGGGCTGCGTGGCACTACCAACCAGGGTGCTGTGGGCTGTGTGGAACTACCTACCAGGGGGCTGTGTGGCACTACCAACCAGGGGGCTGTGGGGCACTACCAACCAGGGGGCTGTGTGGCACTCCCTACAAGGCCTCTGTGGGCTGTGTGGCACTCCCTACCAGGGGGCTGTGCGGCACTCCCTACCAGGGGGCTGTGCGGCACTCCCTACCAGGGAGCTGAGGGGTACTCCATAGCAGGGGGCTGTGCGGCACTTACTACCAGGGGTCTGTGTGGCACTCCCTACCAGGGGGCTGTGCAGCACTCCCTTCCTGGGGTCTGTGTGGCACTCCCTACCAGGGGGCACTGCGGCACTCCCTACCAGGGGGCTGTGTGGCACTCCCTACAGGGGGCTGTGTGGCGCTCTTTACATGGGGCTGTGTGGCGCTATCAACAAGGGGCTGTCTGGCGCTACCTACAAGAGGGCTGTCTGGCACTACCTACAAGGGGGAATCTGTGAGTGGTGGGCTGATGTTCATTTTACTGTGAGTGGGGGGCTGATGGTCATTTTACTGTGAGTGGGGGGCTGATGGTCATTTTACTGTGAGTGGGGGGCTGATGGTCTTCAAGTGGTTTCCGCCTCTGCATCTTTCACTTCAACGGCTTAAGAAAAAACACAAAAAAAAGGTCACAGGACGCTGTCACTTCCTGAAGGAATTTTGAGGCAGATTTTTTTTGCCTTACAAAAACGTGTGTGAACATACCCTACGAGTGTAGTGCATGATCTTAACCGTTTTCTGTTTTTCTCAAAACAATTTTTAGTAGGGGATCCTGAGGAAATTTTATTTTTCCAGTGCTGCCTCGAGTCCGAAAAGGTTGGGAAAATCTGTACTAGGCGACAGGATCACACCGTGGAGCAGCTCAGTTCTTCATGGGAACGGGGCCTAGGTGATTACAATTTTTGTTTTTGTTTGGGGGCACTGTCTACAAGGGGGAGGTGGGGGGGCTGTATGGCACGATCTACAAAAAGGAGGTGGGGGATTATGGCACTGTCTACAGGGAGGCTATATGGCCAAATCTACAGGGGGGCACTATACTGTGTGGGGGCCATTAAACCGTGTATGGGTACTACAGGGGGCATAATACTGTGGGCACAATTAGAGGACGAAATACTGTGTCCTTGAAGGAGTTGTAACATATTATTAAATATTATTATTATACTGTATGGGGGCACTAAAGGGACATTATAATTTTTTTATGGGGCATTTTTTTAAATGATGGGGGTGGGGCGCTGAATGATCATTTCGCACACGGCGCCATCTATCCTAGGGCCGGTCCTGACTGTTTTTATTTGTTATACTGGACTTCCTACATTCCTGGGAGGTGTTCTAAGGGTGTTTAAACCTATGCAGTCTGGGGACTGCTGCTGATTAAAGTTTTAGCGGTTTGTTGCAAAAATGCACCTTAACTTTTTCATCCCTCTAGGAAGCCCAAGTCAGCGTCCCTTGGGATGTTCCACGTGTTGAGGCGGAAGTGCTGTGCGTGTTCAGCGTTTTTCAGATAAGGCCTTTTTACACGGCATGTATTCGACGCGTTTTTTTCTGCGTTTTCCGTGCCGAAAAACATGTCAAAAACGCATGCTTTAAGCTTCCTATTGACATCAATGGGAAAACGCATTGTAGTGCATACAGGTCAATTCCTGGCGAGTATATGCGCCTAATTCCCACAATTCCCATAGTCAAAGGGAGTCCTAATTACACGCACAAAAAACTCCAAAAATGCGTCAAAAAATGCATCAAAAACGCCTGTACATTAAAAAGCGTTTTGCAGAATTGCTAGCGTTTTTTACGCGTTTACACATCGGTTTTTTTGAGCGACGTGTGAACAAGGCATAAGAGTTTTTGAGAAAATTAGTATGAAGTGTAAGCCTTTCTTTTGTTCACATATGCATTTAGTATGAGCGTAGTGCTGCATTGCCTCATTGACTGCAGCTATCACTTGGTTTTACACTTATTTTTTTCTTGGTATCAATTTCGAATTATTCTATTTCTTAGATGTTTTCAGCAGGTCTGGCAACAGAGATTGGAGGAAGCTCCTCAGCAGAAGCAGAAGCAGCCATCTGCTAGAGAAGGAGCAATATACTCAGACATATTGGAGCATGTCTGCTGTGTAACGAGGGTCTTTGTACAGCCCCAGCTGTGGGTTTTAACTCCTTCCTGCTACTGGGCGTGACTGTACGTCCAGATTCAAAGTGCAAACCCGCAATAGGGCGTACAGTCACGCCCTGTAGATGAAGCGGGCACAGGAGCTGTGCGCGCTTCATCTTCAGCTTCTGTCCTCGCTGCAGGACAACTGTCCCGTACTGTAAACATGATTATACTACGGGACAGTTGTCCTGCAGCAAGGCAGGGACTCCTAGCGTCGTACATAAGTATGATGCTAGGAGCCCGGCTCCTTGAACTGTGTTCGGTCCGGGACTTGCGGCCGAAATACGTCCGTCAATTACGGACGTAATTAGTGTGTGTGCACATACCCTTAGGGTATGTTCACACGCAGTGACCAAAAACTTCTGAAAATACGGAGCTGTTTTCGCGGCGTATTTTACGGCCGTTACTGGAGCTGTTTTTCAATGGAGTCAATGAAAAACTGCTCCAAAAACATCCCAAGAAGTGACATGCACTTCTTTTTCACGGGCGTCTTTTTACGCGCCGTATTTTCACAGCGACGCGTAAAATTACACCTCGTGGGAACAGAACACCGTAAAACCCATTGAAAGCAAAGGGCAGATGTTTGTAGGCGTATTAGGGTCGTTTTTTCAGGCGTAATTTGAGGAGTAAAACGCCAAAATTACGTCTGAAAACACTGCTTGTGAACATACCCTTACAATACACTGCACTACATAAGTAGTGCAGTGTATTGTATCGGGGATCAGAAGACCAGATCTTCAAGTCCCCAGGTCAGTGTAAAAAAAAAAGTGAAAAAGGTAAAAAGTAAATGTTAACCCCTTCCCGACATCCGCCGTATATATATATGGCGCTGCCGGGAAGGTGTTCCCGCAAAGCGCAGTACAGTTACGGCGCGATGATGGTGCGGGCTCAGAAGCAGAGCCGGCACAATCACCGCGGTGTGACAGCTGTATTATACAGCTGGCACCATCCTGTAACTACCAGGACCGGAGCTATTCTCCGATCCGGCAGATTAACCCCTCAGATGCTACACTCAATATTGCTCAGTGACTCAATATTGCTCAGTGACGCAATCGCTGGGTTGCTGTGGCAATCGGACGCCAGAAAATGGCGTCCGAGTCTGCCTTGTACGGGAGCCGATGAGGACCCGCCTGCGGCGCTTCCTCATAGGCTTGCAGTCAGTGAATAACTGACAGCGCTAATACAATGCACTACGTATGTAGTGCAGTGTATTAGAGTAGCGATCGGGGCATCTGGCCCTCATGTCCCCTAGTGGGACAAGTCAGAAAAGTAAAAAAAAAAATAATAAAAATGTGGTAAAACAAAAACACACACATTTCAAATAAAAATAAAGCTAAACTTACTTTTTTCCCATAGTAAGACTTTTATTATGGGAAAAACCGTAAAAATTAAAAAAACTATACATAATTAGTATTGCCGCATCCGTAACGACCCAAACTACAAAACTATTATGTAATTTATCCCGCACGGTGAACGCGGTAAAAAAAAAACATGAAAAACAGCGCCAAAATCTTTGTTTTTAGGTCACATCTCCTTCCAAAAAATGCTAGAAAAAGTGATCAAAAAGTCACATTTACTCCAAAATAGTACTAATAAAAACGGCAATCCGTCCCGTAAAAAATAATCCCTGACACTGCTTTGTGCACGCAAAAATAAAAAAGTTATGGGTCTTAGAATATGTCGACACTGAAAACAAATGATATTATAAAAAAAGTGATTTTATTGTGCAAAAGCTGCAATACATAAAAAAAACTATATAAATTTGGTATCGCCGTAATCGTATCGACCCGCAGAATAAAGCTAACATGTCATTTAGGGTGCACTGTGGATGCCGAAAAAAAAACCAATAAAAAACTATTCCAGAATTGCTTGTTTTTGGTAATTTCCTTTATCAAAAAATGAAATAAAAAGTGATCAAAAAGTCGTATGTGTTCCAAAATGGTACCAATAAAATCTACAGCCCGTCTCGCAAAAAACAAGCCCGCACACCGCTCAATCAACTGAAAAATAAAAAAGTTATGGCACTAGTAATGCGGTGATGAAAAACATCTCAATGCGCAGGCCGGTGGGGAACATTCCTTCAGTTTCAGGGCCCTAGTATTTAGGAACTAGGAAAGGGAAGGGACATAGCACATCCGCTGGAAGCGAGGGCACCCGTATTATACCAGCGCAAAACTTTCCCAGCAATATTTCCCAAACTACGAAGGAGAAAAAGTCCCCAAAAGGTGCAGAGCGTTACAAAAGGGGGATAAGAAAGAAAACCGTTTATCAGTGTGACACCGGCCTACGCATAACGGATCGCTTCACAGCGTAACACACATCTATGGATAATTGTATTATTTACCCCATTATTATACCCTCTTATTATGCCCTGATGTACTCCGCACAGATTACATATGCCACCACATTATAAACGGAAATACCAGCAAAACCCCAAACAGAGCTATTACCAAGCAAAATCCATGCTCAAAATGGCTGTCTTTCCCTTCTTAGCCCTACAGTGTGCCCAAACAGCAATTTATGGCCACAAGTAAGGTATTACCATACCCGGGAGAACCCGCTTAACAATTTATGGGGTAAGATTCTCTAGGGGCACAACATATTGTGCGGTGAATGGGCAGATCAGTGGAAAAATTGCAATTTTCACTTTGTATCATCCACTGCGTATTAATTTCTGAAAAACACCTGTGGAGTCTAAATTCTCACTACACCCCTTGATAAATGCCTTTAGGGGTGTAGTTTCTAAAACGGGGTCACTTTTGTTTGGTACATCAGTGGTTTTGCAAATGGAACATGGCGTCCGCAAACCATTCCAGAAAAATCTACTCTCCAAAAGATAAATACCGCTCCTTTTCTTCTGAATGCTCCCATATATGTAAACAGCTTATTATAACCACATATGGGGTGTTACCGTACTCGGAAGAAATGACTTTACAAATGTTGGGGTGCTTTTTCTTCTTTATTCCTTGTAAAAATGAAAAATGTTGATCTAAAACTACATCTTGTTGGGAAAAAAAAATATTTTTCATTTTGATGGCTTAATTCTAATTAATTCAGCAAAAAACCTTTGGGATCAAAATTTTCACTATACCCCTAGATGATTCCTCAAGGGGTGCAGTTTCCCAAATGGAGTCACTTTTGGGGTGTTTCCACTGTACTAGTACTACAGGTGCTCAGCAAATGTGACATGGCGCCCAGAAACTATTCCAAAATCCAAATGGTGCTCCTTCCATTCTGAGCCATACTGTGTGTCCAAACAGATGTTTATGACCACATGTGGGGTATTGTTTTACTCTGGAGAAATTGCTTTACAAATGTTGCCGTGCTTTTTCTCCTTCAGTCCTTGTGGAAATGAAAATAAAATACCTAAACCTCCATTTTCTTTGAAAAAATGTAGATTTTCATTTTCACAGCCTACTTCCAAAAATGTCTGCAAAAAACCTGTGGAGTCAAAATGCTCACTATACCCCTAGATAATTGCCTCAATGGGTGTAGTTTCCAAAATGGGGTCACTTGTTGGGGGTTTCCCCTGTTTTGTCCCCTCAGGAGCTTTGCAAATGTGACATGGCCTCCGCAAACCATTCCTGCTAAACTTGAGCTCCAAGAACCAAATAGCGCTCTTTCCCTTCTCAGCCTCGCCGTGTGTCCAAACAGCCGTTTATTACCACATGTGGGGTATTGTTTTACTCGGGAGAAATTTCTTTACAAATTTTATGGTGCTTTTTCTCCTTTAGTTCTTGTGGAAATTTAAAAAAAATTAGCTAAACCTACATTTTATTTGAAAAAAATGTAGATTTTCATTTTCACAGCCTACTTCCAAAAATTTCTTAAAAAAACCTGTGGGGTCAAAATGCTCACTATACCCCTAGATAATTTCCTCAAGGGGTATAGTTTCCAAAATGGGGTCACTTGTTGGGTGTTTCCACTGTTTTGTCCCCTCAGGGGCTCTGCAAATGTGACATGGCCTCTGCAAACCATTCCTGCTAAATTTGAGCTCCAAAAGCCAAATTGGCGCTCTTTCCCTTCTAAGCCCTGCCGTGTGTCCAAACAACCGTTTATTACCACATGTGGGGTATTGTTTTACTCGGAAGAAATTGCTCTACAAATGTTGTGGTGCTTTTTCTACTTTCGATTTTTTGGAAATGAAAAAAAATTTGCTAAACCTACATTTTATTTGAAAAAATGTAGATTTTCATTTTCATGGCCTACTTCCAATAATTTTTGCAAAAAAACTGGCGGGTCAAAATACTTGCTACACCCCTAAATAAATTCCTCGAGGGGTGTTTGGGGGGTTTCCACTGTTTTGGCACCGCAAGACCTCTTCAAAGCTGACATGGTGCCTAAAATATATTCTAATAAAAAGGAGACCCAAAATCCACTAGGTGCTCCTTTTGCTTCGGAGGCCGGTACAAAAAAAATGGATTCAAAATGAACTTCTGGAAAAAAGTAATGAGCTTTGTAAATTTCACCTCTACTTTGCCTTAATTCCTGCGCAATGTCTAAAGGGTTAATAAACTTTCTAAATGCTGTTTTAAATACTTTGAGGGGTGCAGTTTTTAAAATGGGGTGACTTATTGGGGGTTTCTAATATATAAGGACCTCAAAGCCACTTCACAACTGAACTGGTCCCTGTAAAAATAGCATTTTGAAATTTTATTGAAAATGTGAGAAATTGCTGCTAAAGTTCTAAGCCTTGTAACGTCCTAGAAAAATAAAATGATGTTCAAATAACTATGCTAAACTAAAGTAGACATATGGGTGATGTTAATTAGCAACATTTCTGTGTGGTATAACTGATTGTCTTACAAGCAGATACATTTAAATTGAGAAAAATGCAAATTTTTGAAATGTTTCGCTAAATTTTGGTGTTTTTCACAATTAAATACTGAATGTATCGGGAAAATTTTGCCAGTAACATAAAGTCCAATGTGTCACGAGAAAACAGTCTCAGAATCGCTTGGATAGGTAAAAGCATTGCGGAGTTATTACCACATAAACTGAAACATGTCAGATTTGAAAAATGAGGCTCTGTCAGGAAGGTCAAAAGTGGCCAAAGAGGGAAGGGGTTAAAGAAAAATAAATAAATAAAACTTTTAACTAATAACAACAATAATTGCCCTGTTTCCCTGATCAACTCCTTTATAATTAGAAAAAAAATGAAGACATGAAAAAAAAACTATCGCCGCTTTCGGAACGGCATGCTCTATAAAAATATCACATTCTTTTTACCGCACGGTGAACACCGTAATTTTTTTTTATAAAAAACAATGACAGCATTTTATTTTTTGGTCATCTTGTCTCAAAAATGTTTTAATAAAAAGTGATCAAAAAGTTGCAAGTAACCCAGAATGATACCAATAGAAACTACAGTTCGTCACGCATGAAACAAGTCCTCCCGCAGCGATATCAACTAAAAAATAAAAAAGTTATGGCTGTCAGAAAATGCCGACACTAAAACATGATGTTTTATTGTGGGAACGTAGTGAAACGTAAAAAAAACGATATAAATTTGGTGTCCCTGTAATCGTATCGAACCGCAGAATAAAGTTAACATGTTGTTTATACTGCACGGTGAACACTGTAAAAACGTGCTAGCATTGCTGTTTTTTGGTTTCCTCATCTCCCCAAAAAATAGAATAGTGATGAAAAAAAAAAAATCGCATGTACCCCAAAATGGAACCAATAACAATTACAGCTCGTTCCACAAAAAACAAGCCCTCACACAGCTCCGTCAACGGAAAAATAACACGTTATGACTCTCAAAACGCAAAGATGCAAAATTATGCTAAATGACGGCCCAGACTAATTTTTTAGGTCCAGTAGAATTTCACTAAGTACCCCACATCGTCATTTGCTGGAGCCCACAGGTGGACCCTGTAGATGCAGCGGAGATAAGAAAACTTAAGGGCCTTGTGCTGCTTATAGGGCTAATGAAGAAGTCAAAGATTAGGCAATACTGAAGCGCATATATTTTGTATAATACCCAATAAACCCGGCCTTGCATAAAGGATTGGTTCAAAGCGTACCACAGCAATCCATGGATTATTCATTCACCCCATTATTACATCATCCTATTATGCCCTTATGCACACCGCCCATCAGGGTATATTTGGCTTTTGATGAATACCTATATAGAACCTAACGATAAACGTTATAGTAAACGTCCACACATATCAAGGAAAAACAGACAATAAATACCTATAACTGTATGTGAAGACAAATCAAATCTCCCAAAAGGGAAAAATAATGACACCAAGTACAGTAAGTAACTTGCAAAAAATATAAATTCTTTATTACAATATACATAAGAACATGTTGGCCATCAGGACCTAAAAACCACAGACAATTAAAATATACAATGTGGAGAACATGAGGCTACTCAGAATGGCCTATATTCAACATTCAATAATACCGGACAGGGTCACTATGACAGTCATGCTATAAATGTACAGTACAAGGATAACCGACAATACAAAATGTGTCTCCAAAAAGCATGCTGAAACAGAACAATGTAATACAGACCCTGTAAAAAATAGTATACACGAGAGACTTGTAGCTAACACTGAAATCTCAGTGTAAATAAAGTGGTATAGAGACCAGGGTATCACCAAAAATCAGAGTAGGTCCCAGACACTAGGGCCACATGTGGGATATTTCTAAAAACTGCAGAATCAGGGCAATAAATATTCAGTTGTGTTTCTCTGGTAAAAACCTTCAGTATTACAGAAAAAATTGATTAAAATTTAATTTCTGCAAAAAAAAATTAATTTGCAAATTTACCTTCCACTTTGCTTTAATTCCTGTGAAACGCATAAAGGGTAAAGAAACTTTCTAAATGCTGTTTAGAAGGGGTGCAATTTTTAAAATGGGGTGATTTGTCGGGGTTTCTAATATATAAGGCCCTCAAAGTCACTTCAGATCTGAACTGTTCCCTGAAAAAATAGGCTTTTGAAATTTTCTTGAAAATGTGAGAAATTGCTGCTAAACTTATAGCTAAACTTATAAGCCTTGTAACGTCCTAGACAATAAAAGGATGTTCAAAAAATGATGCCTACATAAAGTAGACATATGGAATATGTTTATAGTCACTATTTTGTGTTAATATTGAATTAACAAATTTTTTCACTAACATAAACATGTGTTAGTGTTTTTCACTAACATAGTTTCAGGTCACGAGAAAACAATCTCAGAATCGCTTGGATAGGTAAAAGCATTCCGAAGTTATTACCACATATAGTAACACATGTCAGATTTAAAAAATGAGACTCATTTGGTCCAAAAGTGGCTGCGTCCTTAAGGGGTTAAAAGGAAAACAACCTCCAATTGAGAGCACAGTAGCTGCAGGGATTGTGATATCCACTACCTGTAGCTAGGAACTTTTAGGTGCCAAGATTGTCGCCCTTGCATCCTTGCTGATGAACCATCTCTACAAGATTATTTCCGTGGCTATTTTAAACTAATGTGCCTGTCCTTGACAGATGGCAGAAGCTATACAGCTTTGGGCCTGGCAAGCACCTATATGGAAGACCGGTCTTCCTTCTATCAGGAAAGTTTAAGCATTGCCATGGGCAACGCCCCAAGTCCATTTGTCATTCTAATGAAAATTGTTGAAGTCCATCCTGTCAAGGGACCAGGATCTTGATCAGGGGGAAACTCTCGTCTTCACCTCTAGGGGGCCTATGGCCTTCAAAGTGGATGAAGCTTTGGAAAAAAAAGCTATGATGGCAGAAGAGGAAACATACTAAATATGGTTTCCTATGGATGAGCTACACTTAAAACAGTGAGGTCCTCCTCCAAGATTATATGGCTATCGCAAGACTGTTCGGGCTTACTATTGTACCTGCTGAGTTTCAGGTCAAATCTCCAAGTATGTGCCTGAAGGTCCTACTCTGTTGAGCAGAGCCAGTGGTGCAATTTATTATGGACCACAGAAGTGCACAGCAACCTTTGGCACTCCAGCTGTTGTGAGACTACAACTCCCAGCATTTCCTGACAGACAAAGACTTTATTTTTCATAAAATAAAAAAGACCTTATCCTACAGCTAAGCGAAATATGGCAGGCTAGGCTGTAGGTGCCTGCTGTTGTCATATCGCAGAAGTTACTCAGCTTGAATCTACGCAATCAATAGACTCTTTGGGTCTGAGCTGATTAAAAGTATAGAGAGCTTCTCTAACAAGAAGGAATAATCATTATCGCAGTCATTTGAGGTAGTTCAACGTGGAAACTTCCTCTGACATCACAGAAGTCAATACTGAGGCAGACCAAGGTTCCCTAGAAGGGGATTAAGAGGTTCCATAGCCCTTAACAATGTTAATCAGGATGACCGAGCAGTCTAGGGCTCTGCGTTAAGTAGCATGTTCTCCCTGGAGGCGGTGATTCGGATTCCATTTCTGACACCAGAAGGACTAAACTCTGACACCAGATTCCCTCAACTGTCTTCTGAAGCTGGCAAAGTATAACCTTTCCTACGGTTGAAGATATGCAGTCCGGCTATTCAATAGATTTTCATTCGTTTCCTCTTGAAGGATTTCCCGTACTGCTCCTTTACATCAGGTCATCCTGGATGTCTCCTTTCTACAATTCCTAGAAAGGAAGATCCTAGAAGAGGTCCCTACTCCTGGGAGAGGAACTGGAGTGTATTCTCCTGCAATTCCAGCTCCTAAGCCTTTGGGCAAATTAAGGTATCGACCTCCTATTCTTCAGGAAGAAGAAAATTCAAATAGGCGATAATCATAACCATGGATATGAGATTTCATGGCCTCCCTAGTCTTGAAAGATGCATAACTTTACATAGATATTTTCTAAGAGGTAGAAAAAATGGCAAAGAACAGCTGCGTAGAAAATAGGCAGTGTCAAGCACGTTGCAATTCACAGCTCTTCTGTTCAGGATCTCTTTGGGTCCTCACACCCTTTCTAAGGTGATAACTGCTACAGCTGCCTGTAAGAACACAGGGGATACCTGTGGTTCCATACCTGGACGATTCATCTGATACTCCATCTTCAAACTACTGTCCAGTTAATCCCCACGCTGTTGGTTAATAAATTGGGAAAGTCAGACATGTTGTTCTAGCAAGAACAAACCTGTTCTTAGGCTTTGCATAAATTTCCTAGAGATATTCTCTCCCTGCCTCCCTGCCTAGCAGGTAAGAATCTTGGCAGCAGAGGGTCTTATGTTCATGTCAGCAGCTGCAAAAGCAGTTCAGTGGGCACTTGCGACCCCTCCAGAGAGAGATCCAAAACCTAAGATTATGCCACCTGGAGTGGTTAAACAATAGGTCAGTTCAAACTCATGAATCCGTCAGATCCATCTTAGAAATGGGAGGTCCCTAATCCAGAATCCCTCAACATTATTCCGATCGACTGAGTTGAAGTCTAACAGGCCCCGGAGCAATGTCTCTGAATCTAGAGATCTTCAAGCAGATAACCAGGATGTTGGAAGTGCCAGAGATTGATCTCATGGTGAACAGGCTCAGCACTCAGGGTATCTTCACACGCTGAGTCAAAAATGTCTGAAAATACGGAGCTGTTTTCAGGGGAAACAGTTCCTGATTTTCAGACGTTTTTTAAGCCACTCGCGATTTTCACTGCGTTTTTCGCTGCGTTTTTTACGGCCATTTTTTGAGCTGTTTTCAATAGAGTGTATGAAAAACAGCTCCAAATATGTACCAAGAAGCAACCTGCACTTTTTTTCGCGGACATTTTTTTAAGCGGCCGTTTTTCAGAACAGAACGCCGTTTTTTCCATTGCCATCAATGGGCCGATTTTTGGAGGCATTCTGCTTCCGATTTTTCGGGCGTTTTTCAGGCATTTACGGCCCAAAAACGGCCCAAAATAGGCCGTGTAAACATACCCTTAGGGGGAAACATGTCTCTCCTTTTATCAGGGGCACAATCCCTTGACAGCAGATGCCCTGTCCATCCCTAGGAGGTTCAGGCTGGCCTATGTTTTTCCTCCGGTTTCCTTGATACCTAGGGTATTGATAAAGATCAGGCAGGACCAGGTCACTGTAAAAGCCATCATACCATTACGGCCACAGAGGTCACGGTATTCCTAACTCATTCAGATGAGTCGAAAATGTTACTGCAGAACTTGGTGTCTAACATCACTCAACTCTGCCAGGGCCTGAAGAGTTTCAACCTGACAGCCTGAAGGTTGACCAGCCCCTTTTATAATCTAAAGGGCTCTCCAATGAATTTATGAATACCTGCCTACAGTCCAGGTCTGGATCTACCAAGAAGGCTTACACAAGGAGTGGATAGTTCCAACCCACGGTTTAACAACATCCTACACTTCCAGCAGGAAGGATTTGGAAAAGGACTGAGTCTATCGACCTGAAAGGTCCAAAATTTAGTCCAGGTCCGCTTTTTAGGGAAGATCTTTGTCATGAAAGCCCTTGGTGAAAAGGTTCCTGAAATGGTCTGCTAAATGAGACCTGTTATCCTCAAACCTATTGCAGAATGAGATTTTTGCCTGAGTCCTAGGAGGTTTAGGATCACCTACCTCTGGAAGAGACCCAACATAATTACCTATCCTAAATGGTTAATTCCTTCTGGTCATAATAAAGGGCGGACACAGGTGGTGGAGATCCCCGTGTAGGGGGAGGGGTGTGTGGGGTCCCATACTCTACAATAGTTTACCATGGCACATCACGTTATGTCATTCCAACAGTGCACCATTAACTGTGAGGCATTTTCTCAGTCCCTTAATTATATTGGACTGGGCTCCTGTGCATCTGCACGGTTTACGCATGAAGGGTGTCCGCCCCTAACCATAACATCTGTCAAGAGAATAGGGGAACTTCAAGCATTGTCATCAGTGGATCCATACATCTCATTCCCCCAGGACATGGTCTTGCTAAAGCTATTACCAAACTTCACTCCAAAGTTCATAATTTGTAACCTGAAATCAGGTCAACTCCCTGTTCCGGCATGTGTCTTCCTCTCATGAGGAACATACTGGTAATCTCCATTCCTAGATCTCTGCTATTGTCTTCAGATCTATTGGGCTTGGAGAAAGATATTATGAAGTTTGAGAATTTGTTTCCTGAAAGAAACAAAGACTTAAAATCCACCCAACCTACCCTGGGTAGATGAAGTGTAGAGGCCAGTAGTCTGGCTTACATTTTTAGCTCTCCAATTCACAATTTTTCTAAAAAAAACTACTCTACTAGAGCAGTGACCACGTTTTGGGCTGAATAAAGTCCCATCTTTAAGCATTATTGGAATTTTTGGTTCTCCGAAGATACAGCTCTGGAGCGGTCAATTTTGAGTTCCACCAGTCAAGAGGGCCCTCCCTATGAGGGTTACTTCTTGCTATTTCCCCATTATTGTGCTGCTGTAGGACATAAGGGAAGTGTAGATTTCTAACATTAATCTATTTTCCCTTAGTCCTAACAGCAGCACAAGCTTCCTGCCCATATTAAGGCTACTACTTTATAATAAACACATGGTAAGAGGGGCAAGATGTCTTTATGTATGGAGGAGACTCTAGTTAATTAGTTTGATTAAATGAAAAAAATCCATCTGTCCTACTAGTACACAGGGGAAAAAATACCCCATTATTGTGCTGCTGTTAGGACTAAGGGAAATACATTAACGTTAGAAATCTAGTCTTATTGATCGTCATGAAAGATTTATAATATTAGTCTGTACCTTAAATAGCCAACAATTTACTATTGTTTCATTATATGCTCCAAATAAGGGCCAGACTAACTTAGAATGTTACTCAAACATGTTAAAGATCATAAAGTGTGTCATTTTATTATGTTTGGAGATTACAACACCCCTGTCAACCGAGAGATTGATACTTCTTCTACTCTTATATGGGAAAGGGGAGAGCTAGGTCGTTTATTTATGGAAGAACATTTACACGATCTGTGGCATTATCATCACGCCAATGAAATAGATTTGACATATTTTCCCCTAGACATACATCCTACTCTAAGATAGACTATTTTATCGTAAACTCCTCTTGCTTATCTATTTGTACAGCCATCTATAGGAGATATAACATAGGCAGACCATGCCCCAATAACACTTATAATAGAGGAACAGTTTTCTTTTTTACCACCTTATGATTGACCTCTCAATCCTTCCCTCCTAAGACTGCTCACCCACAAAGAAGAAATTAAAACTCACTTGCGGGAATTTTTTCAGATCAATGATAATGGGGAGGTGTCTAATGAAACTTTATGGGTTACATAAGGGAAATATGCATCAAAATAGCATCATCCCAGAACGTGCCAGGGAACAGGAGATTACAGTCTTAATGAAACAAATCGCTCAGAAAGAACTTGAAAATAAAAGATGTCCTTCCCAGAACCTAAGTAGTCATCTCACGCAATTACGTACTAAATTGCGTTCATCATTGCTATACACATACGAATGTAATATGAGAAAATGTAGAACTAAATACTTTTTTTTTCCATTTGATTTATATTAAAAGTTTCTCACAGTACAAAAGCAAGTCAATAATCAAATAATGAACACCTTTGTGAAGACATTGATATTGACCTAGGAAGGGGATAAATAACAAGGATCATAACAAAACACAGTCAGCATGTGTATGGTAATTGTCAGTAGGAAAAAGTATACATACAATACAATCCATAGAGAATAAATCTGTTGAATAATCAGTTAAAGTTATGGTCAATTTCAAGATCAGAACCAAAGTGAGACCTACAGAAGAGATACCATTAGAAAAAGGATGAGGGGAAGGAGCTGAATGAGATATCAAGCCACAACTTTCATTTAGTCAATAGTATAGAGCGTCTGCAATAGGCTCCTGCAAAGGTCAATTAATGCCAACAATTGTTATTGACAACTTTAATAATAATTTGCATATTTGGATGACCATCATCTTTCCAGTGATCAGCAATTTGTGGTCTCGTGGATATTAAAGCATGGGAAACGGTCATGATGTAATCACTAGGTAACATTTCAAGACCTATTCCCAGCAATGCTAAGGCCGGGCGTGGTGGAAGCCGCATCTTGCATAGCCTAGACAACATGTCAAACAACCCATTCCACAAACTATTCACCACAGGGCATTCCCACGAGAGGTGGATAAATGTTCCAACATCAAATTTACATTTTCAACAGAGATTAGATAATCTTGGAAAAATTCTCTATAATTTCAGGGAGTGAAGTACCAGTGGTAGAATATTTTCCTAGAGTTCTCTAAATGTGAGATACATTTGAAAGTTTTAGAAATGTAACTAAAAGATAATCTCCATTGTTTGTCAGAAATGTTTAGTTTTAAGTCAGTTTACCATGTGCTTTTCAGTTGAGAAAGTGGGTCAATATCCCCCAGTTTTATTAATTGGTGGCACCTGGAAATACCTTGCTGAGAAGGTTGTGTCGCTAATAACCATGTATTTGGGGTATCTGAATTAGGTGATAGAGGTAAACCATATAATAAATGTCTGATCTGTAAAAATTTATACAATTCCTTGTGTAGGATCTTGTAGGTTGTATTTAGGTGTTGGAAAGAAACGAATTGGCCGTCGTGCCATAACAGATAACTACTTTAGTAATATCCAAACTTTTCCAAAGGGCAAGACGCAACCCAGGTATCGCCAACTCCAGTATGTCTAGGGGTTCAAAAGATAAGTCAGTTTTGTAAAGATCTGGGTGTTTTGAGATTGCCTTCCGAACATGAGATATTGCCTGGAGTGTTAAAAGTTTAGGAAGAGAAGAATTTGTTTTAAAAATGGAGAAGGTAGTTAGGTGGTTTTGCAAAAAGTCATTATTTAAGAAATTGAGTTCAATATCCACCAGAGCTAGGTAGTATCTCTCACCCAGAGTGATCTCATTTGATCCAAAATCACAGCTCTATAATAGTGATGAATAGATGGGTGTTAAGGCCTCAATCATGGTTAGATAAGTGTAGGACATTGGCTCTAACCCTGGGTTTCATCCTGCCCCATATAAACTTCTGTACCGCAGTTTGCGGTTTGGAAATGTAAGAGATGTGGAAGAAAATGGGAACATTTCTAAAAACATACAAGATTTTAGGCAAGACGACCATTTTGACAGCAGAGATTCTAACTATACATGCTATATCTTGGACTTTTCATTTATTGATGTCTTCCTTAATCATGTCAATGAGGGTATCACAGTTGAGCTTGAGTAATTGAGAAGTAGGAAAGGTAAGTTTTATTCCCAGATAAGAAAGGGAATTCTTAACCCAATTAAAACTATATTATTTGGATAGTTCCTGTGTTATAGAGTGTTTGAGGCCTAAGTTTAGTATTTTAGACTTTGAAGTATTACGTTTGTAGTAGGACGCAGAACTAAATTTGTGTATAACATCCATAACTGCCAGGAGAGACTTTCCGGGATCAGACAAAGCAATCAGGAAATCAGGACATAGTCTGCAAAGAGGCCTATCCTGTGCTCCAATTTTCCCACAGAAATACCTGTAATAAGCTCAGATTTTCTGATGTGCTCTGCAAAACGTTTCATCACCATTGCAAAAATGAGTGGAGACATTGGACAAAATTTTTTGGTACCATTTGTTATTTTAAATGGTGGAGAAAAAAAACCTGAAGTATAGACTGAAGTGTTGGGATTCGAGTAAAGTGACATAATCACTGATTGGTACATACCCTGGAAACCAAATTTTTGTAAGGTTGGATTCTAAATAACCCCAGTGGACACTGTTGAATGCCCTCTCCGCATCCAAAGAGAGAAGCAGAGAAGGGGTCCGAGAGGCCTCCACTATTTCAATAACATTCAAGAATCGTTTTTAATTAATTTGGGTAAGATGTTAACAAAACAAGCTGCTAATATTTTTGCACATACCTTTAGATCATTGTTGAGTAAGGAGATTGTGTGAAAATTAGCAGGAGTATCAGGGGAATTGCCTGGTTTTGGGAGCGTGATAATCAATGCGTGAAGCATTTCATTTGGACATTGTCCAGAGCGGGCAATTTGCTGAAATGTTTTAAGGAGATATGGCTAATAGTTCTTGGGAGGATCTGTAGTATTCGTTTGTAAGGCCATTAGGGCCCGGGGATTTATTTAATTTTAAAGATTTGATCGCAGACAAGACATCATCTAGGGTGGGAACTTTATTAAGGTTATTTGTTCAGGGGATAGGGTAGGGAGAGATATGTCATTGAGGAAGTTATTTATTGAAGTAACATTAGGATGCTGGGTTTCCTCATTTGCTGTTAAATTATTTAATGAGATATAGTATCCTGCGAATAATTCAGATAATTTTTTGGGGTTTAAAATTTTAGATCTTTTGGAGTCATAGAGAAAGGGAATGCTAGACTTGGCTTTGGATTTAATTCTATTTGGTAACACCTTCAAGGCCCTATTACCTTGCCAATAAAAATAAGTTTTTGCCTTTCTAAGGTTTAGTTCGTACCCCTGTTGCATAAGTAAATATAGGTGATGACGTAATTTTTTCAATTCTAGTGTCAGGTCCGTATTTCACACCGAATAACCACCTCTGTAAATTGAAAGCTGAAGGCATGCCTGGAAAGAAGTACACCATACAGAGTAATGTTGGTAGACATCTTTTCCTCAGTCAGCCAGGAGGAAGACTGAAACTTTATTCAGAACAAAGAAACACAGAAAAAGACACATGCCCCTCCCTAGAGATGTGGGACTTGCTTAAGTCCCATTGGCTCCTCAGCTGTAAGTTCTCCTGTACATTCTTCTGCACACTCCTCTTTGCATTCCAGGAGGCGGTGTCTTCCATAGGCGTGTTATGCAGGCTCTTTGTGCTCCATGAATCCAATCTCTTTGTGTAATATACTAAATATATATATATATATATATATATGTAAGGATAATATTTTTCAAACAATATACATGGTAATGATCCCTGACAGTCCCCCCTAAAAATATTATTACTCTATCCCTGAGTCTTGCCTATCAACCTACCACTGACCACTCGAACCAGGCGGGTAGGGGTTTTGGATTTCTTCACCAGCTTGAGACGAGCTACTCCTGATGAGTGACCCCCCTTTGTACCTGGAGTTCCAAGGTGTCGGGAGTGGTCCTAACTTTCCCTATTCTCCTCTGGATACAGGATGGTTGTCTTGATATAATCTACAAGCCGCTGCTGGTTGTAATATATATAATTAATCCAGTCTAAAATTTTTATTAATGGTAATAATTGTCGCACTGTCACTTACTGTCCTAATGGGACTTTTACCCCTGCAGATATAACAGGTCATGGGCAGCACAGTGACCTTCACCTCACACCTTCACATAAAACTCCTCAGATTGTAATTTGCAGCACCGTGGCATATTTACACACATTATAATTATAAACCTCAGACATTATAAACAATAGGGCCTCAACTAATAACATAATGCTATCACCAATCTCATGCTATCACCCTCAGGTTTCGGGTCCCATCAGTTCATTGCCAGTCCTGTACATCATCGTCCCCTTCTTCTCCTGTCTTCTGCTCTTCACTGACTGTCACCCTCAGGGTAACCCACACAATTGTGGAGTTAGACTACGTTGGTGTCCAGTGGGGGAGTTATTATTACCCCCTCCTAGCCACTTACTTATCAAAACACTTGACACTGCTGACTGATTCACTCAGGTCTTTACTTTGATCTTTGCTGATGTCATCAGGACTTGGTTTGGTCCTTCTCATCTGTCCGACACCGTCTCCTTTAGTTTACGTCACCAGGCTGTACATAGCACCTCATGCTGTGAGCCTGGGGTGAGATCCCAATTAGGTGGATTAGTGGAGTTGTATTGTGACTACCACAAACCCTCCGCATCTGTACTCTTCCTCTGGCAAGATACTTGTCTGGGCGGCTGCTAAGAATTGTGACACTGCCGTCAGTTCATGATAAACGCGTTGTACTGGCTCAGGCTGTGCCTGCCGCATCTCAGTGATTAAAAAAAAAGTTCATCGTGTTAAAAGTCTTTTAGTTCATATTTACTGGCACTTGCTGGGGACCCCCAACTCTTGTCAATTGTTAAAATAAATACTAATCTGGTGATAACATCATCCGTGTACACTATAAACGTTGTTCTAAGTACATACAATAATGTCAGGCCCTTAAATGACATCAAACACCTTTATATATATATATATATATATATATATATATATATATATATATATATATATATATATATATATATAGAAAAACTTCACTGTTACAATGGACAGTGCACCTAGAATATGTGTGATTACTGGGTACATTTCATTTGCACTTGGTGATACTCTTTCAGCAGGATTTGTACCTTGATCTCAGCTGATTGCCTAGAACATCTCCACCTCACAAAAATATACACAGATTCCACATGTTTATCTGACAAGTGTCTTAAACCAATTTTTCTTACTCTAATCTGGTTCGTTCTACCTGGGAAGGCCTCTCAAGGTCGGTTCTCTTCGTGGGAGGCGGGTATGATAAGGTTCGCACCGGTCTGCCAGGACTGTTCTGTAGGCAAATCAAACAGCTCTAACAGAATTTAGCAGCAACAGCTGTAAAGCCTGGGACATACCAATTAGATCTTACCACATCGATCCTTGCAGTCTTGGGACATATGTGAGGTCATACACCATCAATACAAGTGCTATCAAGAATGCATTGGGCGCTACTGGTTTACCTTCCTTCATCCGTCCACATTCTGTCAGAATCTGGTTCTCACGCCTTCCGCTCCCAGTTGGACTCTTCCTGTGGAGAACAAGCTTTTCATAGCCTAATCAGTAATTGATCTTAATCAGATAATTAACTTGAAGAAAAACATTAAAGGAACAGTGTCATCACAAATTATTTTTTTATATGTTAAAGATGTTAGTGCTTTATTAAAAACGTTTATATTTATTTGTGTGTTTGTGTTTTACTTTATCTTATTTTTACACTTTTTCTTCCCTATGGGGGCTGCCATTTTTTGTTCCATTTCTGTATGTGTCGATTAACGACACATACAGACATGGAATACGGCAGCCACAGTCCCATAGGGACTGCGAACGGCTCCCGTCCCATTCACTTCTGTGTACGGCGTCTGTGTGGGAACTGCGCATGCGCCGCTCCCACACAGTCCAATTTGAAATTGGCGCCGTCCGGCGCCATTTTCCTGTGGACCGGAAGTCGCGGCCGGACAGTAATATTACTACTTCCGGTCGCGGCTTCCGGACTTGTGCACTTGGACCAGCGGCAGCAGACGGAGCGGACGGGCCGGAGGGAGCCGCGGCGGCAGGAGCAGGTAAGAGATTTCAATGTATGTTCGTGTTTGTGTGTGTTTACTACTGTATGTAAACCTACTACACTGTGTGTTAGCTCAAAAAATGGCGACACACAGTGTAGGAGGTTACACCGTTCAAACCCCTCGTTTATCCCGGCACTAGCCAGGATAAAGGAGGGGGGGATGCTGAGAGCTCACTAGAGCAAGGGCTTTTTACCCAATTTTGCAATGCTGCAATTTTGGGAATAGCTCCATCTAGCGACCAGAAATGGGAAATATTATAAATTAGAATTAATTTATAATATTTCCTGACTCGTGAAAAAAATAAAAAAAATTTGAACAATGTTTAATCACCCACACACTAAATGTTTAATTTAAAAAAAAAACAACATGTTTTTCTGGCAACACATTCCCTTTAACAATGACAGACTTATGTTAAACGTGCACACTGGTCAGTAACTAAAACTGATACCTACAAACTGATTCTTTTTTTCTTCATATATATCTATACATACACATATACACTGCACAGAATTCTCTGCTCTAAAATTTCCCTTTCACAACAAAAACAAAAATAAAAACAAATAAAAATGTTTTCGAATGGGAATATTCCGCTTCTGTACCTTTAATCTGACACATCCAACAGTCCAATGCTGAGGCTAGTCTAGACATTTACATAAAACTTAACCTCAATATTTAATATTCCCACAACCCTTCTTAAATACAGTTATTAACCCCTTCCCTCTTTAGCCACTTTTGACCTTCCTGACAGAGCCTCATTTTTCAAATCTGACATGTGTCACTTTATGTGGTAATAACTCCGGAATGCTTTCACCTATCCAAGCGATTCTGAGATTGTTTTCTCGTGACACATTGGACTTTATGTTACTGGCAAAATTTTCTCGATATGTTCAGTATTTAATTGTGAAAAACACCAAAAATTAGCGAAAAATTGCAAAAATTAGCATTTTTCTCAATTTTAATGTATCTGCTTGTAAGACAGGCAGTTATACCACACAAAATTGTTGCTAATTAACATCACCCATATGTCTACTTTAGATTGGCATCGTTTTTTGAACATCCCTTTATTTTTATATGACCTCACAAGGCTTAGAACTTTAGCAGCAATTTCTCACATTTTCAAGAAAATTTCAAAAGGCTATTTTTACAGGGGCCAGTTCAGTTGTGAAGTGGTTTTGAGTGCCTTATATATTAGAAACCCCAAAAAAGTCACCCCATTTTAAAAAATTCACCCCTCAAAGTATTCAAAACAGCATTTAGAAAATGTCTTAACCCTTTACACATTTCACAGGAATTAAAGCAAAGTAGAGGTGAAATTTACAAATTTCATATTTTTCTGCAGAAATACATTTTTAATACAATTTTTTTTATAACACAGAAGGTTTTACCAGAGAAATGCAACTCAATATTTGTTGCCCAGTTTCTGCAGTTTTAGGAAATATCCCACATGTGGCCGTAGCGTGCTACTGGACTGAAACACCGGCCTCAGAAGCAAAGGAACACCTAGTGGATTTTGGGGCCTTATTTTTGTTAGAATATATTTTAGGCACCATGTCAGGTTTTAAGGGCTCTTGCGGTGCCAAAACAGTCAAAATCCCCCAAAAGTGACCCCATCTGGGAAACTAGACACCTCAAGGAAATTATCTAGGGGTGTAGTGAGCATTTTGACCGCACAGGTTTTTTACAGAAATTATTGGAAGTAGGCCGTGAAAATTAAAATCAACATTTCTTCAAAGAAAATGTAGGTTTAGCGATTTTTTTTCTCATTTCCACAAGGACTAAAGGAGAAAAAGCACCGCAAAATTTGTAAAGCAATTTCTCCCGAGTAAAACAATACCTCACATGTGGTAATAAACGGTTGTTTGGAGACACGGCGTGGCTGAGAAGGGAAAGAGCACTATTTGGCTTTTGGAGTTCACATTTAGCAGGAATGGTTTGCGGAGGCTATGTCACATTTACAAAGCCCCTGAGGTGACAAAACAGTGGAAACCCCAAACAAGTGACCCCATTTTGGAAACTATACCCCTTGAGGAAATTATCTAGGGGTATAGTGAGCATTTTGACCCCACAGGTTTTTTGCAGAAATTTTTGCAAGTAGGCTGTGAAAATTAAAATCTACATTTTTTCAAATAAAAAGTAGGTTTAGCTAATTTTTTTTCATTTCCACAAGGACTAAAGGAGAAAAATCACCATAAAATTTGTAAAGAAATTTCTCCCGAGTAAAACAGTACCCCACATGTGGTAATAAACAGCTGTTTGGACACACGGCTGGGCTGAGAAGGGAAAGAGCGCCATTTGGCTTTTGGAACTCAAATTTAGCAGGAATGGTTTGCGGAGGCCATGTCACATTTGCAAAGCCCCTGAGGGGATAAAACAGTGGAAACCCCCCACAAGTGACCCCATTTTGGAAACAACACCCATTGAGGAAATTATCTAGGGGTATAGTGAGCGATTTGACACCACAGTTTTTTTGCAGAAATTATTGGAAGTAGACCCTGAAAATAATAATCTACATTTTTTCAAAGAAAATGTAGGTTTAGCTAATTTTTTCTCATTTCCAGAAGGACTGAAGGAGAAAAAGCACCACAAAATTTGTAAAGCAATTTCTCCCGAGTAAAACAATACCCCACATGTGGTAATAAACGGCTGTTTGGACACACGGCAAAGCTTAGAAGGGAAAGAGCACTATTTGACTTTTTGAGATCACATTTAGCAGGAATGATTTGCGGAGGCCATGTCACATTTGCAAAGCCCCTGAGGGGACAAAACAATGAAAACGCCCAAAAAGGGACTCCATTTAGGAAACTACACCTCTTGAGGAATGCATCTAGGGGTGTAGTGAGCATTTTGACCCCACAGATGTTTCATAGAATTTATTAGAATTAGGCAGTGAAAATAAAAACAGTCCTTTTTCTTCAATAAGACGTAGCTTCAGCGCAAATTTTTTCATTTTCTCAACAAATAAAGGAAAAAAAGAACCCAACATTTGTAAAGCTATTTCTCCCGAGTACGGCAATACCCCATATGTGGTCATAAACTGCTGTTTGGGCAAACCGCAGGGCTCAGATGGGAAGGACCGCCATTTGGAGTGCAGATGTTGCTGGATTGGTTTCTGGGCACCTGTGGGCCCAAAACAGTGGAAACCCCCCAGAAGTGACCCCATTTTGGAAACTACACCCCTCAATGCATTTACCAAGGGGTGTAGTAAGCATTTTAACCCTGCAGGTGTTTTGTAGAAATTAGTGTGCGCTCAATGTTGCAGAGTGAAAATGGGATTTTTTTCCATAGATATGCCAATATGTGGTGCCCGGCTTGTGCCACCATAACAAGACAGCTCTCTAATTATTATGCGGTGTTTCCCGGTTTTAGAAACACCCTACATGTGGCCCTAATCTTTTGTCTGGACATATGACAGGGCTCAGAAGTGAAGAGTACCATGCGGAGTGGAGGCCTAATTTGGCGATTTACAAAGTATTGGTTCACAACTGCAGAGGCTCAGATGTGAAATAATAAAAATAAACCCCTGATAAGTGACCCCCACTATGGAACTGAACCCCTCAAGGCATTAATTAAGGGGTGTAGTGAGCATTTTCACCCCACAGGTGTTTTCCATAAATGAATGCGCTGCGGATGGTGCAAATTAAAAATTTATATTTTTCCCTAGATATGCCATTCAGTGGCAAATATGTCATGCCCAGCTTATGACGCTGGAGACACACACCCCAAAAATTGTTAAAAGGGTTCTCCCGGGTATGACGATGCCATATATGTTGAAGGAAACTGCTGTTTGGGGACGCTGTAGGGTTCAGGGCCGAGGGAGCACCATTTGGCTTTTGGAGAGCGGATTTTGCTTGGTACTATATTTGTTTGAGTATTGCTGGTGTTTTATAATGTGGGGGTACATGTAAGCGGGGCGGAGTATATAAGGGGCATAGTCAGGTGGTATAAAAAAATAAAAATAATCCATAGATGTGTGTTACGCTGTGAAGCAATCCTTTCTGCACAGGCCGGTGTCGCACTGATAAATGGTGTCATTTCTTATCCCCCTTTTGGTCCACACTCCGCGCCTTTGTAGGTTGGGGAATTTTGCTGGGAAAGTATTATCCTGGTATAATACGGGCACCGTCGCTTCCAGCGGATATGTTTGGGCCCTCCCCTTCCTGGTTCCCTAATTTTAGGTCCTTGATAAATCGCCTCTTGAAACAGAAGAAATGTTCCCCTCGGGCACAACTGCATATTTTTTTATTTCCTGACTTATTGGAGCCATAACTAATTTTATTTTTCATAGACGTAGCGGTATGAGGGCTGGTTTGTTGCGGGACGAGCTGTAGTTATTGGTACCATTTTGGGGTACATGCGACTTTTTGATCACCTTTTATCCTATTTTTTGGGATGCTAGGTAAACAAAAAAACGCAATTCTGGCACAGCTTTTTTTGTTTTTTTTATACAGCGTTCACCACGCATTATAAACTACATGTTACCTTTATTCTGCGGGTCAGTACGATTCCGGCGATATCTAATTTATAGAACTTTTTTATGTTTTACAACTTTTTGCACAATAAAATTACTTTTGTAAAAAGAATGTATTTTTTCTGTCGCCAAGTTGTGAGAACCATAACTTTTTAATTTTTTTGTCGACGGAGGTGTATGAGGGCTTGTTTTTTGCGGGACGAGCTATAGTTTTTATAGGTACCATTTTTGGATACGTGCGACTTTTTGATCACTTTTTATTGTAATATTTGTAGGGCAAAGTGACCAAAAAACAGAAACTCTGGTAACGTTTTTTACGGGTTTTTTTTTACTCTGTTCACCGCGTGCAATAAATAATATAATATTTTGATACCTCCGGTCGTTACGGTCGTGGCGATACCAAATACATATGGTTTATTATTATTTTTAAATAATAAAGGACTTGATAAGAGTAAAAGGGGGATTGTGTGTTATTTGATTACTTGAAACTTTTATTGTTTTCAAACTTTTATTTTTTGCACTTTTTTTTACACTTTTTTTACACTTTTTCTCAAGTCCCACTAGGGGACTTGAAGGTCCAACGGTCAGATTTTTTTTTTCTAATACATTGCACTACCTATGTAGTGCAATGTATTAGATCTGTCAGTCATTCACTGACAGCAAGCCGTTTAGGCTTCGCCTCCCGGCGGGGCCTAAATCGGCTACCGTAATGGCAGAGCAGGAGACCATTGTGTCTCCTGTTGCCATAACAGCAGTCGCCAGTCCCGATTGCCTGTCAGGGCTGGCGATCTGCTTGTAACCGCTACGATGCAGCAATCGCTTTCGATTGCTGCATCGAAGGGGTTAATGGCAGGGATCGGAGCTAGCTCCGGTTCCTGCCGTTACAGGTGGATGTCAGCTGTACAGTACAGCTGACCTCCACCGCTGATGACGCCGGATCAGCTCCTGACCCGGTGCCATCTTGCCGGCAGCTACGGAAGCCGATCAGGCTCCGCCGCCGGGCGGATCTTGACCGGCTTCGGTGCTAGGCAGACCGGGAGGCCAGTATTAGGCCTCCAGTTGCCATTGCAGCCACCGGAACCCCGGCAATTTCATTGCTGGGGCTCCGATGAGCTGCAAACACCTTAAGTGCAGCGATCGCGTTTGAGCGCTGCACTTAAGGGGTTAATGGCGGGGATCGAAGCTAATTTCGGTCCCCGCCGTTACAGTCGGATGTCAGCTGTAAGATACAGCTGAGATCCGACGATGATGGCACCGACTCAGCTTCTGAGCCGGTGCCAAACGTTTGACGTACATGTACGGCATTTTGCGGGAAGTCAATGCTTTCCATGACGTACATGTACGTCAAATGTCGGGAAGGGGTTAAACAAACTAACCTTTGGACAATGTCTAGAGAACTGCTGACATCTTATCATTGTACAAACACTAGGTCAATACTTGGGATAACATTGTTCCCCTGTCACTTACACACAAGTTCTGCAGTGGGGAAGATACTGGCCGGGCTTCAGGCCCCCCTGAGAACAGATCTACACACACGAGCACATTGTCATACACTTCTACCTCGGGTAGTTGTATGTTCTGCAGTCGCTGGGATGGGTAATCTGGCCGGGCTGCACTTTTCACAGGTACCTTTGCTGTTTTACCTATGTCATGCCGTGCGCACATCATGCCGGCTGCTACAAACCTAGCGGTGTCATTATTGTATCCAGGGACAAGCCAATTTACTGACACCTGGCCGCACATACTCTTGTTGTCAGTTCTGTCGTCTCTCGCTCTCTCAATTGGCTTACCCGATGATCCAATAAAATTCCTACTACCAATGGGCCCATAATTGTGGGCGATGCCAAAAGCGTACCTAGGGTCAGTGTAAATGTCGGCCGTCTTACCTTTTGCCAGGTTACAGCCTCAGCGAGCACCTCCTGCTCCGCTCCTTGAGATGAACAAGAAGGTGAGAGTGGTTTCTGGATGATTTACCTGGTGCCTCGTATCCCGGCTTGTACATACTGTATAATAAAATATCTCTTTATTACAAATTTACATTAAAAACCCACGTCACATATAGATAGAACATCTCAAAGGGGTGGCGTCTTCATTCTCTAAAATAAAACCAAATGTTATACACTTCTCCACACTCATCTGATAATCCAGAATACTTTGAGAATCTCACTTTTATCAGGTTCTGCAAATACTTGATTAATACAAAAACAAATAAAAATAAAAAATTCCTAAAAACTTTACATCAAATTAACAATGTCCAGACAATTTTTTTGTTTTGCCTTCTCCCCCATCTAAATCTGTAAAGACTCATCTATAAGTGACGTCACCTCCTGTGTAAATTTGCTGGAGGGGGATGGTCTCTTACACAATACCTCATATTGGATGGAGACTACAGCACAGCTCATCCAGTGCCATATTCACCGTTCTGGAAAGATCTGGAACCATCTACACAGAAATACCTCAAAATGTAGGTTACTGTCATACACATTTAATCTGGAAAACTCATTGGGGTCTCATACACATTTTGTAGATCTCCTGAAACCAAATTCATTAATTCAAAACAAACCAAAATTGTACCTGATCAGTTCCTTCACCATTCCCCCCTTTGTGGACTCTGCGAAAGTAATGTAGCTGAGTTCAAAACTACATCTCAACATAACAAAGTCGGGCACTAGTTTAACCCCCTGTAATGTACAACAGCCTGAAACAAAAATGACTTTTTTCCTGACGAAAATACATTTTATCTTTACAATGACATAACTCATGTGTGAAATCAAAAACAAAACAATTGTAGTTAGTTATTCAATAAAACAGCAAATATTATATCTGATAACATTAATTACTGCAAACCAATAAACTGTATATAAAAATATATGGAATGGTGGGGGGCACATACATTTTCAAAACCCTGTGTCTCACAGTATCTATAGTTTAATACATCTGAATTAACATCATAACACAAATATTGTAACTTTTATAAACAACAGCGCATGCGCAAAGAGAAGAAATTTATCTATGTTTGTAGACATTACTATTATATATATATAAAGAATGATGACACACTAGTATTTATATTTCTTATGATGAATTTCTTGTCAATATGTGATTAATACTAATTTTTATATTTTTGTATTTTTCCAGATCGAAATACCACTCCCAACAGAATTTCGGAATTTCTTTCTTTATTTTTAATAGTAGAATTACGATATTAGGGATACCTGACACGGCTGTGCCATATTCATCTTGTCTTATGATATCAATAAAGATATTTATCATTTGTTGAATTTTTTCTAGTCTCCTACTGTGGTGTTAAGTGATGTAGAGATATTTATATATAAAAGATTTTTTTTAAAAAATGAAAAAATATATATATATATATGCTTTATGAGAAATGGGGTCGTTGATACGACAATCTTGGTCCGTTACACGGATGAGGGGGATGGGACATCATATGCACGTGAAGACGAGGCTATGTGGTTCCTAAAACCCTAGGTAGAAGGACGCTCTGAATACTTAATTGCGGACAGAGCTCTTTGTGCCAACGTGTGGATCATTCATAAGAAGCTGATATAATAACATAATATTGCCAAACTATTTTAATATCTCCATTCTATTTTAATATCTCCATTCCTTACCATGAGGAGCATTGATTAATTTACTTGTTTTGGTTACAATACAGACTTTTTGTCCGACACAGCCGTGTTACTAGTTATCCGTTACATAGTTGCATCAGTTGCTTGGCAACTTATGAAGCCGCTTCACACATGACCAGTTCAGTGGAACGCATTGACACGCATTACATCATTTTGATGCGTCCGATGCGTCTCGCTACTGATCGACGATACACTTCCGTCTCTTGGCTTTATACGTATGTATTAAAGTCTAATGACTTTAGGTGTGCAGCGGTTTGCTACAATGTATGCTTACGAATTTACATACTAATGATTCACCTGATGTATCTGAAGTTCTGGTTGGTGAGTGTGGTTATGACGATTGATTCTAACACCGCTGAGGCATAAATGATTATGTTGTAATCAGTTGTTTTTAACGTTTGTGTCACTGTATATTGCCACTTACACTGTTATATATACACATTCGCACTTTCTGTATCATGTTTGTGCTTCATAATGATACCTTATAACATGCATTATATGAGTTTTTCAACACTGTATACTTGATTGTATTATAATGAGACTAATTATGTTAAGTAGTCTCAACCCTATATTAGTTTCCTGTAGTAGATGTGTCACTAGGCTTGATAAAGATCCTATTGTAGGATTGAAACGTTGCTGTTGTTCTTGGATTGAATAAACCACCACTTTTTTCACATTGGAGTGCTGCAAATCTTGTTCCTTTTTATATCAATATACGTCCGAGGATCGGGACGTTTTGCTGGGCACCTGATCGATTGATTCCGTGTGAGTGCTGCTGCTTTCTTGTTTGCTATATCTGGATTCCATTAGCTTGCACCACGTTCTTTAATCACCAAAAAGTTTCTTATCATGGAGCAGGCCAATATACCTGCTGGGAGTACTTCATCCAACACTGCTGTTTTTACTAAGGAGGATATCGTGAGGATTCTAAATGGAGCGGAGGGTGATGTGTCATTTTTAAGCATTCCTTCTATAACTGACATCAAGAGAAATCTGGAATTTGAGTCAAGACGTTTGATTAATGTTGAACTTCATCTACTTACATTGGGTCAATATTATAAGAACAACATGATCCCAAGGGGAATGCGAATTCAACTTAAACCTACCATGCATATGCAACACGAAGAATTTAGAAGTAAGAATGAACAGCTCGCAAGCAAATATGCTTTGGAAACCATTTTGCTGAATATGGATTTCCTACAGAGGGATTTAAAAGGTTTAAAAGTGAAGGTTCATGATCTGGAGAACACTCTGAAAACGCTTATACCAATAGAAGATTACACCACTCATATGCAGAAATTACGCATGACACTCAATAAAGTAAGGAGTGATATAGAAGAAACCAAAAAGAAAAAATGGTTCCGTGATCAAACTGATTATTCAACGGGACGTGTTTACACTTGGGATAATTTCCTCAATTATTCCGATGGTGCCTTTAGACGGGAGAACAAAAGGGGTAAAGATTTGGCTCACAACAAGGGGGACTTTCGTATCCAAGAGCACAATAAGAAAAATCCTCCAAGAAACAACCAAGATTTTTTAGATTCCAGTCCATTGGAGAAATCAAAAAGAAGAAAACCAGACGAGCAGGCCGCAGGAGAAATCGAGGAAGGAAGAACCCGCTTTCAAAAATCTGTTTACCAGAAGGGACAGAAACCGCTGCAAGACAGCAACAAGGGGACTCTGCCCAAACAACAGTGGTAAATATTTCTAGTCATCAGTTGTCTAATATGCAATTGCAATTATTATCTAAGGGATTGTCATTCTGCCCCAATCAACAGGTTGATTGGTTTCAACTCGAGTTGGATTTATATAGTTTTGTCAGAGCTATTAAATTGAAGGTTTGGTTTGATACACAACCTACCAATGTAATAGTTCAGGATACCCTTCCAAAATTATCACTTAAAAAATTGGGATTATATAATAAAAGTTTGTTTCAACCTCCTGTAACATCACATGCGATAGAAACCTTTAGAGAACTGGTACAGAAAGATATTGCTACACTTAGGACCCAAACATGTGAATTGGGTTTTAAACAGCCAAATATGACTACTCTTGATATGGTGGCATTGGATGAGCTGATCCATAACCACGATCTCACAATAAAACCTGCTGACAAAGGTGGAGCAATCGTGGTTATGGATTCAGACATGTATATGAGGGAATGTTATAGACAACTATCCGATACGAATGTATACAGATTATTGAAAAATGATCCTAAACATGACATCACAAATAAGATTGCTTTACTTATTAAGACAGCGTTAGATGAAGACATAATCGATCAGAAGTTACATAAATTTCTCATGGTTGAATCTCCTGTGACTCCTTGCCTGTATTTATTACCAAAAATCCACAAGGATCTAATGAACCCCCCAGGCCGCCCCATTGTATCTGGCCGGGGTTCATTAATGAGTAATATCTCTATCTTTGTGGATAAAGTGCTGAGAAATTTTGCCATTAACTCCAAATCTTATATCAGGGACACCACTGATTTTTTACAAAAATTAAGATCAGTGGACTTACCAGAGGGATCCATTTTGGTCTCTTTTGATGTCACTTCTCTTTACACTTCTATTAGTCATGTTAAAGGGCTTGATGCTGTAAGACGGAAATTAATGACTTCTAACTATGATAATAATTCATGCGAGTTCATTATGTCATTGGTAGAACTTATTTTGACTTCTAACTATTTTCTTTTTAATGATAGTTATTATATCCAATTGAAAGGGACGGCCATGGGATCCAATATGGCTCCCACGTATGCCAATATTTTTATGGACAATATTGAGGAGATGTCAGTCTATGTATCCCACCACTTCTCACATGTTTTGAGGTGGTGGCGTTACATAGACGACATCTTCCTCATTTGGACTGATTCTGTCACTACACTAACTGATTTTCATCAATTTCTCAATTCCTTGGATGAGGATATTCAGTTTACTATGACACACTCTGTGGACAATATCCAATTTTTGGATGTTACAGTATTGATTGATAACAACATATTAAGAACTAAAATGTATACCAAAGAGACTGACCGTAATACTTTACTACGATTTGACAGTTGTCATCCGAGGAACATGGTCAGGTCCTTGCCCTATAGCCAGATGATTAGGGCCAAACGTAACACTGACAGACAGGAAGATCTTGATACATCTTTAGATATTATGATGGCCAATTTTCTTCAAAGAGGCTACCCTAAAGCACTACTGTGTACATATAAAAATAAGATTGACAATACAGCGAGGGATAGCTTGCTACAACCTAAAAAAAACTCTAGTGGGTGGAAAACGGAAACGTATTCCATTCATTTCAACTTACAATGATATAAGTGGGGATATTTCTAAGATCATGAACAGACATTGGCCAATTATTAGCAAGAGCTTTGGACACATTGAGGAATTGAATAATAATCCTCTTATGTCTTATAGACGTTCTCAAAATCTTCGCGATAGACTGGTGAAAACCAGAGTGTCAGAACAAAAGAAAGTATCACAATCAATCTTTAAACCCCTGAAACCGGGTAATATTCCGTGTTACAGATGCGTCAATTGCACTTTGATGTGCAAGGGTGATTCCTTTAAACATCCAGTTACTGGACTACAATTTAAAATTAGACACAATTTCACTTGTGATTCGGATTGGGTCATATACGTGTTATGGTGTCCCTGTGGCCTCCTATATGTAGGGGAGACAACTTGTGCTTTCAAAACCCGATTAAATAATCATCGTTTCTCGATACGCAAAAAGAAACTTGACTTACCTGTGTCTAAGCATTTTTCGGAATATGGTCACAATGAGAGGGATCTAAGATTTATGATCCTGGACCATGTTCCTATACTACAATTAGGCAGCGATCGTCATGTGATATTACATAAAAAAGAATTGAGGTGGATATTCCAATTAAATACATTGAAACCATTTGGACTTAATGTTGAATTTGCTGTAGATAGGTTAGCTGTATGACGCTCACATATCTCTCTCCTTGAGTTCTTTGATGTCCTCCTTAGTATAAAGAATGATGACACACTAGTATTTATATTTCTTATGATGAATTTCTTGTCAATATGTGATTAATACTAATTTTTATATTTTTGTATTTTTCCAGATCGAAATACCACTCCCAACAGAATTTCGGAATTTCTTTCTTTATTTTTAATAGTAGAATTACGATATTAGGGATACCTGACACGGCTGTGCCATATTCATCTTGTCTTATGATATCAATAAAGATATTTATCATTTGTTGAATTTTTTCTAGTCTCCTACTGTGGTGTTAAGTGATGTAGAGATATTTATATATAAAAGATTTTTTTAAAAAAATGAAAAAATATATATATATATATATATATGCTTTATGAGAAATGGGGTCGTTGATACGACAATCTTGGTCCGTTACACGGATGAGGGGGATGGGACATCATATGCACGTGAAGACGAGGCTATGTGGTTCCTAAAACCCTAGGTAGAAGGACGCTCTGAATACTTAATTGCGGACAGAGCTCTTTGTGCCAACGTGTGGATCATTCATAAGAAGCTGATATAATAACATAATATTGCCAAACTATTTTAATATCTCCATTCTATTTTAATATCTCCATTCCTTACCATGAGGAGCATTGATTAATTTACTTGTTTTGGTTACAATACAGACTTTTTGTCCGACACAGCCGTGTTACTAGTTATCTGTTACATAGTTGCATCAGTTGCTTGGCAACTTATGAAGCCGCTTCACACATGACCAGTTCAGTGGAACGCATTGACACGCATTACATCATTTTGATGCGTCCGATGCGTCTCGCTACTGATCGACGATACACTTCCGTCTCTTGGCTTTATACGTATGTATTAAAGTCTAATGACTTTAGGTGTGCAGCGGTTTGCTACAATGTATGCTTACGAATTTACATACTAATGATTCACCTGATGTATCTGAAGTTCTGGTTGGTGAGTGTGGTTATGACGATTGATTCTAACACCGCTGAGGCATAAATGATTATGTTGTAATCAGTTGTTTTTAACGTTTGTGTCACTGTATATTGCCACTTACACTGTTATATATACACATTCGCACTTTCTGTATCATGTTTGTGCTTCATAATGATACCTTATAACATGCATTATATGAGTTTTTCAACACTGTATACTTGATTGTATTATAATGAGACTAATTATGTTAAGTAGTCTCAACCCTATATTAGTTTCCTGTAGTAGATGTGCCACTAGGCTTGATAAAGATCCTATTGTAGGATTGAAACGTTGCTGTTGTTCTTGGATTGAATAAACCACCACTTTTTTCACATTGGAGTGCTGCAAATCTTCTTTATATATATATATATATATATAAATATATATATATATATATATATATATATATATATATATATATATATATATCTAAAAGCAGTGCATATTGAAATCCTTTGTCTTCAGACTGCACCCAGTCAGCCCCCCTCCTACCTCCCAAACACAGAATACTACAGGGGGAGGGGGGGGGGTCACACACTCACTTCTCACAGCTTCTAGTCTCACAATCTTAACACTTTCAATGCCGGCAAAACAACATACGTATCTGCAATCATTCATCACACCATTGTATAGGAATTATCTACGTTCAAAACATCAAACACATAATCTGTAACAGTCCAATCTGTCGGCCACCATCTCTATATTATGATGACGTGTTGCTTCATCAGTGAACAGCGTCCTGCACACTAGAATTGAATCTAAAAATAGAAAAGACACTGCAGCATGTGCTACAAATGACAAAATTAACAAGGCCATTATTTCATACTGATTTGGTTGGGCTGGGCGTGGCCACATCAGGGGTGGGTGGTGGGGGGCAGCCTCTCCCATTGGAAACACATTGCGCAGCTGTGAGGGGGGGGGGGTTTCCCACCCACAATGAGGACACACTCAACATGAGGTACGGACACCATTACCGGGCGTCGGCTGGTCCTGTGTTTTCTAATACATATAACATACAATACCTTTCTTATTCCTAACTTCCATTCGCTTCACCAAATCATGAATAGGATCTGGTGATCCTGATGATTTTAATATGGACCATCCATTCTAACAGTCTATATTATACACGTAATTTACATAACAATCTTCGGTCTACAACTCTCTGGTCTGGCCACTATATTACCTCCAAATTTATTACACGTCTTATCAGTGCATTGCACCCCGCGTGCTCCTGTCTCACGTCTTATCACACGTCTTATCAGTGCATTGCATTGCACCCCGCATGCCCGCGTATAGAACAGGTTATAAGACTATCCACGACTTATCACACATGTATATTGTGCCCGCGTATTTTCTATCTAGTCCCTAATTACCCAGAGGATGGTTAGTCGGGCGCGACTAAGTTCTCACAGGTTTTCGACCTCACAGCGGAAAATATCGCCTGTCGCCTGAGATAATCCAGGAAATCAACAAAAGGGTTCTACAGATCGCCACAAGACTGTCCACTAACACCGATAAGTCGAAGATTTATAAAATCAACTGACTTACCGTGCTTGTGGAGGTGATCAAATTCCTTCAGTGGGCAACTTTGAGTCCTCTGTTTCACCCTGTGATTGTCGATTGTCCGGATTTTGATATTTCCTCGGGTGAGGCCCCACGTTCGGGCGCCAAATGTCAGGTCCGTATTTCACACCGAATAACCACCTCTGTAAATTGAAAGCTGAAGGCATGCCTGGAAAGAAGTACACCACACAGAGTAATGTTGGTAGACATCTTTTCCTCAGTCAGCCAGGAGGAAGACTGAAACTTTATTCAGTACAAAGAAACACAGAAAAACACACATGCCCCTCCCTAGAGATGTGGGACTTGCTTAAGTCCCATTGGCTCCTCAGCTGTAAGTTCTCCTGTACATTCTTCTGCACACTCCTCTTTGCATTCCAGGGGGCGGTGTCTTCCATAGGCGTGTTATGCAGGCTCTTTGTGCTCCATGAATCTAATCTCTTTGTGTAATATACTGAATATATATATATATATATATATATATAATGTAAGGATAATATTTTTCAAACAATATACATGGTAATGATCCCTGACACTAGTAGGGTGGAATTTAACACCTTAGTGACCAGCCCATTTTAGGCCCTAATGACCAAGCTATTTTATTTGTTTTTCTGTAGTCGCATTCAAAGAGCTCTAACTGTTTTATTTTTTCGTCTACATAGCTGTATGAGGACTTGTTTTTTGCGGGACTAGTTGTACTTTTTAATAGAACCATTTTTGGGTCCATATAATTTTTTTATTAACTTTTATTAACCTTTTTTCGGGGGGATTATAAAAAAAAACAGAAATTCCGCCATTGTTTTATGTGTTTTTAAATTGACGCCATTCACTATCCGACGTAAATAACATGTTACCTTTATTCTATGGGTCGGTACGATTACGGCGATACCACATATGTAGAGTTTTTTTTATGTTTTACGACTTTTGCACAATAAAAACACTTTTGAACTAAAATTATTTGTTTTTGCCTCGTCGCTTTCCAAGAGCCGCAACTTTTTTATTTTTCCATCAATGTCGTGATTTTTTGGGCTTATTTTCTGCAGGACGAGATGCAGTTTTGAATGGTACTGTTTTGGGGTGCATGGGACTTATTGATTCATTTTTATTATGACTTTTTTGGGGGGCAATGGAAAAAAATTGCAATTTCGCCATTGTTTTTTGCGTTTTTTTTTTACGGTGTTCACCTTGCGGTTTAAATTACATATTAACTTTATTAATGGAGTCATTACGGTCGCGTCGATACCATATATGTGTACTTTTATTTATTTTTTACACTTTTACTAAATAAAACCACTTTTTTTTTTTTTTTTACTGTACTTTTTATTAATAATCTTTATTTCACTTTGATGACTTATTTTATTAGTCCCACTAGAGGACTTTACTGTGCGATCTTCCGATCGCTGCTATAATGCTTTGGTATACTTCGTATACCAGAGCATTATTGCCTGTCAGTGTAAATCTGACAGGCAATCTGTTAGGACGTGCCTCCGGCGCGTCCTAACAGGCATATGTCCAGGGCAGACCTGGGGGCTTTTATCAAGCCCCCGGCTGCCATGACACCCCATCGGAGACCCGCGATTGCATTCGCGGGCCGCCGATGGGTGACAGAGGGAGCTCACTCCCTCTGTAAAAAAAAGTTAAATGCCGCGGTCGCTATTGACAGCGGCATTTAACGGGTTAAATCGCCGCGATCTAAGAAAACTTTGATCGCGGGCGTTGGAGCAGGAGCTCAGCTGTCATCAGACAGCTGAGTCCCGGCTCCAGCCTGCACGTGAGACCCGTGCAGGACTTAGACTAGGCGAACGTGAAAAGGCGTCAGCCTAGCCTAAGGCCCCTTAGTGACCGACGTAAAAAGGCATATTGGTGGTCACTAAGGGGTTAAAGGATTTATTTTATGTTTGTCTTCCAAGAGCTTGATATTGGAATCAAGTTCAGAAATATTTTTAATCCTTGCTCGTTTTTCATTGCTCGCCAATTTAAGAAATAAGACTCTTATAAATTCCTTATGGGTGCACAATACTGTGGAATCAGATGTTTCACCACAGTCATTGAATTAAAAAAAAATCTGATACTTCCTTAATGATCTGGGAGTGGTAATCCCCTTTGTTTAATAGGGAATTGTTTAATCTCCAAGGCGAGGAAGGGGATAGATTGATAGACTCCCGAACCAACATAGAGATGGGAGCGTGATCAGACCGTGTAATTATATCTATCACAGGGTTAAATGGCTTCTCCAAAAAATATCTATCTGTTACGAAAAAAATAAATTCAGGAATACACATTATGTGGGGTGGAATGAAACGTATAATCGTTTTCAGGTGCATGTAATATGCGCCTGCGATCAAATAGATTTTCTATTCTAGTCATGAATGCAAGGTTCTTTGGACATATTAAATGGAGAGCTTTTGTCCATAGTTGGGTCAGGAACTATATTAAAATCTCCTCCACTCCGTAATGAGCCATGAGATAGATTGGAGGTCATTTCAATCGTAGTTTTAATAAATCTACATTGGTGCACATTCGGGGCATAGAGTGTAACCACTGTGTTGTTAATTAGGTAGGTGACAATCAAATACCTTCCCTCTGAATCCGCATAGGTATCTATAACACCTTTTTGTCTTGTGGAGGCGTGAGCAAAAAAATTGTGTGGAAAATTACGGTTCTGTACTCTAAAAGAATCTGCTTGTAGGAGATAGGTCTCCTGGATAAAACAAATGTCACATTTCTGTTTCTGGACTTCTTTCCAAAGAAGTGAACGCTTAAAGGGACTATTCAGCCCCCTTACATTCAATGAAGTTACTTTAAACACCATTTATAGATAGAACAATTGTTTTAGACCAAGAATCAAGAAATGCATATGCATGACTGTTAAAATGAAAATTGACCACATTTTCACACTGACTGAGGTAACTAAGTGAATAAATGCTAGAAAACATTAGCAAATAACACAATACTTAAAACAGTACACAACAGGAGTTACAGTCCAGGTTCGGATGAACCTACAAGCCGACTTCAGTTGAAGCAACCAGAATTGGAGGGAGGTTACAAATCTAAAAGAAGATTAAGGGTATGTGCACACGATAACTGCAATTACGTCTGAAATTACGTAGCTGTTTTCAGGAGAAAACAGCTCCTGAATTTCAGACGTAATTGCATGTACTCGCGTTTTGCAGGGCGTCTTTTACGGACGTAATTTGGAGCTGTTCTTCATTGGAGTCAATGAAAAACGGCTCCAATTACGTCCCAAGAAGTGTCCTGCACTTCTTTTGACGAGGCTGTAATTTTGCACGCCGTCTTTTGACAGCGACGCGTAAAATGACAGGTCGTCGGCACAGTACATTGTAAAGCCCATTGAAAGTAATGGGCAGATGTTTGCCGACGTATTGGAGCCATTATTTCAGATGTAATTTGAAGCGTAAAACGCCTCCATTATGTCTGAAAATAGGTCGTGTGAACCCAGCCTAACAGTTCCAATGAAATGCAAATTGACTTCAACGCCCAGGATCAGAACCAACTCTCTGTAATACTGGTAATGATAAATAAACTCGCATATGAGGAGAATGAAACAAGTGCAATAATGAGCTAAGGCACATATTTTGAAATGAGTAGTAGTATGCAATAACTCAGATGCTATCAAGAAGGCTAAAGATTATGATTTCAGGTAGTAGCCGAGAGTGACGACCGTCAGGTGATTTAATCCATTATTGAGTAAGAGTAGGTGGAAGTCTTCTCCTCGTTGGAGATTTATCACCATCTTGTGGTTGAAAGAGAGACCACTTGGTTAGGTTTGCAACTTCCTTCGGATCAGCAATAACGTGAGTGGAGCCTTTATTGTTGATAATCAATTTAACAGCTTAACGCCATTTGTATGCAATACCGTTATCTCTCAGAATCTTAGTTAATACGGCAAATTCTCTCCTTTGAGGGAATGTTCACACACAAAGTCAAAAACGTCTGAAAATACGGAGCTGTTTTCAAGGGAAAACAGCTCCTGATTTTCAGACATTTTTGAAGCCACTCGCAATTTTCGCTGCGTTTTTTTAAGGCCGTTTTTGGAGCTTTTTTCAATAGAGTCTATGAAGAACAGCTCCAAAAACGTCCCAAGAAGTGTCCTGCACTTCTTTTTCGCGGTAGTTTTTTATGCGTCCGTTTTTCAAGACGGCCACGTAAAAAAACGGCCCATCGGAACAGAACGCCGTTTTTTCCATTGCAATCAATTGTTAGATGTTTGGAGGCGTTCTGCTTCCGATTTTTCGCCAGTTTTTCGGGCGTTTACGCCCCGAAAATGGGCCGTGTGAACATACCCTTAGAGAGGGTAACAGCGGATAGGTCTGCGTATAGAGAGATCTGTTGAAACCTTCTGGAAGTTCTAGTTTCTGAATCGCAGCTTTCATTACTGCTTCTTTGAAATTATAAAAATGGAGGCGTGCAAGTAGATCTCTTGAGGCACTGGCCGGAAGATTTTTGATCTCTGTGAGCTCTATCAATAAGCAAAATCACGTTCCTGAGCCGAGAGATCTAAAAAGCTTGGTTAGAAATTCCTGTAGTTGTGAATCGGAGACAGATTCAGGAATGTTTCTGAATCCAATATTATTTATCCTAGAGAGGTCCTCTAGATCAGACAGTTTTAGCTTCATAGTGGACATATCATCTTTCATGTCATTGTGAGTATCAACCAAAAAGTTATGAGAACCAACAAATTCCTCCATTTTTTTTCCTCCAAATGAGCTGTTCTTTCACCCACTTCAGAAATGTTAGTATTCATAATAGAAATGGCTGCATGTATGTCTTAATGGAGTGAGTCTTTTAGCTCTTGAACCAAGTGTCTCATTTTTGCTGAGGAAATGGGAGCATCTGAAGGAGGCATAAAAGACAGCGTGGCCACGCTCTGTCACAGGAAATGCTGTGTGGTAAGGGTGAGTTCTCTGGAGAGAGATTATGCCATGCAGGCTTACTGCTATTTATGGCCGCTGAAGAAGCCAGGCCGGGTAAAGGATGGGATCTGCTCACCTCCATTGATGCTTGTAACAGGGCTGGTCTCCGTCACGCTCCGGAAACCAGCGCCATCACGGATAGAGGAGACTGGCACATACAAGGCCGTTAGTCTTGGTAGACTTTTGTTGCGGGTCATGATTATGGATCTTCCCAGGATGGTGAGCATCTGAGACCTATTTTAAATGTACTGGATAGGTTACCAGGTTCTGTTTGAGCCGCTGAAGTTGATCACTGTGCGGAGCTCCTGCCTCACACGACTTCTTACTTCGGCATCCGGCCACGCCCCGTAGAACTAGGGAGATCGAGCAGGTGCCCTTCTAGCACAGATTTTAAAAAACAAACTGCTAAATTTAAAACTGAATACCTAGAGGACACTTGGCTCTAAAACCAGAAATCCCACATTGAAATTGCTAACCTATTTGCTCAATATTATGCAGTCTGTATAATTTGAAATCAGACCCACATCCTTATCAACCCTCCAATACAGACATCAAAAATGTCCTAGCCACTTTAAATCTCCCTTTAGTTTCGCAAGACCACCTAGAGTTCTTGAACGCTCCCTTTACAGTAACTGAAATCCAGAAAGTAATTAAATCAAATGCTATGCATAAGGCCCCAGGTCCTGATGGCCTTCCAAATGACTACTACAGAACATTCATAGATGAACTTACACAATATTTCCTATGCCTTCATGTCTCCTGGCAAAATTCTTTTAACATTTCTAGGATAGGATCTGAAGCTATTATTTCATCCCTGCCTAAACCGGGGAAATCTCCTAGTAACACAGAAAATTTCAGAACCATAGCGCTGCTAAATTGCTATTTCAAAATTTTACTCAAAGATTTTGGCCTTACTCTAATGTCCCCAGATCAAGCGGACATCTATGTACTGATTGGAACATATTTGAGACATTGTTATACAGTCGTGGACAAAATTGTTGGTACCCTTCTATTAACTCCTTAACGACCGCATTTTGACGGCAGGCGGTGCTTCGACTACAGCGACGTCTTTTGGCGTCGTTGAAGAAGAGGCTGATGAGTGCTCCTGTGCTCATCCTTTAAGCAGGAGCTGTAACTTACAGATCATGATCTTAAAAGAGGTCTGCTAAATACAGCTGGGGTCGGAAAACATTCCAACCCCAGGTGTTTAATCCTTTGATCGCCACAGTCCGTGACCGTGGCATGATCAATGGGGACTCCACTCTTTGATCTCGTCATCAGAAACCAGGTGATCAAAGACAGGGGCATACCTCTGCAGTCAGCACTGGGGACCTAGAAAGGATCCCAGGGCAGTCTGCTCAGTTTGCCTGCTGTTTGGACACACTATCTGCTGCCCTAACAGCAGCCTGTGTCAGTGACACAGTATAATGTATTAGCATACAGGAGTATGCTAATACATTATAAGTAAAAAATAAAGTTATAAGTAAAGTTATCACTTAACGCGTCATGCATATGACCGAGTCCCGTCAGTGATCCGAGGAAAGATAGGACATGTTCTATCTTTCCACGGATCGGAGACTCGGACCATTTTTCATGGACCCGATTCACTCGTTAAAGAGAATGGGTCCGTGAAGACAATCGGGTGCCACTCGGATGCCGTCAAATGGCACAACAGTCAAGTGCAAGAGGCATATTGGGTTTTAAAAAAAAAAAAAAATATTCATTATTTTGCATCAAATATATTTTATTGCCCCTACATTACATAAAAACAAAAAACCTACACATATTAGGTATCTACACGACCATAATAACCTGAAGAATTCATTTAACAGGTTATTTAGCGTGAACAGGGTAAAAATGAAACAAGAAAAACTATGCAGAGAATCGCTTTTTCCTATATTCACGCTGTAATACATTTTTTTCTACCCCCCAAACTGCAAAAAAAACAACTATTTCTCCTGCATAAAACAAGGCCTCAAACAGCCACATCAATGAAAAAATATAAAAGTTATGGCTGCTGAAAGCCAAAAACAGAAAAATGTAGCTGGTCATTAAAGCCTTTTCAGGCCCGGTCATTAAGGGGATAAAGAAAGAGAAACCCAAAATGGTCACTGAAATAACTTGAAACTGACAAAAGTACTAATACGTTTTAATTTACTGAAAATCAACTAATGTAAATCAGACATTGCTTTTGAATTGTGGTTCAACAGAAAAATTTAAAAAATAAAAACGAATGAAACTGGCCTGGACATAAATGATGGTCGCCTTAACTTAATATTTTGTTGCACAACCTTTTAAGGCAATTGCTGCAAACAAACTATTTCTGTAACTCTCAATGAGGCTTCTGCACCTGTTCACAGGTATTTTGGCCACTCCTCCAGCTGTCAGCATTTGCCAAAACGCATATTGACAAGCCACAAAGCTTTGGCCAGATGAGACAAAACTGTAGATTTTTCCAAGTCACATCAGCTCTATGGTCACAGACCCAAAAATGAAGCATATAACGTTTTTCCAGTTAGGCCCCATGCACACGAACGTGTTTTTGCAGCCACTATTCACCCGTAAATCTGCGGGTGAATTGCAGTCCTGTTCATTTCTATGGGAGCCGATGTAGCGGCTCATAGACTTTCTATTGAGCCCATACACCGCTATATATCGATTTCTGGAAAAAGCCGAACAGAAACTCACATGAGCACTTTTGCAGCTTCGTTTTAGCAATTGGTGGTAGTCTCAGTGCTCGGACCCCCACCAATCAAAACTTCTGACATGTCCCTATGACACGTCAGGAGCTTCTTGAACATATAGTTACACTTGAAGTAGGAGTAGTCCAACCATCCCTGGCTAATACCCCCTCCTTTAATCACGTCCCTTTTTTTATTTAGACTTTGCGTGTTTGTCATTGTCTGTCTGTAGTGTCTTTGTTGTCTCTGCGCTCTTTTTTTGTGTTCTTATTGTTCTGGTGTCTATACACTTTTTCATATTTGTATGTTTAAGCCAATACTCTACATTGATGAACAATCAATGATTGTGCCATGGTCCTCTTTAAATTTGGTGTGTAGCTTCTTAGATCCTTCAATAAAAGTTATAGACCCATACAGCCACTGCTTCACCTTCTCAACCACAAATCTAGCTTGGCACCAACGTATGACTAGAGCTAAACAAAAAAAATATATAATTGGGATTTGTCTGCAGCATTGCAATCTTCCTGTAGCATGACCAAAGTCGCCAAGTAGCACTAGCCTTCCACCACCTTGTCGAAAAAAAAACCACATTTTTTTTTAGAGATTTGCATAGATAGAGAAAACGCAAAATAGTTAGTACTATAACTATAATGGAAGCCAGAAGTGGATCCAAAGGGAAGGAAAAATATAAATATCTTTTGGTGTCCACTTCTGTGCTTGGCTCAAAAATCTTGAGTCAAAAAACCTGTGCGTGAACCTGGCCTTAATCTTTTTTTCTCCAGTGCATTAGAAAAATAAAAACGTTTTGTGTTTCCAGCTCCTATGCAGACCTACATATGTATCTGCATGACATAAAATCTCAAACAAATAATGTATAGTCTGTTCTTTTATACTCCACCTAGGTTAGCAAGAAGTAGGGGGTAGTTGATTGCAGGTTTAGACTACACAGTGTGTGACCATGGAGACGAATAGTTCTGTATAGGAGATGTAGACACAAAATGGTAGGATCTCTTTTTTTTTTTTTTTTTAAATGAAGGCTATTTGCAAAGTTGCTTCATTATTTTAGATGCATTGGCGCAATATAAAAAATAGGTTGCTTTGAAATATCATTGTTTTTTGTAAACAAAAAAATTAAGGGTCTACTTATAAATTGGTGGAAGTAGTTTTTTTTTTTTTCAGAAAAGTTCCAAAGACTACATTTTTTTGTACGCAGGTAACAATATACACTTCTGGAACGGACATCCACACTTCACACAAAATGTCAGAAAAACTTGTCTACACAGCCAAAAAAAAACCCAGATGTATAACTTAATATTAGTATCTCCGATGTATAAGAAGGTGTTCAAAACATAAATGACATTTTATGGAGCGCACTCCTTAGCTAAAACATAACAGAACTCCTTTGGGCCCCATGCACACGAACGTAAAAACGCTCGCAATTCCGGGCCCATAGACTTCTATTGGCCACGGGTACCTTCCCGTTTGCTTACGGGAAGGTGCCAGTGCCGTTGAAAAATATGGACCATGTCCTATTTCAGGCCGTAATTACGGCACAGGCAGGCCCATAGAAGTCTATAGGGCTCCCGTAATTACAGGTGCGAAACTAATCTTCTATACTGGCTGCCAGGCGCTGAAACGAATGCAACCAAGATCGAGCGTCTATGACTTACAGTTCAAGAGTTAGCCTCAGAAACAGTGGTTCTGAACTTGCTGCCAATAGCTCGCCTGAGAAACATCCAGAGAAGTCAAAGACAGTGCTTCTATACTGGCTGCCAGGCGCTGAAACGAATGCAACCAAGATCGAGAGTCTATGACTTAGGGTATGTTCACACACTGAGCCAAAAACGTCTGAAAATACGGAGCTGTTTTCAAGGGAAAACAGCACCTGATTTTCAGACGTTTTATGAGCAACTCACGTTTTTCGCTGCATTTTCGTAGCGGTTTTCAATAGAGTCTATGAGAAAACGGCTCCAAAAATGTCCCAAGAAATGTCCTGCACTTTTGACGAGGCTGTAATTTTACGTGTCGTCTTTTGACAGCTGTCAAACGACGACGCGTAACTTACAGGTCGTCGGCACAGTACGTCGGCAAACCCATTCAAATGAATGGGCAGATGTTTGCCGACGTATTGGAGCCATATTTTCAGGCGTAAATCGAGGCATAATACGCCTCGTTTACGCCTGAAAATAGGTCGTGTGAACCCATCCTTACGGTTCAAGTTAGCCTCAGAAACAGTGGTTTGAGCACCCGTAATTACGGGAGCGTTGCTAGGCGACGTCAGGGGATAGTCACTGTCCAGGGCGCTGAAAGAGTTAACTGATCGACAGTAACTCTTTCAGCACCCGGGACAATGACTACCGCTGGAGTTAATAGTATTAAAAGTTAACTTACCCAGAACTCCCTGCTTCTTTCTCCAGTCCGGCCTCCAGGGATGACGTTTCATCCCATGTGACCGATGCAGCCAATCACAGGCTGCAGCACTCACATGGACTGCCGCGTCATCCAGGGAGGTCGGACTGGATGTCAAAAGAGGGATGTGTCACCAAGACAACTGTCGGGGGTACATATGAATTTCTTTTACTTTCAATCTCTGCGGAAACTATGCCCGAAAGGGCTGCCTCTTCTCTCTACCTAGTACTGCTAGAGAGAAGGGGCTACCGATTAGTGCAGAGAAAACGGGTCCGTAAATACGGGTGGAATACGTGTGACAAAGCACCCGTATTTACGGGAGGAAAATAATACATTCATGTGCATGGGACCTTAGAGAGACGTTATATATTTCCTTAAATTAGTCCATCTTTCTGATATCCTAATACCAGAAATATATCCCCTAATTTACTTGAAAGGGGTTGTCCACTACCAGACAACTGATGACCTATCCACCGGATAGGTCATCAGCATATCATCAGTGCGGGTCTGACAGCCAAACCCCACACCGATCAGATGCTCCAGAGGCCTTCGGGCACTGGATGTTATGGCCATTATGCAATGTAAGCAGCCAGAAGCCGTTGGCTCTGTACATTGCATAGTGGCCCTGCTGCCGAACTGCAGCTCTGCTACTATTCCATGACCGGAGCGATCAGCTTCAGACATTGACATCCGGTGCACAGAGGTAGCCGAAGCAGCTTAATGATGCAGGGTCTGGGTTTCGGACCCCCACAGATCAATGGGTACTGATAACTTATCTGGTGGATAGGTCATCAGTTGCCTGGTAGTGGCCAACCCCTATACCATTTGTCAGGTTACAGATTCTCTTTAAGCATAATCTATTGATTTGAACACAACTGCAAATTTCCTGTCTCCTACAACAGCTATGTACACTGAATGGCCACTTTATTAGACGCCCGCCCTTCCTGCACGGAAATTAGACACGTAACCTCAGAATGCAGCTTAAAAATCAAGGTAAAAAGTTTTTCATGGCTCAGTTTCAGTGTGAATCCACATTAGAATGGGATTATTCAGAGATTTAAAAAGGGGTCAGAAGAGGCTGTCAAGAAAAGTTCTATATACCCAGAGAAATGTATGGCATGTCCTAAGTGTCTGGGATCTACAAGATTTTTGCAAGGCCTATTTCAGAACAGATTGTTGTCTTCCATTTAGCTCAGTATTTAGGTTACTATTTTATTCTTTAAGCTCTGTATTGTTCTAGATCCACAGAATAACACTGCTTCCATAATCAGAACCTACACCGTATGGATAAAATAAGGAACAAAAAGTGCAAGTATAAGGGAGGCATAAAACTGGAATATCAGCTGCAGTACCAGACAGTTGCACAGACAGGGCTAAAGCGGTGTTAGGTACTGCAGCTCAGGCTTATTGATGTAAATGAGGGTGTGCTGCAATACTAGCCACATTGACAAAAGCAGCACATTGGTAGGAAATACAGTAAAGGGACCGCCGTGAACTAGCAAGAGCCACAACCCCTACTTTCTGCTGATCAGTGAGGTTCTGGCAGTTGGTCCACCACGGATCACCTCTCCTTAGGATAGGTTATCATTGTTAAATCCCAGAAAACCTATTTGAATATTTAAGCAGTTTACTAGTAAACATACATAGCGTCCAACCACTCTTCAAACGATTTTTTACAATTCACTCACCTTGTTGACTGAGACCTTATTTGCAACAGCTTGTGATTCACGCATGTACTTGAGGTTCTGTGCAAGATGATCCTGCGCTGTACGCTTCTTATACTCCTCTGTAAGAAGAAATCAGACATTGCCCAGACACAAGAGTATGCATCAATGATCAACATTTATTTTGAAAATGCAAAGCCTTATTAAAAACAGCAGCACCCGCTTTGGCAAATCAGGACACTGCAGCGGTTTCTGACTGTCAGGAAACCTGACCTGTGGAGAAGCTGATAGACTGTTCTGCTTCTGCATAAATAGGAGTGGTCATGGTAAGACAGCCCATTTAATGGACAATCTGTTGAGTTTATGTAATAAAAAGGGAAATGGAGCTCAAATGCTTGTGTAAAAAAGCCCCATGTCTTATTTCAGTAGTTATTTACATTGCAACATCTATACAGATGATAAGTATGGTTTTCTGTTTAAGAGGACTAGACATATGTCTAAAGTCAAAGTTGAAAACTTAGCTTCCATCCTAAATTTGTTAGGGATCCCCCCCACCTTTTAGAACCTTGAACATTTCAATGGAGCAGTCACGTGCCTAGCAACCAGTCCATCTAAAATTAGGGCTTCATCTTCAATGGAGAATTACCATAGAAATGAGCAGAGAGAATGCCTGGCAGGACTTAGACTACAGCCGTCTCTTACTGCTGCATTTAAATGGAATCTGCCGTCCAAATTATTCTGTCCCCACTGAGGGCAGCATCCAAATTCACAAACTTGGATGGGATTGATAACAGTTGGATCCTGTGTGGCCTGTGCTCACCGAAGCAGTATGTCCCACTGACCTGACGGATTCGGCTGTGACCACAATCCCAGGATACATAGAAGCTGTACCTCAAAAAGTTATTTTTTTTCAATAAAACCCAACTGAAAACTTGTTTAAAATACATTATTTAAAAAAAAGAAGAGAAAAAATAAATAAAAAAAAAGCTTTCAAGGGTTTACACGGTGTTGTGTTGTGCTCAGGATTCTCACCAACTGCGGATTTGATCACTCTGTTTTTGGCAGACGCTCTCTGGTTTTGGGGCTGTCCCTGTTGCTTCAGTTTCCTACGCCGTTTCTTCATTCCGGTCTTGTCACAACTTATGGCTGCATGTGGATTGTGGGCTCTTGTTTTTTTCTTTAAACGTGACGATTTATTATCTGTGTCAAGTAGAAAAAAATGTAACAGGGAGGAGATGACAACAACATAAAAGGTTATGGCCAAAATGACATTAATTTCTCTACATTCACACGAACGTGACAGATTTACACGCATAAAAAACTTGCGTCAATCTGTCCGTGTGCGTTGCGTTTTTGCATCAGTGTGTTTTGCGTGTGGCATGTGTTTTTCACGCACTTGCAAGCACTTTTTTTTTTTTTAAAGTGTAATTGATGCGCGAAACACGGACAGCACACGGATGTGCGTCCGTGCGTTGTTCGTGGTAGTCACACACGCATTGACTTCAATAGGCGACTAGGTGGGTGAAAACGCACCAATATAAGACATGCAGTGCGCTTCACGCAACGGACACTCGCTGCGTGAAAACCCATGCACGTGTGAATAGCCCCATTGGAATCAAAGGGGCAGTGTGATGTGCGTGGTTTCAATGCACAGCACATGGACGAGAATCATGCTCGTCTGAATGAGCACTTACTCACTAAAACAGTGTGAACAATGTCATAACCTTTATTTACCCACGTTCATTGCAAGCGGACTATCACAAGGTTTACATTACAGGGAGTAGAATTAAACCAACATGAGAGGATACTCCCACCTTCTAGTTTTATGGCATATCGGTGGGGATTCGACCTCTAGGCACCGCATCGATCGTGAGAATGAATGGAGAGAGGTTCCATTGGATTATCTCTGCACAACAGCACTCCCATGCTGCAGTTACCGGTTTTTTGTTTTTTTAATTCATTCATCTGATTGGCAGAATACCATCCCTTCTAATGATGGGAAAACCCCTTCACAATGAAACTCCCCATATTGAACCAGAGCCACTGCCAAGCAGCAGCTCTTGCTCTGGCAGACTGGAGCCATCTATGTAATGCATCTAAATGGCGATCATATACTTGGCAAATTCAGCTGTTTGCCGGAGGTGTGAGGAGCTGGGCCCGTGGCTTCTGAAAAGGGGTGGTCTTTGTGAGAGGCACTAATGTGATCTGGAAGTAGTCGTGGTAATGGATGTCGCTATAACTTTCAGAATACCGCTTCCCTTCCGTGGCAATATGTGAGAAGCGTTAGTCTAAACATATTATTGTATTTACTGAAATTCTTTTAGAGATTAGAAAATTAATTAGTCAATAAAACTCAAAGCCAATGTACTGATACACCAACTGCAAATCTTCAACTATCAATTTACTCCTCAATACATCGAATGCCCTCTTCATATCACATTTGTGACGTCCATTTAGCATGTATGTCGGGAAAGTTTCAGACGTGCACATTAAATGCGTCCATGGTAGGGATGTCACAATACCAGAATTTGGACTTAGATACCGATACTTCGTGTAGTATTGCGATACTCGATACCAAAACGATACTTTGCCAACAATGAAAAAAAAGAAGAAGTTCTTCCATTCTCTGATGTGAGGCACGTGGTGTGATGAATTTTGAACCTCCACTTGCCTCACATTAATAGTAATTAATCCCATCATGTTCCTCAGCCATAATGAACAACATTGGGTTCATGTGCGAGATACATGATGGGTTAATTACCATGAATGTGAGGCACGTGGGGGTTCAAAATTCATAATACCTCGTGCCTCACATTAATAAGTGAAAGAAAGCAGTTTTTATTTCATAACATTGTAAATATCATAAATGACGCTATAAATTTATTACGGTCGCGACAATACCGAATACGTGTATGTTGTATGTATTGAGACTTATTAATGTTTATTGTAAAAAAGGTGTATGTGCGTGTGCGTTTTTTTTTAAATTTAACCCCTTCAGGACTGAGCCTGTTTTGACCTTCAGGACAAAGAAGATTATCCAAATCTGACACGTGTCACTATGTGGTAATAACTTCGGAACTACGTTACGTTAGTGAAAAAATTTGGACGATAAATTCAATATTTATTTGTAAAAAAAAATGCCAAGATTGAGAAAATTTTAAAAAATTAGCAATTTTGTAAATTTAAATGTATCTGCTTGTAAAATACCACGCAAAATAGTTACTAGTTTACATTTCCCATATGTCTACTTTATGTTTGTATCGTTTTTTTGAACATTCTTTTTTTCTAGGACGTTACAAGGCTTAGAACTTTAGCAGCAATTTCTCATATTGTCAAGAAAATTTCAAAAAGCAATTTTTTCAGGCACCAGTTCAGTTCTGAAGTGGCTTTGAGGGCCTTATATATTAGAAAGTCCCCATAAATCACCCCATTTTGAAAACTGCACCCCTCATTCAAAACAGCATTCAGAAAGTATTTTAACCCTTTAGGCCAGAGTTTCCCAACCTTTTCAGGCTCAAGGCACCCCAGGGGGAAAAAAAATTCTCAGGGCACCCATACCAAAAATGGTTTACAAAATGACAAAAACCGGCTAAAAACAAGCACTACACTCTTATGGTATGTTCACACAACGTTTTTTTGTAAGATAGAAACTAAAAATCTGCCTTCAAATTCATTTAGGAATTTTGAGGCAGATTTTGAATTGACAGCGTTGTTTGTCTGTTTTTTGCCCACATTTTTTTTTAAGCCGTTAAAGCGAATGCAAAAACCGCAGACAAAAAAGCACCAAACGAGCGCCGCAGGTTTTTTTCTGCCTCCTATTAATTTCAATGGGAGGTCAGAGGCGGAAACCACTCGAAGACCATCAACCCGCCACTCACAGTAATGACCATCAGCCGCCCACTCACAGTAATGACCACCAGCCCCCCACTCACAATATAATGACCCCTCAGTAAAGAGACCATAAGCCTCAGCCCCCCCCCCAGTAAAGTCACCATCAGCCTCCGTCCCCCAGTAAAACGGCCATCAGCCCCCTCCAGTAAAGCCACCATCAGCCTCAGTCATCCGCCGCCCCCCCCCCCCCGTCCCGTCCCCCCCCCCCCCCCGATAAAATGACCATCTGCCCCTCTAGCAAAGTGACCATCACAGAGAGAAAGTGTGCTTACTCCTGGGGAAGGAATAAATAAGGAGCTATAAGAACAACAACTCCCAGCATGTCCAGGCTATTATGTGATATCAATGGACATTACAGGAAGGAGATATAAGAGGAGAGAACTACAACTCCCATCATGTCCAGGATGTTATGTGATATCAGAGGACATTACAGGGAGGAGGTATGAGGAGAGGACTACGACTACCATCATCTCCAGGATGTTATTATGGGATATCAGAGGACATTACAGGAGGAGGTATAAGAGGAGAGAACTACAACTACCAGCATGTCCAGGATGTTATTATGGGATATCAGAGGACATTACAGAGAGGAGGTATAAGAGGAGAGGACTACAACTACCAGCATGTCCAGGACGTTATTATGGGATATCAGAGGACAAGAGGAGAGAACTACAACTACCAGACAGTCCAGGACGTTATTATGGGATATCAGAGGACATTACAGAAAAGAGGTATAAGAGGAGAGAACTACAACTCCCAGCATGTGCAGGACATTATTATGGGATATCAGAGGACATTACAGAGAGGAGGTATAAGAGGAGAGGACTACAACTTCCGGCATTCTGGCTCCATTTCTCACACAACTGCTAACAAAGTAAAGAAAAAAAATACTTACCTTGCCCAGCGTTAATGGCTCCTCTCCCTCCGTCAGGCTTCTAGTGGGAATCGGTGGGCGGTTCTCGTAACAGACGTCCGCGCGTCACGTCCGCTAAGCATGCCACAGGAATTAAAGCAATTTCATTTTTTTTGCCAAAATTCATTTGTAATACATTGTTTTCTGTACCACAGAAGGTTTTACCCGACAAATGCAACAAAATACTTATTGCCCAGATTCTGCAGTTTTTAGAAATATCCCACATGTGGTCTTAGTGTGCTAATGGACTGAAACACTGGTCTCAGTAGCAAAGGAGCACCTAGGGGATTTTGGGGCCTCTTTTTTTTTTTTTTAAGAATATATTTTAGGCACCATGTCAGGTTTGAAAAGATCTTGTGGGGCCAAACCAGTAAATATCACCAAAAGTGACCCCATTTCGGAAACTACACCTCTAAAGGAATTTATCAAGGGGTATAGTTAGCATTTTGAACCCGCAATTTTTTTTTGAATTGGTATGGGATGATAAAAATCTACTTTTTTTCTGAAAAAACGTAGACATTTTACATTTTTACAAGGAATAAAAGGAGAAAAAAAAAAACACCCCAACATATGCAAAGCAATTTCTCCCGATTATAGCAATACCCCATATGCAGTGGCGGATTAAGAAGAACATGGGCTGTTACCCAAACTTGGGCCCCCCCTTCTCCACCGCCGCGATGCCGCGCTGTAACTATTGCCAACACTACCTTTTTGCACAAGCATTAACAAATGGGTGTTACGATTCCCCTTTCACAGGGCTGTGTCCCTACATACTGACAGTATCACACTGTGCAAGGGACACATCCTCCTGACAAGGGGATTGGTAACACCAATTTTCCTATCAGTCCTGGACTGCACAAAGACGTTATGTGGAATACAAGGATTTCCTATAATAAACAGGAGAGGGGACAGATTCTCTACAAATCCAGTGACTCACAGGCGACGACGTCTCAGAAGCTAGTAGTTTTTTTTCCTCTTTTCTTCTCCATCCGGTCCTGAGCTCAAGACGACTTCTCCTGGCCATGACCCATTTCTGCAGCCTTTAACCCCTTCCCGCAAATGGGCGTTACTGTACGTCCTTTTTAGCGGCTCGTTCCCGCAAATGGGTGTACGGTAACGTCCTGAGGATGAAGCAGGCACAGGAGCTGTGCGCGCTTCATCCTCAGCGGGTGTCGGCTGTAATATACAGCTGACATCCTGCTGCAACAGCGGCGATCACTGTTATGTCCGATCGGCGCCATTTAACCCCTCAAATGCCGCTGTCAATAGCGACAGCGGCATTTAAGTGATTGATACAGAGGGAGGGGGCTCCCTCTGTACCCCGTTGGCCCCCCGCGAAAAATCGCGGGTTTCTGATGGTTGCAATGGCAACCAGGAAGCCTAGCAATGGCTTCCTGGTTGCCAGGTACGGAAGCCTATTAGGTCCTGCCCGAGGCAGGACGTAATAGGCTCAACTGTCAGTTATAAAATGACAGTTATAATACACTGCACTACAGAAGTACATACAGAAGTAGTGCAGTGTATTGTACAGGGGATCAGAAGATCAGATCTTCCAGTCCCCTAGTATGTGTAAAATAAAAAGTAAAAAAAAAGGTTAAAAAAAGTTTTAGATAAATAAATAAATAAAAGTTTTATGTAATAAAAACAATAATCATCTTGTGTCCCTGATCAAGTCCTTTATAATTAGAAAAAAATGGAAAAAAAGACAAAAACTAGACATAATAGGTATCGCCGCGTTCGTATCGGCGTGACCTATAAAAATATAATATTATTTATCCCGCACGGTGAACGCCGTAAAAAAATACAATAAAAAACAATGCCAGAATTTCCTTTTTTGGTCACGTTGTTTCCAATAAAATGGAATAAAAAGTGATCAAAAAGTCGCATGTACCCAAACTTGGTACCAATAAAAACTACAGTGTGTCACGCAAAAAACAAGCCCTCACAAAGCTCCGTCGACATAAAAATAAAAAAGTTATGACTCTCAGGATATGGTGACACTAAAACATTTTATTTATAAAAAGGGTTTTTATTGTGTAAAAGTAGTAAAACATATAAAAACTATATAAATTTGGTATTGCTATAATCGTATCAAACCGCAAAATAAAGCAAACATGTTGTTTACGCAGCACAGAGAACGCCGTTAAAAATTTATTAAAAAAAACAGCGAGAGAATTTCTGTTTTTTGGTCTCCAAAAAATGGAATAAAAACTGATCACATTATCACATTTACCCCAAAATGATACTAATAAAAACGACAGCTCATCACATGAAAATCAAGCACTCACAAAGCTCGTCAACGGAAAAATAAAAAGTTATGACTCTTGGAACGCAATAATGCAAAACGACGACCCAGACAAATTTATATGTGCAGCAGTTCTTCACCTAAAACCCCACGTCATCATTTGCAGCCCCCATTTGTAGACCCTGTAAATGCAGCGAAAACTATGACATTTTGGGGTCTGTGCTACATATGGGGCTAGTGAAGAAGTCAAAGATTAGACAATGCAGGTTTGAATAGATCTTGTGGGGCCAAACCAGTAAATACCACCAAAAGTGACCCCATTTCGGAAACTACACCTCTAAAGGAATTTATCAAGGGGTATAGTTAGCATTTTGAACCCGCAATTTTTTTTGAATTGGTATGGGATGATAAAAATCTACTTTTTTTCTGAAAAAACGTAGACATTTTAAATTTTTACAAGGAATAAAAGGATAAAAAAAAAACCACCCCAACATATGCAAAGCAATTTCTCCCGATTATAGCAATACCCCATATGCAGTGGCGGATTAAGAAGAACATGGGCTGTTACCCAAACTTGGGCCCCCCCTTCTCCACCGCCGCGATGCCGCGCTGTAACTATTGCCAACACTACCTTTTTGCACAAGCATTAACAAATGGGTGTTACGATTCCCCTTTCACAGGGCTGTGTCCCTACATACTGACAGTATCACACTGTGCAAGGGACACATCCTCCTGACAAGGGGATTGGTAACACCAATTTTCCTATCAGTCCTGGACTGCACAAAGACGTTATGTGGAATACAAGGATTTCCTATAATAAACAGGAGAGGGGACAGATTCTCTACAAATCCAGTGACTCACAGGCGACGACGTCTCAGAAGCTAGTAGTTTTTTTTCCTCTTTTCTTCTCCATCCGGTCCTGAGCTCAAGACGACTTCTCCTGGCCATGACCCATTTCTGCAGCCTTTAACCCCTTCCCGCAAATGGGCGTTACTGTACGTCCTTTTTAGCGGCTCGTTCCCGCAAATGGGCGTACAGTAACGTCCTGAGGATGAAGCAGGCACAGGAGCTGTGCGCGCTTCATCCTCAGCGGGTGTCAGCTGTAATATACAGCTGACATCCTGCTGCAACGGCGGCGATCACTGTTATGTCCGATCGCCGCCATTTAACCCCTCAAATGCCGCTGTCAATAGCGACAGCGGCATTTAAGTGATTGATACAGAGGGAGGGGGCTCCCTCTGTACCCCGTTGGCCCCCCGCGAAAAATCGCGGGTTTCTGATGGTTGCAATGGCAACCAGGAAGCCTAGCAATGGCTTCCTGGTTGCCAGGTACGGAAGCCTATTAGGTCCTGCCCGAGGCAGGACGTAATAGGCTCAACTGTCAGTTATAAAATGACAGTTATAATACACTGCACTACAGAAGTACATACAGAAGTAGTGCAGTGTATTGTACACGGGATCAGAAGATCAGATCTTCCAGTCCCCTAGTATGTGTAAAATAAAAAGTAAAAAAAAAGGTTAAAAAAAGTTTTAGATAAATAAATAAATAAAAGTTTTATGTAATAAAAACAATAATCATCTTGTGTCCCTGATCAAGTCCTTTATAATTAGAAAAAAATGGAAAAAAAGACAAAAACTAGACATAATAGGTATCGCCGCGTTCGTATCGGCGTGACCTATAAAAATATAATATTATTTATCCCGCACGGTGAACGCCGTAAAAAAATACAATAAAAAACAATGCCAGAATTTCCTTTTTTGGTCACGTTGTTTCCAATAAAATGGAATAAAAAGTGATCAAAAAGTCGCATGTACCCAAACTTGGTACCAATAAAAACTACAGTGTGTCACGCAAAAAACAAGCCCTCACAAAGCTCCGTCGACATAAAAATAAAAAAGTTATGACTCTCAGGATATGGTGACACTAAAACATTTTATTTATAAAAAGGGTTTTTATTGTGTAAAAGTAGTAAAACATATAAAAACTATATAAATTTGGTATTGCTATAATCGTATCAAACCGCAGAATAAAGCAAACATGTTGTTTATGCAGCACAGAGAACGCCGTTAAAAATGTATTAAAAAAAACAGCGAGAGAATTTCTGTTTTTTGGTCTCCAAAAAATGGAATAAAAACTGATCACATTATCACATTTACCCCAAAATGATACTAATAAAAACGACAGCTCATCACATGAAAATCAAGCACTCACAAAGCTCGTCAACGGAAAAATAAAAAGTTATGACTCTTGGAACGCAATAATGCAAAACGACGACCCAGACTAATTTATATGTGCAGCAGTTCTTCACCTAAAACCCCACGTCATCATTTGCAGCCCCCATTTGTAGACCCTGTAAATGCAGCGAAAACTATGACATTTTGGGGTCTGTGCTACATATGGGGCTAGTGAAGAAGTCAAAGATTAGACAATGCAGGTTTGAATAGATCTTGTGGGGCCAAACCAGTAAATACCACCAAAAGTGACCCCATTTCGGAAAACGACACCTCTAAAGGAATTTATCAAGGGGTATAGTTAGCATTTTGAACCCGCAATTTTTTTTGAATTGGTATGGGATGATAAAAATCTACTTTTTTTCTGAAAAAACGTAGACATTTTAAATTTTTACAAGGAATAAAAGGAGAAAAAAAAAACCACCCCAACATATGCAAAGCAATTTCTCCCGATTATAGCAATACCCCATATGCAGTGGCGGATTAAGAAGAACATGGACCACATATGCAGTAAAAATGCAGGAAATGGTGCTTTTTTTCTGCAGTGGAATTTCTGCAGATATATATATATATATATATATATATATATATATATATATATACACACATACACACACGCTATATATACACATGTAAACATCGCAGACAAACATGAGTATGCACATTATACACATATAAAGTACACATTGTAAACACACATGCACTTACCTTTTATGTAGGATATTTGCGAAGGGCCGTTCAGCAGGTTGATGTGGTGGGAGCCTTCACTCAGCGTTTCTTCTGCTCACAGCCCTACACAGAGCCCGCAAACAGCCTCCCATCCCCCATGTCCTGACTGCTAGCAGCAGGAGGAGAGATGTGTAGAGCAGGGAAGGGGGGCTGGAGGGGGAGTTTCAGTACAGACCACGGCTGCTAAGTAGGAGCGAAGCTCACCTCGCCTCATGACAGGTGCAGTCCTGGCACCGGGGCTCCCTCCGGTGCTAGCGACGCCACCGGGCATGAGGGGGTTCGGGCCCCCTGGGAGTCTTGGGCCCCGGCCGCCCGATCCGCCCTAATGATAATCCGCCACTGCCCATATGTGGTAATGAACTGCTGTTTGGACCCACAGCAGGGCTCAGAAGGGACGGAGCACCATTTGGATTTTTGATTTTGCTGGAACAGTTTTCAGTGCCGTGTCGCGTTTTCAATGCACCGGAGGGTCCAAAATAGTGGAAACCCCCCAAAAGTGACCCCATTTTGGAAACGACACCCCTTTTTCTGAAAAAACTTAGCCATTTTTAATTTTTACAAGGAATAAAGGAGAAAAAGCACCCCAACATTTGTAAAACAATATCTCCCGATTACGTAAATATGCCATATGTGGTAATAAATTGCAGTTTGGACCCACAGCGGGTCTTGAAAAGGAAGGAGCGCTATTTGGCTTTTGGAGCTCAAATTTAGCTGAATTGGTTTTCGGATGCCATGTGGCATTTGCAAAGCCTCTGAAAGGCCAAAACAGTGAAAACCACCCAAAAGTTACCCCATTTGGGAAACTACAAAACTGAAGGAATCGATCTAGGGGTATAGTGAGCATTTAGACCCCACAGGTTTTTTGCAGAATTAGAATTAGGCAGTGAAAATGAATATCAACATTATTTCCACTAAAATGTTGCATTTTTTCAATTTCACAAAGGATAAAGGAGGAAAAAGCACCCTAACATTTGTAAAGCAATTTCTATCGAGTATGGCAATACCCCACGTAGTCATAAATGTTTTTTTCATTAGAAAGTAATTAACCCTTTCCGGACAACCATTTTTTGAATTTTCTTTTTTCCCTCCCCGTGTTCACCTTGCGAGTTAAATAATGGTATATTGTAATAGTTTGGACTTTTATAGACACAGCGATACCAATTTAGTGGCTTTTTTTTTTTACATTTTTACATCACTTTAGAGAAAAAAAATGTGAAAAGGTTTTTTTTTGTACTTGAAATATTTTTTCAACTAATAATTATTAACTTTTTTTTTTATACATATTTTATTAGTCCCTATAAGGGACTTGGACCAGCAATCAGTAGATAGCTGGTACAATACACTGCAATATTAATGTATTGCAGTATATTGTCATTTTTACACTCTCCTGTAACAGCGCGACCGCTGTTCCTGACCGTTAGTCATGCGTGTCAGCTGTAATACACAGCGGACAGAGTATGGCGCTGGCTCAGAGGGTGAGCCCGCTCCATATATTACCCCCCCACAACACAACATGCTATGTCGTGGTGCGCAAAGAGGTTAATGCGCAGCGGATGTTGCAGAGCGAAAATTTAAATTTTCCACTGATTTACCATTTCAGAGCACTATAAATTATGCCCAGTTTGTGCCACTGAAGACAAATGCCTCAAAATATTAACCGGGTTCTCCCGGCTATGGTGATGCCATATCGGTGGACGTAAACTGCTGTTGGGCACGCTGCAGGGCTGAGAAGGGAGGGAGTAGCGATTTAGCTTGGTAGTAGTTCTGTTTGGCGTTTTGCTGGTATTTCAGTTTATAATGTGGGGGCATATGTAAACTCTGAAGTACATCAGGGCATAATAATGTGGTAAATAAATAATTCATAGATGTGTGGGCAGTGTCACACTGATAAATGGTGCCCAATTTAATCCGCTTTTGGAACACTGCACATTTTGCATCGCTATATTCTAAGATCTGGAACTTTTTTTTTTTTTTTTTTTTAACGTGTTGATTTTTTTCCTGGTCCTCATAGGCTTCTTTACATGGTAGCCCAGAGGACATTGTCGATGGGCCGCTGTTCGGCAACACAGAGAGCTGGGCAGACACGCTGCACAGTTAGCCGTCGCTGCGGTGTAGCGCCATGCAGCACTTAAAGGAAGGGTGCCGCGAAAAAAAAAATTTTTAGATCAATTTGCTGTTAGTGTTTTATTTAAAAAAAAATATATTTATTTTTTTGTGTGTTTTTGTTTTACTTTTTGAAACTTTTTCTTCACTATGGGGGCTGCCATTTTTTTTCTTCATCTCTGTATGTCGATTAACGACACATAGAGAGATGGAATACGGCACATACATCCCCATAGAGAATGCGAACGGGAGCCGTTCGCATTCACTATAGTGTACGCCGTCTGTGTGGGAACGGCGCATGCGCCGCTCCCACACAGTCCCAATGGAAGATCTTTGGCCGAGCGACATCCGGCGCCATTTTCTTGTGGACCGGAAGCCGCGGCCGGACAGTAAGAGGACTACTTCCGGTCGCGGCTTCCGGACATGTGTTCTGAAGCAAGCACTAGGAGCGGAGGGAGCAGACAGAGAGTACGGACCGGAGGAAGCAGCGGCAGCAGGAGCAGGTAAGTTATGTCTGTGTATGTACGTGTTTTAGTGTGTGATTACCACTGTATGTAAGCCTACTACACTGTATTCGCTCAAAAAATGGCAATGTATTCGCTCACTTATCCTAGGCTAGCCAGGATAAGTGAGGGGGAGATTCTGTGAGCTCACTAGAGCGTGTGTGTTTACACCAAATTTGCAGCATAAAGCAATGTGGTTGCTTTACCACATGCCAATGCTGAAATTTTGGGAATTGCTCCCTCTAGTGACCAGCACAGGGAAATGTTATAAATTAGAATCTAATTTATAATATTTCCTGACTTGTGAAAAAAATAAATAAATTATAACAATGTCTAATCATTTATACACTAACTGTTTAACTAAAACGTAACATATATGGACAGTGAAGTGAGGGACGTCTCCTGGATCCGTCCTCTACAGGAAAGTAGGGGGGGGTGCTATCTATTGGGGGTGACTATGTACAAGGGTGTCTGTGTAGCATTATCTACAGAGGGCATCGTGGGGCATTATCTACAGAGGGCAGCGTGGGGCATTATCTACAGAAGGCAGCGTGGGGCATTATCTACAGAGGGCAGCGTGGGGCATTATCTACAGAGGGCAGCGTGGGGCATTATCTACAGAGGGCAGCGTGGGGCATTATCTACAGAGGGCAGCGTGGGCATTATCTACAGAGGGCAGCCTGGGGCATTATCTACAGAGGGCAGTGTGTTGAAAAAATGTACAAATGAAATTCATCCAATTTTAAAACGGACAGGGAAAAAAAAGGATGCAAAACGGGTCAAAATCGTCCGTTGGCCCGAAAAACTTGGCCCGGAACGGATGCAAAACGGCCGAGAAAACTGACGTTTTTATCGATCGACACTCGGACCCGGTCGTGTGAATAGAGCCTTAAAGGGACAATGACTTTCTTATTAACTACAAAACAACCAAGTTGGACGGTGCACAAAATGAATCTAAACATTTAAATCACTTTCACAATCTATCTATTTGATATCTGTTTTGCATGGCCGTTAAAAAAAACTGAATTTCATTTGTCAGGCTTTTTTGTCCCAACCCCCTGAAAACAACAAAAAGAAGGTCATTGTCATGATTGTTATACAGCCCCCCTGTAGATGATGCCACACACACACACCTCTCCGGAGAAGGCACCACCCCCTCCCTGTAGTAATCTTCCGGGACTGGTTCTGTATAGCTCTGTTCACATCTGCGTCGGGGTCCCGTTCTGACGTTCAGTCTGAGGTTTCCGTCAGAAAGCCACCCTGAGCAGACACAAACCGACACCGACGGAAACCAGGTCTCCATTTCCATCATCATTGATTTCAACGGAGACGGAGCCCGTGGTTTCCGTTTGTATCTTTTGTGCACCGAATAAGCTATTGCTTCCGGCAAAACGATGGATCTGGTGCACAAAAGAGACAAACGGAAACCACGGAAATTAATGGTCATGGAAACGGAAACCTCTGGTTTCTGTCGGTGTAAGTTTGTGTCTGCTCATGGTCCCGTTCTGACAGAAACCTCTGGCAGAACGTCAGAACGGGACCCCGACGCAGATGTGAACAGAGCCTAAACTTAGGACAGCCCCGAAAAATTTGCTGCAGTTGACAACAATGCCCCCTGTACTAGCGCCACACTACCCTTGTAGTGAGCACAATACCCGACATATAATTACGCCTGAATGCCCTACACGCTCACTGATGCAGCGCTGCCTACTTCATATGGGGTCTCTAGTCTTCACGAGTTCTGCGAAGGCAGCACGATGACATCCTCTCGTCGCCTTCGCAGAACCCGAGAGACTAGAGACCACACCTGTAGAGGACGGCGCTGCATCGGTGAGTATGTGTCATCACGCTAATAGCCAACAAGGGAACCAATAATTCCCTTGCCTCTTGAACCACCATGTGATAGATCCGTTTTTAACGGCTGTTAGGGCCTGTTCACATCACCGTTCGTTTCCATTCCGGGGTTCCGTCGGAGGTTTCCGTTGCGGGGTTTACCCGACAAACCTCAGACGGAACCCCGGAACGGAAATGAACAGCGATGTGAACAGGCCCTTACATGTATTCACAGCGGTTAAAAATTGAGCCATTGACTTCTATGGGGGCCATCTAAACGGCCAAACATAGGCCGTTTTTCACTGTCGTGTGAATGTAGCCGTATAGCATGGTTAAACGAAACCAATGTAATACAAAAATAAGTCCAATATAACAATGATGTAGTGTCACAACTGCTGCAGAGACACAAATCCCAGCATGCCCTCTTGCAGATAATATGGTATGCTGGGAATTGCAGTTTCATATCAACTGGAGAACAGGTCGCAGATCGGTGCTATATACCCCAGTATAGATCAGGGCAGTTATGTGCCGTCGCTAGGCTGCTCTCCACATACAAACAATTCTCACCCCTGGAAACAGGGCCCAGTATCTCCAGTCCTTTCCTGAGTAGCGCCGCGGACATGTTCTCCCCTCTACACAGCGATACAGACCACACGTGTGACTTCCATAAGCGGCTCCGACACCAATCACCAACAATTTCCAGCGTCGCATGGCGCACTTCCGTACATAAGCTTCTGGGTCTTATTTACTACCATAGAGTCTTGACACTTGCGCTAGAGTGACCCGGCTAAGTGACGTCAGCCGAGTGAGGGTGTGCAGTGATGTTGTATCACTAGGTGGCGATAGTAGCTAATGGAACCAGTGACTTGACAGAACGTGATGTAGTGGTGAAATGGGGCTTTATAGGAGGATCAGCTCATTTTCTTTGAAAGAATTTGGCGGCATTGCTAATATTAGGGGACACTTGAGCCACAACACCTGTAAGGAGGGAGTAGCTGGGAAGACGCTAGGTCACGCTCAGTGTTGGTTTTTAATCCCTTCTCGCTGCAGCCACTTTATTATGACGTGTCACTTTATGTGGTAACTTTGGAATGCTTTTACCTATCCAAGCAATTCTGAGATTATTTTCTCGTGACACATTGTACTCTAAGTTTGTGGCAAATTTTGGTCCATACATTAAAGAGGCTCTGTCACCATATTATTAGTGCCCTGTCTCCTACATAAGGAGATCGGCGCTATAATGTAGGTGACAGTAATGCTTTTTATTTAGAAAACCGATCTATTTTAAACCACTTTATTAGCGATTTTTAGCTTTATGCTAATGAGTTTCTTAATAGCTAAGTGGGCGTGTTTTTACTTTCAACCAAGTGGGCGTTGTACAGAGTGTATGACGCTGACCAATCAGTGACCAGTCAGCGTCATACACTCCTCTTCATTCATTTACACAGCAGCATCGCGTTCTTACTAGAACATGATGTGCAGCCACATACACAGACATTAACGTTAATCAAGTGTCCTGATAATGAATATACATTACCTCCAGCCTGGACGCCATGTGTATTCAGAATCCTGACATTTCTGAATCTTTTCTGTGAGATTCCAGCAAGCCACGCATAATCTCGCGAGATTTCGAGGTAAACGAGATTTCGTTTCCCTTACTGGAAAGCTCACAGAAAAGATCAGAAGTGTCAGGATTCTGGATACACATGACGTCCTGGCTGGAGGTAATGTATATTCGTTATCAGGACACTTGATTAACGTTAATATCTGTGTATGTGGCTGCAGGTCGTGTTCTAGTAAGAACGCGATGCTGCTGTGTAAATGAATGGAGAGGAGTGCATGAGGCTGATTGGTCAGCGTCATACACTCCCCTGTACAACGCCCACTTAGTCAAAAGTAAAAACACGCCCAGTTGGGCATTAAGCAACTCATTGGCATAAACCAAAATCACTAATAAAGTGGTAAAAATAGATCGTTTTTTTAAATAAAAAGCACTGCTGTCATCTACATTATAGCGCCAATCTCCTCATGTAGGAGATAGGGCACTTATAATGTGGTGACAGAGCCTCTTTTAAGTATTTAATTGTGAAAAACACCACAATTTAGAGAAAAATTGCAAAAATTAGCATTTTTCTAAATTTAAATCTACCTGGTTGTAAGAGCTTATTCAGACGAACGTATAATACGTCCGTGCTAAGCGCGTAAAAAATCACGCGCGTCGCACGGATCTATGTTAATGAATGGGGCCGTTCAGACTGTCAGTGAAACGCACGACACGTCCTATATTTGCCCGTTTTTCGCACATCACGCACCCATTGAAGTCAATGGGTGCGTGAAAACTGCGCACGGCACACGGGAGCACTTCCGTGTGCCGCGCGTGATGAGCGCTACAGTAGTCAAAACTATGAATGAAAACAGAAAAGCACCACGTGCTTTTCTGTTTAGGCTGGGTTCACACGACCTATTTTCAGACATAAACGAGGCGTATTATGCCTCGTTTTACGTCTGAAAATAGGGCTACAATACGTCGGCAAACATCTGCCCATTCATTTGAATGGGTTTGCCGACGTACTGTGCAGACGACCTGTCATTTATGCGTCGTCGTTTGACAGCTGTCAAACAACGACGCGTAAAATGACTGCCTCGGCAAAGAAGTGCAGGACACTTCTTTGCAACGTAATTTCAGCCATTCTTCATTGAAGTCAATGAAGAGCAGCTCAAGATTTACGAGCGTCAAAGTCGCCTCGCATAATGCGAGGAGGAGCTTTTACGTCTGAAACGACACAGCTGTTTTCTCCTGAAAACAGTCTGTCTTTTCAGACATAAAAGGAAGCTAGTGTGTGCACATACCCTTACAAACATAAAAACAGAGTGTCATAATGATGGCGGCTGTGCGAAAATCTCGCAGCCACGCATAATATGCCGATGACACATGGACTTTTTGCGCGCTAAGACAGATAGTAATACCACACTAAATAAATGCTAATTAACATTTACCATATGTCTAGATTGGCATCTTTTTTTGAACATCCTTTTATTTTTCTAGGACCAGTGGCGGATTAAGTAGACCATAGGCCCTGGGCTGTTACCCATAGTTGGGCCCCCCTTCTCCACCGCCGCCCTGTAACTATTGTTAACACTTCCTTTTTGTCCAGACATTAACAAATGGGTGTTACTACTCCCCTTGTCAAAAGGCTGTGTCCCCACATACTGACAGTCTCCAACCATCGCTGACAGTATGTAGGGACACATTCTCCTGACAAGGGGAATAGTAACACTTATTTGTCTATTAGTCCTGGACTGCACAAAGACTTTGTGAAATACAAGGATTTCCTATAATAAACATGTCAGTAGAGATGACAGATTGTCTATAAATCTAGTGACTCACAGGTGACGACGTAGTTTTTTTCCTTTTCTCCATCCAGTCCAGACTTCATGACGACTTTTCCCGGCCATGACCAATTTCTGCAGAATTTGCCACTCAGATGTCTTTGGCTCCTCACTTTTCCAACATTTCCACACCTATAAACAAAGATAATATTATCATGGTGCCACACACTGTGCCCCTAAATATAATAGCACCAAACACTGCGCCCCCGAATAAAATAGTACAAACACTGTGCCCCTAAATATTATAGCACCATAGACTGCGCCCCTGAATATAATTGTGTCAAACACTGTAGATAGCACCACACACAGCCCCCTGTAAATAGCGCTATACAGTCCTCCCCCTCTGTAAATAGCGTCACATAGCCCTCCCCCTCTTGTATATAGTGCTACACAGCAATCCCCCTTAGATATAGTGATACACAGCACTCCCTTCTATATAGTGCTATACAACAATCCCCCCTTGTATATTGTGCTACACAGCGTCTCCCCCCTTGGACCTGCAGCTCTTGTAATTGCTCAGTATAATGTCCCCCGTAGCTGCCCCCACAGTATAATGCCCTTCATAGCTGCGACACAGTATAATGCCCCCATAGCTACGACACAGTATAATATCTCCATAGCTGCTACATGGTATATTGCCTCCATAGCTGCGACACAGTATAATATCCCCATAGCTGCGACACAGTATAATGCCTCCATAGCTGCGACACTGTATAATGCCCCCATAGCTATGACACAGTATAATGCCCCCATAGCTGCAACACAGTATAATGCCCCCATAGCTGCGACACAGTATAATGCCTCCATAGCTGCGACACAGTATAATGCCTCCATAGCGGCGACACAGTATAATGCCTCCATAGCTGCGACACAGTATAATGCCTCCATAGCTGCGACACAGTATAATTCCCCATAGCTGCGACACAGTATAATGCCTCCATAGATGTGACACAGTATAATGCCCCCATAGCTATGACACAGTATAATGCCCCCATAGTTGCAACACAGTATAATGCCCCCATAGCTGCGACACAGTATAATGCCTCCATAGCTGCGACACAGTATAATGCCTCCATAGCTACGACACAGTATAATTCCCCATAGCTGCGACACAGTATAATGCCCCCATAGCTGCGACACAGTATAATGCCTCCATAGCTGCGACACAGTATAATGCCTCCATAGCTGCGACACAGTATAATGCCTCCATAGCTGCGACACAGTATAATGCCTCCATAGATGTGACACAGTATAATGCCCCCATAGCTATGACACAGTATAATTCCCCATAGATGCGACACAGTATAATGCCTCCATAGCTGCAACACAGTATAATGCCTCCATAGATGTGACACAGTATAATGCCCCATAGCTGACACAGTATAATGCCCCATAGATGTGACACAGTATAATGCCCCATAGCTGACACAGTATAATGCCCCATAGCTGCGACACAGTATAATGCCTCCATAGCTGCGACACAGTATAATGCCTCCATAGCTGCGACACAGTTTAATGCCTCCATAGCTGCAACACAGTATCATGCCTCCATAGATGCAACACAGTATCATGCCCCATAGCTGACACAGTATAATGCCCCATAGCTGACACAGTATAATGCCCCATAGCTGACACAGTATAATGCCCCATAACTGACACAGTATAATTCCCCATAACTGACACAGTATAATGCCCCATAGCTGACACAGTATAATGCCCCATAGCTGACACAGTACATCGCGCCTGCCTGCACCGAGCCGCTCACGGCAGAGTGAATGCTGGGGCGAGGCTCCAGCATTCAACTCAACTGAATCTGCGTCCTGCGGACGCAGATTCAGTTGGAAGCGGGCAGCGCGGCACCCTGGCAGCCTCGGGCCCCGGGCGACCGCCCGATCCGCCCATATTATAATCCGCCATTGTCTAGGACGTTACAAGGCTTAGAACTTTAGTAGAAATTTCTCCCGTTTTCAAGAAAATGTAAAAATACTATTATTACAGGTGCCAGTTCAGTTCTGAAGTGGCTTTGAGGGGCCTATACAATACAAACCCTCATAAGTCACCCCATTTTAAAAACTTCACCCCCTCAAGGTATTCAAAACAGCATTTAGAAAGTTTCTTAACCCTTTAGGCTTCTCACAAGAATGAAAGCAATGTAGAGGTGAAATTTACAAAAAAAAAAATTCTTGCAGAAATTCATATTTAACCCCTTCACGACCAGCCCACGTAGATTAACGGGCTGCCGTGCTGGGCTTTTGTCCTGCAGCCCGTTAATCCACGTGCTGTGAGAACAGAGTGCACAGCGCTCTCCCTGTGCTCTGAATCTCTCAGCACACGCTGCTACTAGCAGCCTAAGTGCTGAGGCCCCATGCACACGACAGCAAAAAACCTCAGTTTTTGCGGACCGCAATTGCGGTCCGCAAACACGGAGCCATTCACTTTCATTGAACACTGACACCTGTCAATAGTATTTTTTCTTTTTAATTTTTTTGAAATCGTGAGAATAATTACCTAACATAACAGGTACGTAGAATAGCATATTTAACAAAATTAAGATCATATATATACATATATGTGTTAAGGATCTGCCAGGCACAGCTTCTGTATCCACGCCCATAGGTAATCAGTCTGCACCTGCTTCTATGTCTGTGAGACTGACTCCATCTTCCACCACTCAGGATGGTAGGCTTAGGAGTGGGAGAGCCTATCACAGCCTGGCCAGACGGAGCTAGTTCCCGCCCCCTGTCTATTTATACCTGCCTTTCCTGTTCCTCCTTGCTTGTGATTCTTCTTGTGTGGTTTCCTGGCCCTGCTGCAGCTTCTTTGAATATTTGACCCTGCTTCATATTGACCCTGGCTTACTGACTACTCTCCTGCTCTGCGTTTGGTACCTCGTACACTCCTGGTTGGACTCGGCTTGTTCACTACTCTCCTGCTCTGCGTTTTGTACTTCGTACACTCCTGGTTTGACTCGGCTCGTTCACCACTCCTGTTGCTCACGGTGTTACCGTGGGCAACTGCCCCTTTTCCCTTGCTTCTGTGTACCCTTGTCTGTTTGTCTGTCGTGCACTTATTGAGCGTAGGGACCGTCGCCCAGTTGTACCCCGTTGCCTAGGGCGGGCCGTTGCAAGTAGGCAGGGACTGAGTGGCGGGTAGATTAGGGATCACTTGTCTGTTTCCTTACCCCCATCATTACAATATGTTCATAAGCTCGATGTAGATCTATTTTTAAAAATCTATATTGTAATATAGATTTTTAAAAATAGGGACCGGGATTACAGTGTGTATATTATTGTACATAGGAAGCAGTGTTTTAGTAGTTCAAATCTTGTATATAGCATTCAGTTTAGAACTTTTATTAATGGGTTTGTACAGCATTTATTACTTCTGCATAAAGGGCAGTATTATAGTAGTTATATTCTTGTACAGATGGGGCAGTATTACAGTAGTTCTATTCTTGTACAAAGTATACAGTATTAAAGTAGTTATATTCTTGTATATAGGAGCCAGCATTACAGTAGTTATATTCTTGAATATAGGAGCCAGTATTGTAGCAATTATATTCATGTACATAGGGAGCAGAAATATAGTATTTATATTTACCCTTTCACCTATGACAGCACCCCTGGAGGGACATCCCATTCGCTGGACAGGAAGCCTAAGGATATAAAAAAGGACACACCTCTCCACCCACCTAGTCAGGTTTCCGGTCCTCCGGATGGGATTGTTCTGTTAGGAAAAGAAGCACATCTCCATGGGTTGCAGACCCCCTAGCAAGGTTTTTACCTTTTCTCCCTAGGGGTCCTCTGGAAGGTGTAAGTCTCCTTGGAGGGAGCAACCTTAAGTCTGGGTTTGGTTACTCCTTCCTCTCCCAGTCCATCGCTTCCGTCCCTGGAGGTGGTTTTAAGTCCCACGAGGTGAGACCTTCCTCTGGAGGGAGAGCGGTTCTCCCAGGGGCCTTACTTGGTTCCCTAGTCGGGCCGGCACGCATGCCCAGTGTTGGGGGCTTTCGGCGCACTCTGTGCAAATCTTCCAGTCACCGCGACGCGTCACTTCCGGCAGAGTCACGCGCCCTATTCCAGGAAACGTTGGTTTCTGCGGCCCCAAAGGGAGGAGGGGCTCCAGGTGTCTGTAGCAGAGAACCTCCCCAGCCAATCCAAGGCCTATCTAGGCCTGAACGATATGGAGCCTCAGTCTCCAGCATCTCCTTCCATAATGGAAACGACAGGAGAAGCAACAGGACGCACTGACCGCTCGGATGCCACAAGATCCTCCAGGTCCTAGGGAAAAACTGGATAAAACCCGTAACAAGGAGTGTGCAGTTTGTAATACAAAAACTAGCAGCCTCTTAAAATAAAAGACTTTTCCAGAATTGTTTACATAAAATAATCACGGAAGAATCTACAAGTCTGGCCTCGAGCATTAAAGAGATTGTGAGGGCAGAAGTTAGGAACTCCCTAAAGTCCCTAAAGGAACAGAAGGATCTTCCATCCATCTTGTCTGGTCAGGTAGATCTATCCGATTCCTCTGCTGAAGAGGATTTTCAGCTAGAAAAAGATGAAGAGCTGAGCTCTTCAGATTATTCCTCAGACGAGGACGGGGAGGGGGATTTGTTCTTAGCAGAAGACGTAGACCAGCTTCTTAAAACCGTAAGAGCAACTATGAAAATCGGTGACCCCAAAGAACCTCGTTCCGCCCAGGACATAATGTCTGAAGGCTTAGGGCCTAGAAAACAGTGAACCTTTCCCATTCATAAGAATGTATGAAGCCTCATTAAAAGGGAATGGAAAAATCCAGATAGGAAAGTTGGTATTCCCAAATTTCTTAAAAGGAAATATCCCTTTGAGGAAGGACTGGGATAATGCCCCAGTGGCAAAAATATCAAGGAAGAATGCTCTTCCATTTGAGGATCTAGGCTCTTTATTCTATCCCATTGATAGGAAAGCCGATTACTACCTCAAGAGAACCTGGGAAGCTTCTACGGGGGTTTTTAAGCCAGGCATTGCCACCACTTGTGTGGCTAGGTCTCTAAATATATGGCTAGCGCACTTAGAGCTCCAACTTAGAGATAAGACTTCTAGGAATCAGATCTTCTCCTCCCTTCCAATGTTATCTAAGGCAGCAGATTTGTTGGCCGACGCCTCGGTAGATTCTGTTCGCCTCTTTGCCAGATCAGCGGCTCTCTCAAACTCCACCAGGAGGGCTATTTGGCTAAAAACCTGCAAGGGTGACACTGGGTCAAAAGGGAAGCTATGTGCCTATTCCCTGCTCTGGTGATTATTTGTTTGGACCCCCGCTAGATGACCTATTAGAAAAAGCGTCTGATAGGAAGAAGGGGTTCCCTACACAAGGGAAACCAATGGATTCCTTTCATTCCAGGAGGCTTAATAAAAGACCTAACCCTAGGGGACAGGAGTCTAGGCCCTCAAAATTTCCTAAGAAAAACAAGGGCTTCCTTTTCAGGCCTCAAAACGACCCCAAAAACAGAGACCACCAGCAATGATGCCAGAAAGCCCATGGTGGGGGATCATCTATCCAGGTATTACAAAAATTGAAAAGAAATAACATCAAATCCGTGGATCCTAGGAATTATAAAAACTGGGTACGTCCTAGAATTAGAATCTCTTCTCCCAAACAGATTCTTTTCCACAAAGACCCTAAAGAATTTAGAGAAACAAGAAGTTTTAGAGGCAGAAATTCTGTCACTTATAAGAAAAGGGGTTCTAATTCAAGTCCCAAATGCAGAGGCAGGCCAGGGCTTTTATTCCCCTCTCTTCCTGGTGAAGAAACCAGAAGGGAAATACAGGGTCATAATAGATCTAAAGGATTTGTTCTCTTATCTGACATACAAAAATTTCATATGGAAAGCATTCCTTCTACTATAAATCTCCTCTTCAAAGATTGTGTGATGGCATCACTAGACCTGGAGGATGCATATCATCATGTGCCAATATGCAGTCCTCACCAGAAATATCTAAGAATAGCAGTGACCCTCAACAAGTCTTTGTTTCACCTTCAGTACAGAGTCCTTCCCTTTGGCATTTCACAAGCCCCAAGGGTGTTCTCAAAGATAATAGCAGAAATGACATATATCAGGACGAGGGACATCCTCCTGATTCCCTACCTGGACGATTTTCTAATAATGGCAGAAACATCTCAGGCCTGATCCAACAGATAAAAATAATTTGCTCCATCCTAACGAATTTAGGATGGAAGATAAATCTAAAAAAAGTCAAATTTAATCCCATCAACCAGATGTATCTTTCTAGGGATTCTGCTAGATTCCTCCAGGCAGATGTCCTTTCTTCCAGAAGGGAAGATCAATCCCCTGATAGACAGGGTCTCAGAGCTACAGTATATTTAGACCATATGACCTCTTTCAAGGAAGCTATGTCCCTGCTGGGCCTCATGACGTCATGCATCCCAGCAGTATTATGGGCTCCCTACAATAGGACATTTTAAATCAGTGGGACAAGAACAGTCTCTCCCTAGATCAATCCCTCCACATATCATTAGCAGCCAGGCTGTCTCTCAGATGGTGGTTGAAAAGGGAAAACCTCAGGCGGGGCATCCCATGGATAACAACCCCTACTCTAAATATAACTACGGATGCGAGTCCTTGGGGATGGGGAGCTCACTACGACACCTCTTTTCTTCAGAGTCAGTGGGATCACCAAACCATGCAGAGGTCCTCCAACTTCAAGGACCTGGCAGCAGTTATTAAAACTATGAAAAACTCTATACTAGCAATTTCAGGTCAGAAATTAAAGATATATTCGGACAACATGACGAGTCATCAGTGGGGGACGAGATCTGTTCCCCTGATGGGTTTATCTTCCCAGATATTTTCTCTGGCAGAGCACCATCTGTTGACCCTCTCAGCTGCCACCTAAAGGGAATGGACAACCAGGTAGCAGACTTCCTAAGTCGAGAAAGGTTACGCCAGTCAGACTGGTCTATGTATACGGAAATATTTCAGAAGATTGTTTACAGATGGGGGATTCCCTCAATAGACCTGTTTGCGTCCGGAGGAAACAGGAAGGTCAAGAGATTCTTCTCCCTGGATCCATCAGAAAACCCAACGGCAATAGATGCATTCTCCCAGTGTTGGAGTCAAGAGAGGGGTTATGCCTCCCCACTATGTTTTCTCCCAAGGGTGATCAGAAAATCAGGGAAGACAAAGCTTCAATAATCCTGATAGCCCCCTTCTGGCCAAAGAGACCATGGTTCACATGGTTAAGGAAAATGTCCTCAGACCAACCTTGGATTCTCCCGACTCTACCAGATCTCCTATACCAGGGCCCAGTCATGCAACCTGAAATTCAAAAGCTTTATCTGACAGCCTGGAGACTGAAATGGTACTCCTTAAACAGAGAGGGTTCTCAGAGTCTATCATTTCTACTCTGCTAGCAAGTAGGAAAAAGGTTACATCTGAAATATATCTAAGGGCCTGGAAAGTATTTACAAATTTTGCAGGGGTGAACATAAATACTCTAACCAAACCAGATATCTCTTTGATTTTCTCCAGGCAGGATTAAATAAGAACCTCAAGCCCAGCACCTTAAAGGTTTATATATCCGCACTAAGTTTCTTCTTTGATTTCAGATTTGCGGAAAACCCCTGGGTTAGGAGATTCCTGACAGCCTCCTCTATACTTAAGCCCCAGATTAGATGCTCAGTTCCCCCTTCGGACTTAAATATTGTTATCCAGGTCATGACAAATCCACCGTTCGAACCAATAGACTCTATAACCATAAAGATACTGACACTCGAAATGACGTTCTTGTTAGCCATTACATTGGCCAGTAGAGTAAGTGAGATTCAGGCCCTTTCTGCTTTTTCTCCATATACTCTACCATTAGATCATTAGATGACAGGGTCATCTTAAAAACCTTAACAAAGTTTCTTCCTAAAATGATCTCTCTGTTTCATCTAGACTAAGAAATTGTTCTTCCCTCTTTTTGTAATTCCCCGAAAAATCAGAGGGAACAGCATTTTAACTGCCTGGACATAAGGGGGTGCCTTGTCCAACACCTAGAAATCACTAAAGATTTAAGAACCTCAGAAAATGTGCTTGTCCAGTTCCAGGGTCCCAACAAGGGTTCGGCAGCCAGTAGATCCACTATAGCGAGATGGATTAAACAGGCTATACATTTAGCCTATGTAAGTCATAATCTCCAGCCTCCAGAGTTCTTCGGATCCCACTCCACCAGGGCTGTGTCCACTTCCTGGGCTGAGAGAGCAGAGGCCCTCCTAGATCAGATATGCAAGGCTGCTACATGGAGCTCTCCTCATACATTCCTCAAGCATTACCGATTACAACTGCATACAGCCTCTGACTTGGCCTTTGGTAGAAAGGTACTACAAGCTATGGTCCCACCCTAAATTTTGACTTCTATTGTACATCTCAAGGGGTGCTGTCATAGGTGAAAGGGTAAAAGATTGACTACTTACCGGTAATCGGTTTTTCATGAACCTATGACAGCACCCCTCTGTTACCCTCCCTAATAGCGTATACAGTCCTCATAAGGTTGAGTTCCAACATGAATACAAAGGTATTCCTTGTAAATACTGTATATATGAAGGTGTGAGGTAATTCCACTTGGGTGGCGCAAAAAAATAAATAAATATATATATATATATATATACTAAACTAATATATAAACTAAACTAATTCTCATCATGAGTTCTTTCTAAGACTGGGTGTGTGGAGAGGTGTGTCCTTTTTTTTATATCCTCAGGCTTCCTGTCCAGTGAATGGGATGTCTCTCCAGGGGTGCTGTCATAGGTTCATGAAAAACAGATTACCGGTAAGTAATCAATCTTTTTTGTATATAGGGCAGTATTATAGTCGTTATACTAGCCACCACTGGTATAGTGCGCCGTCCGAATGAAGTGGTCTGGTCAACAACCGACTGAAATACAGATTAATAAATAAAGATTAATTAATATTTCATTGTATCTAACAATAATTTAGTGTGTATGTATATATATATATATATATATATATATATATATATATGTATATATAGCGGAAAAAGAATGGCGACAGCACACTGCGACACTAATGCCACCTAAACCACTAAATATAAATAAATATGCATTACTGCTAAATCTACTTATAATAGGGTGGTTCTTAGTGCACATTTTGATCAAAAAATATGAAGCGAGAAATAACGGAGATGGAGGAAAGACGCCAAGAAATTGTGTCCGGAGGTCGTGCCGTTGCGAAAAAACGATGACTGATTTGCAGAGATGGCGTCCCCTAGCACAAGAGAGAAAGGCAAAGAAAAACAGGATAAAGAAGCAAAAGTAACCGCACCATCGGCACCAGTCTCCAGACTCAGAAATGCCGCCAGAGACTAGGGAGACCGGCAGCGAAGAGGAGGAGAAACCAAAAGTGGTAAAGAAGGTGGTGGAGGGTTATAATATCCATTTGCCTCCCACCTCGTAATCTGAAGGCAGCTCTGAGTCAGAGGACGAGCGTCCCCCGGGTGTGCTCACCCAGATCCAGGAGCTGGAATCCCCGGTATCAATGAAGGGATTCTGCTTCGGTTCGGAGCTGCCCGCTGAGACCGGCAAGAGGAATAAGGGGAAGCGGAGGAAGAAAGCTGACACAGGACAGATGAGGCTGGTATACAAACTGCAGTCTCCCCTGCACTCCGGACCAGAGAATATCTCGGTTCGGGCTGCAGATCCTGAAAAAAACCCCCAGTTTCGGCTTCTGTAGTGGGCCGGAATGGGTAAGCGAGGAAAAAATCACGAGGCCAGGCGAAATGGCGCCGGACGCCGTTCTTTGTAAAGGGGGCGGTGCCAGTGCTGTCACGTTAAGGGGTGTGGTCCCAAGGCTGGTGGAAGGCGAGCCCCTGAATCTGGCAAATGGCGTGAGGCAGCGGAAGGGGCGGAGGAAACCGCCGGTGCGTTCCTGGGATTCAGCTGACCGGAAGTCAGCCAGCCATGCAACATCCGGGCCGGCTGATGAGACAGAGCAATGGTCAGCTGCGGCCTCGTACAGAGACGGAGCGGACAGGAGCGTTAAGCAGGCTGGTAGCACCGCGCTTTGGAAAGGGGGAGTGGCTCTAAAACCACTGCCCAGGTTGGGGGCGGTTTAATAGTAATTCCGCAGTTGACATTGCCGCAAGGTTCTGTCAGAGATGTAACGCCTCCCCCTTCAGTTGCCATGGACACCACTGATGCGGAGGGTAGCGTGGAGGTACCGCTCATAACATTTTGCGGTCCCTCCACAAAAGCACATGATGAGTTTGTAATTGGATTGAGAATTGGCTCAAGGACCATATCCAGAGAGTTGTGGTAAATGATTCCTACTCTGAATGGTCCCCGGTAATAAGTGGTGTACCCCAGGGTTCAGTGCTGGGACCGCTATTATTCAACTTATTTATTAATGATATAGAGGATGGGATTAATAGCACTATTTCTATTTTTGCAGATGACACCAAGCTATGTAATATAGTTCAGTCTATGGAAGATGTTCGTGAATTGCAAGCGGATTTAAACAAACTAAGTGTTTGGGCATCCAGTTGGCAAATTAAGTTTAATGTAGATAAATGTAAAGTTATGCATCTGGGTACCAACAACCTGCATGCATCATATGTCCTAGGGGGAGCTACACTGGTGGATTCACTTGTTGAGAAGGATCTGGGTGTACTTGTAAATCATAAACTAAATAACAGAATGCAGTGTCAATCAGCTGCTTCAATGGCCAGCAGGATATTGTCGTGTATTAAAAGAGGCATGGATTCGCGGGACAGGGATGTAATATTGCCACTTTACAAAGCATTAGTGAGGCCTCATCTAGAATATGAAGTTCAATTCTGGGCTCCAGTTCATAGAAAGGATGCCCTGGAGATGGAAAAAAATACAAAGAAGAGCAACGAAGCTAATAAGAGGCATGGAGAATCTAAGTTATGAGGAAAGATTAAAAGAATTAAACCTATTTAGCCTTGAAAAAAGACGACTAAGGGGGGACTTGATTAATTTATATAAATATATTAATGGAACATACAAAAAATATGGTGAAATCCTGTTCCATGTAAAACCCCCTCAAAAAACAAGGAGACACTCCCTCTGTCTGGAGAAAAAAGGTTCAACCTGCAGAGGCGACAAGCCTTCTTTACTGTGAGAACGGTGAATTTATGGAATAGCCTACAGCAGGAGCTGGTCACAGCAGGGACAGTAGATGGCTTTAAAAAAGGGTTAGATACTTTCCTAGAACAAAAAAGTATTAGCTCCTATGTGTAGAAATTTTTCCCTTCCCTTTTCCCGTCCCTTGGTTGAACTTGATGGACATGTGTCTTTTTTCAGCCGTACTAACTATGTAACTATGTAACTATGATGCGGTGGAGAAAATAGAGGAGGGGCTAAAGTAAAAGAGAAATATAATAACATTGAGCCAGACCTGGTTAGGAATGTGTCAAATGTAAATAAAGATGTGATGGGTGTTGGTGGTAGAATGTGTATAGGTGATAGGGCTCAACCAGGGGATTAGGGGGGTCGGGTGCTCCCTCTAATACTGCTCCCAGCAGATCTTATGCTGGAGTCGTGGGGTGGGGACCGCCCGCTCACCCTTCCTCATCCTCAGGCCCCAGGGATGGTAACTTGCAACAATGTCTCCTGGAGGCCTTAAGGGAGGGGAAGCAGACCCTAACAGTAGGGGGTGTGCAGGGAGACCTATCCTCTTGGATAGAGAGGTACGGTCTGAATGCCTTCCGAGAGACGAGGGGAGATCAATGGTCGCTCCCAACAACCGGGCCGGCCACTGCCAGGAGAAATGTAGTCCATCTCCGGAGGCGTGGCAATGATGCGTGCCCTCCTAGAAAGAGGGTGGTGGAGCTGCTACTGGAGATGGGCTTCAAGGTGAGTGACATCTTTGCCTTGATACATCCTCATGGTACGGCTGAGTTTGACGTCAGCTTTGCTCACCCGGGGGGCCTTGAGGTATTCTGGGGCAACTACAAGCTGATGAAAAGCAAGCCCGGCTGGCGGGATTTTGCTGTACAAGCAATATCCCGCCAGAATGGTCTCAAGAAGATGACCGTTCTTACCCATAACGAGTCCCTTTCTTGCGTTGACATCATGACCTGGTTGAGCAGATATGGTGAGGTGGCGGAAATGCCAAGGAAGAACTTGGACGAATTTGGCATCTGGTCAGGGGCCTGAACATTTATGGTCAAACTTAAATGTCTGGAGCAAACTGTGTCCCACATTCCATCCTCCGCTTTTCTCGGGTGGGATCGTATCGTGGTCTTCTACCAGGGGCAACCAAAGCGGTGACCCTTGAGCGCGGGCTGACCTGTGCAGAATTGCGCTCATTGTGGAGGGGTAGGCCTTCTGGCTGCATCGTGTGACCAGGTTAGGTGTCATCTGTGTGGTGACCTAGGTCACCCGTTCAGTAGGTGTCCTCGCTCTGTGGTCAATGCGGTCTCCAAATCTGTAGCGGAAGAAAGTGGGGTGGCTTCTGCAGGTGAGGAGTCATGCGGAGATGGCGGAGCCCAAGGGCAAGTGAAGAATACCAAGAGAGGCCCCCTTCTTACCAGCGGAGGTTGGAGAAAATGAGAAAGGAAAGGGAGCGGAGAGAAGCCCAGGCAACTGGGGTGATCTCTGGCCCTGACCTGGACCCTGCCCCAGAAACAGATGCCCTTGGGGAGACCGATCTGAACGAGGAGATCAGGAGAATCTGGAGAGAGTGAGTGGCTGAAGATTCCCAGTCCTCCCAATATGAAAGTGATGGTGAGGAGGAGAGAGCCAAGAACATCTGGCTCTGCCCTGACCATGGAAGGCAGGACCTGCAACCCTCTGGGTCTCTCCCCCAGCCGCTACCAAGCCCTTGTGGATATTCCAGCTCCTCAAAGCGAGGAGGAGAGTGAGGTAGGGGTCTCTAGGGACGCTGAGCACCCTCCCTTGCAAGGTGCACTGGCCTCAGGGGCGGGGGTTACCATGGAGTCGGAGGATAAGGAAGGGAAGTCAAAATGTCCTGAAGATATGGACTCTTCTGTTTAAAGAAAAAGAGGAAAGGGGAACAAGTCTGAGGGGTCCTCCTCGGACAAAGAAAATCAGGGTGGGAAGAGGAAAGCTGTCTAACACAATCATCTTAGATGGCAGAACCCGCACCGTTGACGCTGGCATCGATTAACGTTGCCAGCATTAAGTCTGATACGGCTAGATTTGCAGCCTTTGATTTTCTTGGCCGAGTTAAAGCCGACATTTTGTTTTTGCAGGAGACCAGGCTGTCACTTTTGGCAGACATCGTAAAAGCTAGGAGGGAATGGCGACGCGGGCCCTCCTACTGGTCTCTTGCGGCTGAGCCGTATAGCGGTGTGGCGGTTCTTTTCACCATACCGGTAACATGCCGATGGATGATTGAGTTAGAAATGGGGAGGTGCTTGATCTTAGATGTTCTCATGAGGGGGCAAGAACTAAGATTAATTAATATCTATGGTCCCCAGACCAAGTGGGACAGGAAAAGCCTCTTCATGAAAATTAAGCCTTTCCTTTTTACGAGCAGACAAGTTATCTTTGGAGTGGATTGTTTTTTACTGTCGTTAGACCCCGAGACAGAGGAGTTTCCAGAGATAGACTGACTTATGATAGTGTAGCATTAGATAGCATAGTTAGCGATGCTCGCCTGGTGGATATCCACATCAGGCATACCCCAGGTCACTCGGGTTTCACCTATCGTAAAGGTAGTTGTAGGTCTAGAATAGACAGGTTTTTTTTGAAGGAGGAAGCCATCTCTTGTTGAGGTGGAGTTCTCCGATCACTGTATGATTATTTTCTCTTTGAACATTGCAGAGTCCCTCCAGATGGGAAGAGGTATATGAAGGCTGAATTCTACTCTCTTGGAAGAAACGGAGATAAGACAGGCCTTTGAGGATTTTCTTCAGAGCTAGGTACCTTTGTTGGGTCTCAGTTTTACTAAGTCTGAGTGGTGGTAAATGTTCAAAGAACGGGTGGCAGAGTTTCTCCGCCAGCTCTCGTGCCTCAGGTCCATGAGTATGTATCGCCTTTATCAGGAGATGAGGAGGAAACTCGAACATCTGGTCTCAACCGGAGGTAGTGGGGAGGAGATCTCCGGGGTGAAAGCTTTGCTTAAGAGGTGTCAGTATGATAGGCACTCATCTTTGGTTCTTGAGAGGGATTTCGGGAGGTACCGCTCGCCCGACCCCTACTGGAACTGTAAGATGTCAGTGAGTCGTAAGATTGTTAAAGGACTGGCTGATAGTACAGGCTCCCTGAAGAGATCCAAATCAGGAATCCTGGAGGTCGTCAGATCCTTCTACTCGCACCTCTTGGGAAAGCAGGATCTAAGCAGAGACGAGATGTCGGCTTTCCTGGCTGAAACCATTTCTGAGCCAAGGGTAGACCCCGCTCTCAGTGTTTTGATAGACTCGATCAAGGAAGAGGAAGTGGGACTGGCGATTGATGGGCTTGCCCTCAAAAAATCGCCAGGGCCAGATGGCTTAACATCCGAGTTTCATAGGACCTTTAAAGGAACCCTAGTTCACCTCTTGACTGCGGTGTTTAATGATTGTCTTTCCTCGTGTACTTTGCCAAAGTAATTAAGGAGGTCAGCCTTGATCATTTTATCCAAGGGAAAAGACTCGACCCGTATTGAGAATTGGCGTCCCATAGCGCTGCTCAATATGGAAAGAAAGGTTCTTGCAAAGGTGCTGTTTAATTGGATGGTGAAGTTTGCATCCCGGCTTCTTTTGCTGGTCCAGCATTGCTCTGTTCCAGGCCGCAGCACGTTTAGTGCTGTCCGCAGTGTCAGAGAGGCAGTGGAGCAGGGAAATTCTGGTCGGTGGAAGGAGTATATCCTGTCCTTGGACCAGGCCAAGGCTTTTGACCGGGTGGACCACGAATACCTCTGGTCGGTCCTTCTGAGGTACGGCTACCGGGGGGGGGGGGGTTGTCAATTGGCTACAGACCTTATACACTGGGGCTGAGACTTTTGCGCTTGTGAATGGGTAAGTTGGAACCCCCTTTGAGGTTGGGTCTGGTGTCCGCCAGGGTTGTCCCTGAGCCCTTTGCTATATACTTTAAATATAAAGACTCACCAGGTTGAGTTGCAAGTTAGACGCCATTAACAAGTGTCCGCGCACCTCATTGTATATAAGTAACATAGCAAACTTCATTACATCATAGAGAACTTAGAGAAAAAGAAGTCATTACGCCACAAGTATGATAAAAATGTACAAATTTTATTAGGACATACAACACAAAATACTAATATATAAAATTCAAAGGAGAATCCGAAAAAGAAAAGCAGTGTGGTGGCTTCAAGCGAATAGAAATTGGGGTATCCAGCCCACCAACAGAGTTCCCTGGCAATAGTTCTCTGTCTGATGTAGATCACAGGTAACAAAATCTAAGTAATATAATAAGGGCGTAACTGCGACTTGGTGGTGACAGCACAATTATAAAAATTACAAGGAACAAAAAGGTCAATCTATGACCATATGTTTCAAAATTGGCCAGATACAAAAAATTACAAAGCAAGTTTACGCTTAAATAGTAAGAATAGATCAGGACCAGAGTGTCATAATCAGAACAAAGTTGCTAGAAAGGAAGTCAGGTGTACATAGCATGTGTAGATCACAATAGATCTGTTTGTAGCGTAAGAGATATTAAGGTAGGCTTACCCATAAGAATGAAGGTTATAGTGGCCCCACACTGCAGCCTGAAATGGTAGCGCCCCGACGCGCGTTTCGCCAATCTAGCTTCCTCAGGGGGTAGTGTATTGAATACTGACATTGTCATGCTTTTTATATGGTTGAGTCAGTAATGGTGATTGGGCTCCGGTGTCTGTCCTCTAGTTCCGGTCCACGGCGCATGCGCGGGAGTCTGACTTGAGCCGCGAGATCCCTGCTATCTGTCGTCACGCTCGCAGTGCGCCCGCGTGCTCCCAAGGACGCGTGTCCATGGAGACAGGGCAGGCACAGCGCGAGCGTAGAGACGACAGAGAGCCAGGGCGAGGCTCCCAGACTCACTCGCAACATGCGCAACCCCGGGACAAGAAGAGTTATTGAGGTGGATGTAAAAACGTAGTCTGTACTTGGGCTTAAGTGTGACTAAAACTTTAAAATTTATGTTTCTTGGCCTCTGGGAGAGGCGGGTTGTGCATGGAGACGGCGCCTACGCCGCTAACCATGTGCTGTGCTGGCAGCGTTACTTTGATGACGTATTCATTATCTGGCAGGGCACTGAATTACAACTCGTCAACTTTATGCACAATCTGAATATTAATACTTGGAACATAAAGTTGACCTTTGTCCATGACAGACAAAGGGTGAACTTTCTAGACATATCCATTGCAGCAGATCAGGAAGGGAGATTACAGACCGACGTCTATAGGAAAGAGACGTCGGTTAACTCCCTGTTACATGCAACATCGGCACATACTTATTCTACAATTAAAGCTGTCCCGGTTGGTCAATTTCTGAGCATGAGGCGGATCTGTTCTTCGGACTGTTGCTTTGTAAATCAAGCACAAGACCTAAAGGAACGCTTTAGGGAGAGGGGTTACAGCCATCGTTGTATCAAACAGGGCTACAATCGGGCTAAGAGAGTGGCACGGAAACACCTACTTAATCCACTACCCTTAGAACAGAAGGAAAAGATGCCCGGTGTGATTAGATTTATCTCGACCCATAATAGCCAATGGCAAACTATGAGAGAGATTCTGCAGAAACACTGGCCCATCCTGCAATTAGAGGCAACACTTATCCCAGCCCTACCTCCTCATCCCCAAATGACAGCGAGAAGAAGCAGGAACTTAAAAGACATCCTTATACAGAGCCACTATGTCCCCAAACGAGAGAATCCTTTATCGGCTGGAGGCCCGGTCCAAGGCTGCTTCCCCTGTGGTGACTTTGTAGCGTGTCCGAATATTCTGCGGACCACAACTTTTGACTCCGTCAAGACGGATAGACGCTTTAAAATTTTGCAATATATCTCGTGCAGTACCACTCACGTGATATATTATGCCACATGTGAGGTCTAAGGTCTATGTGGGTCTAACCTCTAGGCAATTAAGATTGCGGGTGAGGGAACATGTACGGGACATATCTGCAGCAAAGGACGTAGTTGACCTGACGACCCTAAAAACCATCCCAAGACATTTTAAATTAAAACATGAATGTGATCCCAAAACTTTTCGCGTACGAGGTATCGACTGGATACATTGCGGTGTCAGAGGTGGAGATGTCAAAAAGATACTTGCACAAAAAGAGTGCAGGTGGATTATTACACTGGGTACCATGACCCCTCATGGTCTCAATGAAAATCTAAGTTTCTCTGCTTATTTATAGCATTTTGCTACCTTTTTGAATACTATTTGACTCATTTAGCAAATTTCTCTCATATCAACATTCCCTTGAATTTTAAGTGCTTTTAATTGTTACTAATGCCTGTTCTTTCTGTATTGTCATGTTTAGACCGGGTGATTCCAATTTGCTGTCCTTTCGATATACCCTGTAACTTCATCTCCGATGTAATGACCAACCACCACGGACAAGAAGAGTTCTATTATATTCATTATATTGGTCTATAGTGTGTTTTATAGTCTGTTTCTGATATTCTCGTATTTCTCACTAATGATCAGCCTGTTAAATAGTAGGATAATAATTTAAATGATGCACTTTTTAAATTTGCTAATTATTATTGTCTTTTTGTTTTCACTTATCGCAATATATATATTTCTTTATATGCGTCTTCGATTCATGTTATTCATGATCTTCTTATTTCACATGATATTTGTGTGTTTCACAACAAATTATTAGCACTTTTATTCATCCCAGCACTAGCGATCTCTAGCATCACTGTATTTTACTGTATGATATTTTTATACATCTGTGTGTCATAAGATGTACTTTTATATAATTGTCACAATTATTGTGGTTACGCATTTTTGAACACTTGTACTTACGTTGTCTCTTCGCGTTCTGCGTTTGTTTTCTTCTTTTTTTCTCCCTTCCCCTTCTTCTTTTCTTCCCTTTTTCTTTTTTCTTTTCTTTCTCTTTCCTTCTTTTTCGTTTTTTCTGGCTTTTTCTTCTGTTTACTTCTTAAGCCATCACACTGCTTTTCTTTTTCGGATTCTCCTTTGAATTTTATATATTAGTATTTTGTGTTGTATGTCCTAATAAAATTTGTAAATTTTTATCATACTTGTGGCGTAATGACTTCTTTTTCTCTAAGTTCCCTTTGCTATATACGTTCGCAATTGATCCTTGTCTTAAAAATATTGAACGTGGGCCCTTGGCAGGAATCGGGGCCGGCCTGGAGGAGCCGGAAGCCACTCAGAGGGTGGTTGCGTACGCAGATGACATCTCCATTTTTGTCTCCTCGAGAGGGGAGGCAGAGTGGGTGATGTCAGAAGTGGAACGTTGGCATCATTGGCATCTGGGTCCAAGATCAACCAGGATAAGTGCAAGAGTTTCTGGCTGAGAGGAGGAGATCCTGGTTTTGATCTCCCGTATACACCCTTCCAGAGCATCAGGGGTCTGCTAAGATCTTTGGAGTCTAATTTGGCACGGGTGATTACCCCGAGAAGAACTGGGAGGATAGGCTGAATCTAGCTGCCCAGAAGGTCGGCCAATGGAAGGGTTGGTCCTTAACCCTGAGAGAAAGAATTCACCTGGCCAGGGCCTACCTGTTGCCCATGTTGCTTAACCTGGGCAGTGTGTGCATCTTGCCAGAACCTCTCTGGGCTCGGGTCTATAGCCTGTTCTTCCAGCTGTTATGGGGGAACAGGCTTAACCTAATCAAGTGGGAGGTTACTTACGTACCAAGTACACTAGGCGAGTTAGGTATGTTTAACCTGGTGGTGTTCCTAGTGAACACCTCTATTAAGATCAACCTAGCAAACCTCTGGCAAGAGAGGGCTCCTTGGTGGATATCCTCCTGCAAGGGGTGGTTTCGGCGTTTCTTCCAGGAATGGGAGAGAGGGGGGCAAGTGAGAGACCTGCGCACACCTCACGGACATCTCCCGGCTTATGCCACCCTGGCACTGAAGATTGTTAGTCGGTGGGGTCTGGGAGTGTGGGAGATCAGGACCATGTCGAGAAAATTTCTTGACATGAGGGTCCTGATGACTCACTTCCAGAAGCCCCTGGTGCTCAAAGACTGCCCAAGTATTGACCTTGGGGTGGGATTAAAACTTTTAAATTCAGCGAGGATTCCCCAGAAGTTTTGGGATCTGGCTTGGCGTTGCTTCCACGGAAGACTGTATGTAAAGGACAATTTGAAATACAGAAACTCTGATGATAGGGGTTGCCCCCGGGAGGAGTGCGGCGGAATGCTGGAAAGCATGGAGCATTTCCTGCTTCATTGCCCTTTTAATACAGAGGTGTACAAAAGGGTGGAAGCCTCCAGCCTCTCCTATGATGGTTGGGCCTATGGGATGTTCAGAGACCTTGGTTGTAGGGACCATTGCACCTTGTTTCTAGACAGTATAGTGGTCAGGCACTTTACGTGGAACGCACAATGTCTGGTTTCTACCCAGAAGAAAATTCTCCTGGTGGATGAGGTTGTTAGCAATATCATGGGTGACCTGGTGAAGGTGCATTCTTTGGAGGTTGGCAGATTGGGAGCATCCAAAGCCTCTCGTCTTTGGAGGGACTTTTCCTTTTTGGTGACTTAATGCAGGGGCGTAGCTAGGGGGGGGCAGGCGGGGCATTTGCCCTGGGAGCAACCCGGAGGATAGGGAAGGGGGGCGCCGAAGAGCAGCTGATCGCTGCTGACAGGCGCCCCGTATGTGGGACACCTGCAGCAGCTTAGGAACAGCCAGGACATTACGGCGTTCTGACTGGGGTCTGTGACGGCCAGGGAGTGGACCAGTCCAGTCACCTGACCTCACGTCAGTGACATGAGGTCAGATGACTCAGGTAAGGGGACAGGTCCACTCCCGTGCTGCAGCCTCCCTGCATCTGCCTGTGCTCTGTGCTCTGCCAAGAAGCAGAGAGGAAGCTCTGCCCACACACAGCCCGTCCTGACCTGTCAGCAAGAAGACCTGGTGAGTGTCTCTCTGCGTGTGTGTGTGTGTGTGTGTGTGTGTGTGTGTGTGTGTGTGTGTGTGTCTCTGCGTGTGTGTGTCTCTGCATGTGTGTGTCTCTGCATGTGTGTGTCTCTGCATGTGTTTGTCTCTGCATGTGTTTGTCTCTGCATGTGTTTGTCTCTGCATGTGTTTGTCTCTGCCATCTACTACATTATCTATACTCAGAGAGTTATCACTGTGTTATCTGTGGTGTTACATAGGACTGCAGGTAACATCTACTACTTTATCTGTACTGTGTGCTAAATTAAAATCTCAGCTCTGCTACACAGTATAGATAATGTAGTAGATGTTACCTGCAGTCCTATGTAACACCACAGATAACACAGTGATATCTCTCTGAGTACAGATAATGTAGTAGTGTTGCCTGAAGTCCTATGTAACACCTCAGATAACACAGTGATATCTCTCGGAGTACAGATAATGTAGTAGTGTTACCTGCAGTCCTATGTAACACCACAGATAACACAGTGATTACTCTGATTACAGATAATGTAGTAGCTGTTGCCTGCAGTCCCATGTAACACCACTGTTCACAGTGTGGCGCTAAGTACAAAGGGGGAGGAGTGTGGCGCTAAGTACAAGGGGGGCTGTGTGGCGCTATTTACAAGGGGGGCTGTGTGTGGCCTCTTTAATTTATTTTCTTTTAATTTATTTTTATGTTAATTACATTATAGAACTATATCGCTTGTAAAATGTAGAAATGTTTTTATACTCGAGTTACATTAAAAAAATTGTGAACAAAAAATTACATCTCAATGATTGGTAGGGAAAGAAAACATGGCGAGGGGGAAGGAGATGTCGGGAAATAAGTTGGGGGGGGCGCCAATCTGAATCTTTGCCTCGGGTGCAGAAGAACCTAGCTACGCCTCTGCTTAATGTGTCTACTATAACTAAGTGGAGAACACCAAGAGAATCCCTAGAATATTCTTTGTAAATATGCATTCCAATTGATGTATGATGTCTGTAGGGAACCGGGCACAAAGGGCCATAGTGAACATGGTGGTAACGGTGAAACCCGCTGATTTGAAACAAAACCTAAAGATTGGAGTCTGACACACCAAAAATGAATTAAAGCGATATAAATTTATTAGATCAATTAAACTTAACAAAACACATTAAAAACATAGAGATGATGGCGCTGTATAAACCAGAAAGGACAAGACTATAGCACATTACACCTATGTATATATATATATTTATCACAGCATAAAGGAGTAAGAAAACTTACTCAGCCTTTTGTATATGGACTATATTTGAAAGATAATTCCAGCAGCCAAATGTATATAAACATATGGTGGTTCGATGATGGATGCAACAATGATATATTCACCATGCGTGGCCTCTACAGGATGCATATGAGAACTTGCCCATAACAGTAGTAAATAAATTTAGCACAGGAGTATACACACCATATATAAAGGTCTGTTATAATGCACAAGAAGATCTCTTACCCATCTCAAGAGTCACCGTATCTGGCGTCAACCCTGACGCGCATTTTGGCCCAGAAGCCTTCGTCTGGGGGTGGTGTCAAGAAGAGAACCCAAGCCCTTTAAATCCCCATCAACCAATCACAGGAAAGGAGTTTTGAAAGGTCTAATAAAATATCATCTACGGCATCACAGTCCGATGCGTCAACATCAGGGGCATGGCACCGGAAGCAGAAGACGTCAGAGACACGTGTCCCGCAATCTGGTCTGGCCTGGGAGGTGGAGACACGGACTGCGAGACCACGCATGTGCATAAGGTAGGATGCAGGGGATCGTTCGTGATACAGAAAACATTTGATGGATACATACATAAGAAAAGAGGGCAATGCAAGCATGTGGGAAAAAGGGACTTGTTATTGTATATTTATGGATCTATAATCTATCCCTAACCTATCCCTACACTCATTATAAAAGGGGAAAGAAGGAAAAATATGTAAATTGAATAAACCCACAATAAAAATTGGTGTTGCATACCATTATTGCATAAAGCATCTATACATATTCAATAAAGAGTAAAATAGTCAATTGAATCAACTGAACATACAAATCAATTTGTTGTTTCCAAAAAATATATATTTACACATCTATAACACATACATAACGTGACAGTACATAGAATTAATGAAAAATAACATTGTTATAAGTGCACATGAAAAATTCATAAGTGCACATAAAACATTTTTTGTTTTAGATGTTTGAAGTAATGGAGAATATAAAAAGTTACACTTAAAAACAATATATGTAAGATATATATACATGCTCATACTTGTGCGCTGCATATCTGAGCATATCAGACTATGAAAGTGAATAAATAAATATAATGAGGTGACAAACTGAAAAACATAAATAAGGAAATATAATTCAATGTAGTGACAATCCGCTACCGGAGGAGAGAAATTTATTATTAATGAAAAAAGTGAGAAAACCAAAAATAAAGATAAAGTATGAATAAAGAAAACCACAAGAAACATCACAAAACTGTGTAAGACGACGGTAAAATAGTCGCTAAAAATGGGATAATGTGATATATGATTGTGTAAATCAGAGGATATATATATATATATATATATATATATATATATATATATATATATATATATATATATATATGCATGTATACCTGTGTATAAATAATTAATTAATTGTGTCAGGTATGTGACTAAGACTGTGAAAAGTTATAAGACAAGTAAGAATATAAATAATAAAATCATAAAATAATAAACAAATACATATTGTTGAAAAAAGAGTGAATGTCGTGCAAGAACTACTAATAAGGCTATGTTCACACGGAGTATTTTGGGGAAGGAATATCTGCCTCAAAGTTCCAAACGGAATTTTGAGGCAGATATTCCTCCCCCAAAATACTCTGTGTGAACAGCAATTATCGCGCCGTATTTCGCCCGCGGCCATTGAGCGCCGCGGGCATAAAACAGCGAGATATACGCTTTCTCCTGCCTCCCATTGAAGTCAATGGGAGGTCGGAGGCGGAAGCGCCCGAAGATAGGGCATGTCGCTTCTTTTTCCCGCGAGGCAGTTTTACTGCTCGCGGGAAAAAGACGCCGACGCCTCCCATTGAAATCAATGGGAGGCGTTCTCGGGCCGTTTCTGCCGAGTTTTGCGACGCGGTTTCCGCGTCAAAAAACTCGGCAAAATACCCCGTGTGAACATAGCCTAATATAGCTAAAGTGCTGATTATCAAAAGCCATGTTAAAGAAGCATTTACAAAAAATATAATAGATTAAAAAAAATAGATATCTGTCAAGTACATGTAGCTCCTATGTGTAGAAATTTTTCCTTCCCTTTTCCCTTCCCTTGGTTGAACTTGATGGACATGTGTCTTTTTTCAGCCGTACTAACTATGTAACTATGTAACTATGTAACATGCTAGGAGATTGTGTAAATGCACAAGCAATGCTAAAATATATACATATACGTACAAATACACACATACATACATACATACATACATACATACATATGTAGATACACTGAAAATTAAATACAAAATTGACATAAAGTGCAAAATAGCAATTACAAAATTCATTATATAGTGAAAAACATATATATGCATATATAATATAATAAAGTTAAAAAGTGAAAGATGATGCTAAATAAAGAAAGAAGATGAAGAAGCAACACCAAATGAATGAATCCATCTATATGCTGTATCTGGATCCAGATAACCACTGTCGAGGTAGGTCAAATGGAGTGCATCCCCTAATAAGCTATTCGTCAATTCGATGAGAAGGATGAAGAATTATTACAGGCTCAGGAGGACATCAGAGTACTAGGTCACAGCAAATTCACAAATAAATTGGATGACAATCTGCAGGAACTAAAAACAGATAAACATTAAAAAACGGCCTTTGCTAGACATATAAACAATCATCTTAAAAATAAACACCATGAAAAATCCTAACACCCTCACAGGAAAGCTGCAAAACCCAGGTTTTCATTCAAACCATTGGGTTGTACTGTCTTCAGTTTCCAGATCCATTTGGATTATACTCTCAACAGTTTTTTCATTAAGGACCCCCCTCTCAGGTCAAGTTCCACATGATCAATGCCTTTAATTTTAAGGTCTTTAGATGCGCAATTATGATGCAGGAGAAAATGTTGTGGCAGAGTTTTCAAAAGATCTATATTATCAGGAGCCGTACCCCTAGCTGCCTCAATACTATTTACATGTTCCCTCGTCCTTGTTTTGAGTTCTCTTGTAGTGAGACCAATATAGATTTTTGGGCTGGGGCAACATGCATAATAGATTACTCCCTTCGTGTTGCACTTAATAAGCCAGATAATATTATATGTTACCTGGCCAGATGAGTCTACAAAATCATCACTGCTAACAATGTTTGGGCAGGCTATACATCGGCCACATGGGCGACAACCCCATTTCGGTTTGTATACTCCAAAGATCGGTTTAATCGCTTGGGGTTGGTGGTAGCTGTGAACTAATGTATCGCGAAGATTCCTTGCCCTCCTTGACGCTACTGCAGGTTTAGTAGGTAAAATTTCAGATAGAATACCATCAGTTTGTAAGATGGGACAGTGTTTAGACAAACATTTCCGCATTTCCCCCCATCTGTCGTGATAGGTGGTGACATACCTGATTTTAATGTCGCCACATTTCTTGATGGCAGGGTGGAGTACTTGGGCCCGTGTGGACCTGCATGCCCTCTCATATGCTTTGTTGATACATCTTCTAGTGTAGCCCCTATTAGAGAAACGTTGTTTAAGATTTATTGCCTATTTCTCAAAATCCTCCTCGGATGAGCACAATCTCTTTATCCTTAAAAACTGTCCAACCGGAATGGAACGGATCATATGTCTAGGGTGCGAGGATGAGGCATGTAGATATGAGTTGACTGACGTGTCTCCCCTATGTACATCTGTCTGGACAAAGCCAATGTTGTCACCCTTAATTAGTACATACAGGAAGTCAATGGCCATTTCATTTGTTTTCCAGGTCAGTCGGATAATGAGATCATTGACATTTAATTCACCCATAAAAGAAGTGAATTCCTCTTGCGTGCCCTGCCAGATTATAAAGATATCATCAATGAATCTGGTCCAAAGGACCACCTTATTCATTGATAATATCCGGTCAGACAAGAAAAGATCCCTCTCCCACAACCCCAGGAAGAACTACTAATAAGGCTATGTTCACACGGAGTATTTTGGGGGAGGAATATCTGCCTCAAAGTTCCAAACGGAATTTTGAGGCAGATATTCCTCCCCCAAAATACTCTGTGTGAACAGCAATTATCGCGCCGTTTTTCGCCCGCGGCCATTGAGCGCCCTGGGCATAAAACAGCGAGATATACGCTTTCTCCTGCCTCCAATTGAAGTCAATGGGAGGTCGGAGGCGGAAGCGCCCGAAGATAGGGCATGTCGCTTCTTTTTCCCGCGAGGCAGTTTTACTGCTCGCGGGAAAAAGACGCCGACGCCTCCCATTGAAATCAATGGGAGGCGTTCTCGGGCCTTTTCTGCCGAGTTTTGCGACGCGGTTTTCGCGTCAAAAAACTCGGCAAAATACCCCGTGTGAACATAGCCTAATATAGCTAAAGTGCTGATTATCAAAAGCCATGTTAAAGAAGCATTTACAAAAAATATAATAGATTAAAAAAAATAGATATCTGTCAAGTACCTGTAGCTCCTATGTGTAGAAATTTTTCCTTCCCTTTTCCCTTCCCTTGGTTGAACTTGATGGACATGTGTCTTTTTTCAGCCGTACTAACTATGTAACTATGTAACTATGTAACATGCTAGGAGATTGTGTAAATGCACAATCAATGCTAAAATATATACATATACGTACAAATACACACATACATACATACATACATACATACATACATATGTAGATACACTGAAAATGAAATACAAAATTGACATAAAGTGCAAAATAGCAATTACAAAATTCATTATATAGTGAAAAACATATATATGCATATATAATATAATAAAGTTAAAAAGTGAAAGATGATGCTAAATAAAGAAAGAAGATGAAGAAGCAACACCAAATGAATGAATCCATCTATATGCTGTATCTGGATCCAGATAACCACTGTCGAGGTAGGTCAAATGGAGTGCATCCCCTAATAAGCTATTCGTCAATTCGATGAGAAGGATGAAGAATTATTACAGGCTCAGGAGGACATCAGAGTACTAGGTCACAGCAAATTCACAAATAAATTGGATGACAATCTGCAGGAACTAAAAACAGATAAACATTAAAAAACGGCCTTTGCTAGACATATAAACAAACATCTTAAAAATAAACACCATGAAAAATCCTAACACCCTCACAGGAAAGCTGCAAAACCCAGGTTTTCATTCAAACCATTGGGTTGTACTGTCTTCAGTTTCCAGATCCATTTGGATTATACTCTCAACAGTTTTTTCATTAAGGACCCCCCTCTCAGGTCAAGTTCCACATGATCAATGCCTTTAATTTTAAGGTCTTTAGATGCGCAATTATGATGCAGGAGAAAATGTTGTGGCAGAGTTTTCAAAAGATCTATATTATCAGGAGCCGTACCCCTAGCTGCCTCAATACTATTTACATGTTCCCTCGTCCTTGTTTTGAGTTCTCTTGTAGTGAGACCAATATAGATTTTTGGGCTGGGGCAACATGCATAATAGATTACTCCCTTCGTGTTGCACTTAATAAGCCAGATAATATTATATGTTACCTGGCCAGATGAGTCTACAAAATCATCACTGCTAACAATGTTTGGGCAGGCTATACATCGGCCACATGGGCGACAACCCCATTTCGGTTTGTATACTCCAAAGATCGGTTTAATCGCTTGGGGTTGGTGGTAGCTGTGAACTAATGTATCGCGAAGATTCCTTGCCCTCCTTGACGCTACTGCAGGTTTAGTAGGTAAAATTTCAGATAGAATACCATCAGTTTGTAAGATGGGACAGTGTTTAGACAAACATTTCCGCATTTCCCCCCATCTGTCGTGATAGGTGGTGACATACCTGATTTTAATGTCGCCACATTTCTTGATGGCAGGGTGGAGTACTTGGGCCCGTGTGGACCTGCATGCCCTCTCATATGCTTTGTTGATACATCTTCTAGTGTAGCCCCTATTAGAGAAACGTTGTTTAAGATTTATTGCCTATTTCTCAAAATCCTCCTCGGATGAGCACAATCTCTTTATCCTTAAAAACTGTCCAACCGGAATGGAACGGATCATATGTCTAGGGTGCGAGGATGAGGCATGTAGATATGAGTTGACTGACGTGTCTCCCCTATGTACATCTGTCTGGACAAAGCCAATGTTGTCACCCTTAATTAGTACATACAGGAAGTCAATGGCCATTTCATTTGTTTTCCAGGTCAGTCGGATAATGAGATCATTGACATTTAATTCACCCATAAAAGAAGTGAATTCCTCTTGCGTGCCCTGCCAGATTATAAAGATATCATCAATGAATCTGGTCCAAAGGACCACCTTATTCATTGATAATATCCGGTCAGACAAGAAAAGATCCCTCTCCCACAACCCCAGGAAAAAGTTGGCGTATGATTGTGCACAAGCTGCCCCCATCACCGTTCCCTGGAGCTGTAGATAGAAGGATCCATTAAATGTAAAAAAATTGTGTGTAAGCACAAATTCCATAAGGATGAGAATAAACTGAGACATGGATGGGTCAATGTCAGTCATCCTCAAGAAATATGCCACTGCCTGGAGACCATCTTGGTGTCTGATGTTCGTATACAATGATTCAATATCACAAGTGGCCAACAGCATGTCGGGTTCAACCTGAACCCCCTCCAATTTTTTAAGAAGATCCGCCGAATCTCTGAGGTATGATTGCAATGTCTCTACTAGTGGTTTTAGGATTGAGTCAATTTACTTACTTATGTTGTCGCAAATATTCCCTCTCCCGGAGATGATGGGGCGCCCTCGTGGTAGTTTGGAATTCTTGTGGATCTTCGGCAGCAGATACAGACTCACTACCATGGGGTCCTGTACCATAAGACTAGAGATGAGCGAACTTATGAAAAGTTCGGTTCGGCTGGTTCGCCGAATTTCATCAAAAAGTTTGATTCGGACCGAACTAGTTCTGACCAACCTGTAATTCAAGAAAGCCCCTAAAAATCGTGTATAACACTGTTTAACCCCATAGTGACCACCAATACGCCTTTTCACGTCGGTCACTAAGGGGCCTTAGGCTAGGCTGACACCTTTTCACGTTCGCCTAGTCTAAGTCCTGCACGGGTCTCCCGTGCAGGCTGGAGCCGGGGCTCAGCTGCCTGATGACAGCTGGGCTCCTGCTCCAACGCCCGCGATCGAAGTTTACTTCGATCGCGGCCGTTTAATCCGTTAAATGCCGCCGTCAATAGCGACCGCGGCATTTAACTTTGTTTACAGAGGGAGTGAGCTCCCTGTCACCCATCGGCGGCCCGCGAATGCAATCGCGGGTCTCCAATGGGGTGTCATGGCAGCCGGGGGCTTGATAAAAGCGCCCAGGTCTGCCCTGGACATATGCCTGTTAGGACGCACCGGAGGCACGTCCTAACAGATTGCCTGTCAGATTTACACTGACAGGCATTAATGCTCTGGTATACGAAGTATACCAAAGCATTATAGCAGCGGTCGGAAGATCGCACATTAAAGTCCCCTAGTGGGACTAATAAAATAAGTCACCAATGTGAAATAAAGATTATTAATAAAAAGTACAGTAAAAAAATAAATAAAACCATTTTTTTTCAATAAAAAGTGGTTTTATTTAGTAAAAGTGTAAAAAATAAATAAAAGTACACATATATGGTATCGCCGTGACCGTAATGACTCCATTAATAAATATAATATGTAGTTTAAACCGCAAGGTGAACACCGTAAAAAAAAACGCAAAAAACAATGGCGAAATTAAAAAAAAATTCCATTGCCCCCAAAAAAGTCATAATAAAAATGAATCAATAAGTCCCATGCACCCCAAAACAGTACCAATCAAAACTACGTCTCGTCCCGCAAAAAACAAGTCGAAAAAATCACTACATTGATGGAAAAATAAAAAAATTACGGCTCTTGGAAAGCAACGATGCAAAAACAAATAATTTTAGTTCAAAAGTGTTTTTATTGTGCAAAAGTCGTAAAACATAAAAAAAACTCTACATATGTGGTATCGCCATAATCGTACCGACCCATAGAATAAAGGTAACATGTTATTTACGCCGCACAGTGAACGGCGTCAATTTAAAAACGCATAGAACAATGGTGGAATTTCAGCTTTTTTTTATAATCCCCCCCCAAAAAGTTAATAAAAGTTAATAAAAAAATTATATGTACCCTAAAATGGTGCTATTAGAAAGTACAACTAATCCCGCAAAAAACAAGTCCTCATACAGCTATGTAGACGAAAAAATAAAAAAGGTTATAGCTCTTTGAATGCGACTATAGAAAAACGAATAAAATAGCTTGGTCATTAGGGCCTAAAATGGGCTGGTCACTAAGGGGTTAAAAGCCCTAGAAGCCCTGAATAACACTCTTAGGTCACCCATGAGTGTATCCAAGTACTTTTGAGCTGTCTTTAAGGCAAAGTTAGTGTCAAAGTTACAGCAACATGTATGGCTATAGGAAAATGGATGGGACACGGTGATAACTAACAGAAACCACTGCACTTGTGCATGTTGTATGCTTAATGCATTGTTAAAAAAGGTACAAAAATTAACCATTTTTGGCGGCAGATGCCTGCCAGGGTTCATACATATAAGGTGGTAAAAGAAGAAGCAATGGCTTTTGACAAGCCCTCAAAAAATGTACCCTTTATGGTGGCAGATGCCTGCCAGGGTTCATCCATACATAGTTACATAGTTACATAGTTAGTACGGCTGAAAAAAGACACATGTCCATCAAGTTCAACCAAGGGAAGGGAAAAGGGAAGGAAAAATTTCTACACATAGGAGCTAATATTTTTTTGTTCTAGGAAATTATCTAACCCTTTTTTAAAGCCATCTACTGTCCCTGCTGTGACCAGCTCCTGCGGTAGGCTATTCCATAAATTCACAGTTCTCACTGTAAAGAAGCCTTGTCGCCTCTGCAGCTTGAACCTTTTTTTCTCCAGACGGAGGGAGTGCCCCCTTGTTTTTTGAGGGGGTTTTACAAGGAACAGGATTTCACCATATTTTTTGTATGTGCCATTAATATATTTATATAAGTTAATCATGTCCCCCCTTAGTCTTCTTTTTTCAAGGCTAAATAGGTTTAATTCTTTCAATCTTTCCTCATAACTTAAATTCTCCATGCCCCTTATTAGCTTCGTTGCTCTTCTTTGTATTTTTTCCAACTCCAGGGCATCCTTTCTATGAACTGGAGCCCAGAACTGAACTGCATATTCTAGATGAGGCCTCACTAATGCTTTGTAAAGTGGCATTATTACATCCCTGTCCCGCGAGTCCATGCCTCTTTTAATACACGACAATATCCTGCTGGCCTTTGAAGCAGCTGATTGACACTGCATGCTGTTATTGAGTTTATGATTTACAAGTACACCCAGATCCTTCTCAACAAGTGAATCCGCCAGTGTAGCGCCCCCTAGGACATATGATGCATGCAGGTTGTTGGTACCAAGATGCATAACTTTACATTTATCTACATTAAACTTCATTTGCCAAGTGGACGCCCAAACACTTAGTTTGTTTAAATCTGCCTGTAATTCATGAACATCTTCCATAGTCTGAACTATATTACATAGCTTGGTGTCATCTGCAAAAATAGAAATAGTGCTATTAATCCCTTCCTCTATATCATTAATAAATAAGTTGAATAATAGTGGTCCCAGCACTGAACCCTGGGGTACACCACTTATAACCGGGGACCATTCAGAGTAGGAATCATTGACCACAACTCTCTGGATACGGTCCTTGAGCCAATTCTCAATCCAATTACAAACTATATTTTCTAAACCTATAGTCCTTAATTTACCCATTAGGCGTCTATGGGGGACAGTGTCAAATGCCTTTGCAAAGTCCAAAAACACTAAATCCACAGCGGCCCCTCTGTCTAGACTTCTGCTCACCTCTTCATAAAAACAGATTAGGTTAGTTTGACAACTTCTGTCCTTAGTAAAACCATGCTGGCTGTCACTTATAATGCTATTTATTGTCACATAATCCTGTATATAGTCCCTCAATAGCCCCTCAAACATTTTCCCCACGATGGATGTTAAGCTTACTGGTCTATAATTACCCGGGGAAGACCTAGAGCCCTTTTTGAAAATAGTCACCACATTTGCCCTGCGCCAGTCCCTTGGCACTATACCAGTCACTAGAGATTCTCTGAATATTATGAAAAGGGGGACAGAAATAACTGAACTAAGCTCTTTAAGAATTCTAGGGTGTAACCCATCTGGTCCCGGAGCCTTGTGCACATTTATTTTATTTAATTTAGCTTGGACCATCTCTACATTCATCCAATTCAGTATATCAACTGATATATTAACAGCACTGGCATCGGCTACATCAGCTGCTCTTTCTTCAGTTGTATATACAGAGCTAAAGAACCCATTTAGTAACTCTGCCTTCTCTTGATCCCCTGTGATCAACTCCCCATTACCATTATCTAGGGGTCCTACATGTTCAGACCTTGGCTTTTTTGCATTTATATGCTTGAAGAATTTTTTAGGATTTGTTTTACTATCCTTGGCCACCTGCCTTTCATTTTGTATTTTTGCTAATTTTATTACATTGCTAATTTTATTACATGGATGTAAAAGCAACAAGCAATGGCTTTTCACAAGCCCTCCAAAAATGTACCCTTTTTATTGGCAGATGCCTGCCGGGGTTCATCCATACATGGATGTAAAAGCAACAAGCAATGGCTTTTCACAAGCCCTCCAAAAATTTACCCTTTTTATTGGCAGATGCCTGCCGGGGTTCATCCATACATGGATGTAAAAGCAACAAGCAATGGCTTTTCACAAGCCCTCCAAAAATGTACCCTTTTTATTGGCAGATGCCTGCCGGGGTTCATCCATACATGGTTGTAAAAGCAATAAGCAATGGCTTTTCACAAGCCCTCCAAAAATTTACTCTTTTTATTGGCAGATGCCTGCCGGGGTTCATCCATACATGGATGTAAAAGCAACAAGCAATGGCTTTTCACAAGCCCTCCAAAAATGTAACCTTTTTATTGGCAGATGCCTGCCGGGATTCATCCATACATGAATGTAAAAGCAACAAGCAATGGCTTTTGACAAGCCCTCCAAAAATGTACCCTTTTTATTGGAAGATGCCTGCCGGGGTTCATCCATACATGGATGTAAAAGCAACAAGCAATGGCTTTTGACAAGCCCTCCAAAAATGTACCCTTTTTATTGGCAGATGCCTGCCGAGGGGTTCATCCATACATGGATGTAAAAGCAACAAGCAATGGCTTTTCACAAGCCCTCCAAAGATTTACCCTTTTTATTGGCAGATGCCTGCCGGGGTTCATCCATACATGGATGTAATGTAAAAGCAACAAGCAATGGCTTTTGACAAGCCCTCCAAAAATGTACCGTTTTTATTGGCAGATGCCTGCCGGGGTTCATCCATACATGGATGTTAAAGCAAAAAGCAATGGCTTTTCACAAGCCCTCCAGGCCTGCTTGTAGCAGACTGCAGTGGAGGTGTATTGGTGGTAGTAGAGGTAGCCAACGGACAGCAAGGGTGGTGGTAGTAGTAGTAGTAGCAGCACATTAAAAGAGACTGGACAGTCACAGGACAAAGCCCTGTGGTGGGGCAGGCCTGCTTGTAGCAGGCGGCACAGGGGGTGGATTGGTGGTAGTAGAGGTAGCCAACGGACAGCACGAGTTGTGGTAGTAGTAGTAGTAGCAGCACATTAAAAGACACTGGACAGTCACAGGACAAAGCCCTGTGGTGGGGCTGGCCTGCTTGTAGCAGACGGCAGTGGAGGTGTATTGGTGGTAGTAGAGGTAGCCAACGGACAGCAAGGGTGGTGGTAGTAGTATTAGCAGCACATTAAAAGACACTGGACAGTCACAGGACAAAGCCCTGTGGTGGGGCAGGCCTGCTTGTAGCAGACGGCAGTGGAGGTGTATTGGTGGTAGTAGAGGTAGCCAACGGACAGCAAGGGTGGTGGTAGTAGTAGCAGCACATTAAAAGAGACTGGACAGTCACAAGACAAAGCCCTGTGGTGGGGCAGGCCTCAGGCCTGCTTGTAGCAGACGGCAGTGGAGGTGTATTGTTGGTAGTAGAGGTAGCCAACGGACAGCAAGGGTGGTAGTAGTAGTAGCAGCACATTAAAAGAGACTGGACAGTCACAAGACAAAGCCCTGTGGTGGGGCAGGCCTCAGGCCTGCTTGTAGCAGACGGCAGTGGAGGTGTATTGGTGGTAGTAGAGGTAGCCAACGGACAGCAAGGGTGGTAGTAGTAGTAGCAGCACATTAAAAGACACTGGACAGTCACAGGACAAAGCACTGTGGTGGGGCAGGCCTCAGGCCTGCTTGTAGCAGACGGCAGTGGAGGTGTATTGGTGGTAGTAGAGGTAGCCAACGGACAGCAAGGGTGCTAGTAGTAGTAGCAGCACATTAAAAGACACTGGACGGTCACAGGACAAAGCCCTGTGGTGGGGCAGGCCTGCTTGTAGCAGACGGCACTGGGGGTGGATTGGTGGTAGTAGAGGTAGCCAACGGACAGCACGGGTGGTGGTACTAGTAGTAGTAGTAGTAGCAGCACATTAAAAGACACTGGACAGTCACAGGACAAAGCCCTGTGGTGGGGCAGGCCTGCTTGTAGCAGACGGCACTGGGGGTGGATTGGTGGTAGTAGAGGTAGCCAACGGACAGCACGGGTGGTGGTAGTAGTAGTAGCAGCACATTAAAAGACACTGGACAGTCACAGGACAAAGCCCTGTGGTGGGGCTGGCCTGCTTGTAGCAGATGGCACTGGGGGTGGATTGGTGGTAGTAGAGGTAGCCAACGGAGAGCACGGGTGGTGGTAGTAGTAGTAGTAGCAGCACATTAAAACAGACTGGACAGTCACAGACAAAGCCCTGTGGTGGGGCAGGCCTGCTTGTAGCAGACGCCACTGGGGGTGGATTGGTGGTAGAAGTAGTAGCAGCACCAACAGCGGCACATTAAAAAAAGAGTGAACAGGACAGAATCCCGTAGCAGGCGGCAGTAGCAGGCGGCAGTAGTAGGCGGCAGCGGCAGCAGCAGCAATGTCAGATCTAATCAGTGGCATCAGGCATAGCGGTTTTAAAATCCTCACCGATCCATGCTTGATTCATTTTCAGAAACGTGAGATTTTCCAAGCTGTTGGCGGACAATCTTGTTCGCTTAGGGGTGACGAAGCCCCCTGCCGCGCTGAATACCCTCTCTGACGCTACACTGGAGGGTGGACAAGACGGTACACCCATGGCAAACTGGGCCAGTTCTTGCCAATGATCCAATCTGCTGACCCAGAAGTCCATGGGGTCTGGGATCAGGATTTCTGACAGAGAAAGGGCACAGTCCAGGTACGAGTGAACCTGGTTGTTTAGGTGCTGGTGATGGTGAACATTCCTTTGGTGACTACGATGTGTGTCAGGTCTGGATATTGGATGTAAAAATGTTGTCATCATATTTTCCAAACTGAATTGGCTGCTGCTGCCGCTGCTCTGCCAGAGGCGGTGGAACGATGAGACAGTGGGGAGCGGAGAGTGGCCCCCCCGGTCAGACATGCTTGCAGCAGGTGTTTGCCGTTTGAAAGCCGTGACAAGCTGGCTGCATAGCTTCTCTCGATAATAAGCCAATTTTGCCTCCCTCTCGGAAGGCGCAAAAAACTCCCCCATTCTGGCTTTATACCGAGGGTCTAAAAGTGTGGCTATCCAGTACTCATCTCTTTGCTTCATGCTAACAATACGACAGTCAGCGCACAAGTAACAAAGCATACAGCTCGCCCTCCTGGCCAGCGTTTCAGAGGGCCCGGTTGGTTCCATCTCCGCCCCATACTGCCATGGTTGTCCATCATCAAGGTCGTCGTCAGACTCGTCATCATCACTGTCATGTTGTGCGGCTGCCTCGTCCCCTATCCCTTCCTGTGATTCCATCTCCAAATCCAGCTCCTCTTCAGGTCCTGTTTCCTCACCCTCACCCTCCTCCTCCTCCTCAACATCCATAGCCATATGTGATCCTTCCTCTATCCTTTGCTGAATCATCGCTGTGAGCGTTTGCTCCAGAATGAATATCAGCGGCATAACATCGTTCATTCCGCTAGCGTCACGGCTCACAAATCGTGTGGCCTCTTCAAAGGGCCTCAAAACGCGACATGCGTCTCTAACCAGCTGCCAGTGCCTGAGCTCGAAATTACACTGGCTCCAAACGCTGCCCGTCTGCTGCATCAGGAAATCATTCACGGCTTTCCGCTGTTCGTACAGACGGTCCAACATGTGCAGGGTGGAATTCCAGCGTGTTGGAACGTCGCAAATCAGGCTGTGTTCTGGGAGATTGTTTTGACGCTGCAAGTCCAGGAGGGCGTGCTTAAACCCTCCTGGACATGGCCAGCACACCCTTCAAACCAACATATGACTTTAAGAAGCGTGTCATGACCAGATTGATCACATGTGCCATGCAAGGAGCGTGTGTCAGGTGACCTAGACGCAGTGCAGCCACAACCTTCTTCCCGTTATCAGAGACAACATTGCCCAGTGTGAGTTTCAGAGGAGACAGCCAGCGTGTGATTTCCTCCTTGATGCACAGCAGCAGCTCCTGCCCTGTGTGGCTTTTCTCGCCCAGGCTCAGCAGGTGTAAGACAGCTTTGTGGCGCTTCACCTTGCACCTATGAAAAGAGGAGGGAGGAGCAGTGGAAGATACGCTGTGTCCTGTCGGGGACGGGAAGACCTCCATTGAGGAGGGCAAGGAGGAGGAGGATGGTAGGCGCCTGGTGTCCGGAGTTGAACCAGAAAGATACAAGCGTGGAGGTGGTAATGCCTGGCATTGCTGCGGTGGTGCATCGGACTGCAAAATATTGACCCAGTGGGCCGTGAAAGACATTTACTGTCCCTGCCCATAGATGCTGCTCCACGTGTCGACGGTGGCATGTACCCTGCTGCACACGGATAATTGCAAGGACTGGCCCACCTTTTCCTCCATGTGCTTGTGCAAGGCAGGGACAGCTGTTTTGGAGAAGTAATGGCGGCTAGGTATTCGCCACCTAGGCTGAGCGCACGCCATCAATTCCTTGAAGCCGGTGGAGTCGACCAGGTGGTACGGCAGCGACTGCACCACCAACAACTTAGCCAGGTGTGAATTAAGCCGCACGACAAGTGGATGACTGGGTATATATTGTTGCTTATTGGACAACGATTCCGTAATGGATAACTGACGGGACGTAGGAGGAGCACTAGATGACAGTGATGATGATGACAACGAGATGGTGGATAAGGCCTGGCTACTACTTAGATGACAGGGACTCGGAGCAGCAGTGGCAGAGGGGTCTTCATTAGATGTACATGATGGTGGGGCATGTCGATTGTCCCACATGGCCTTGTGATGCCGCTCCATGTGTTTACGTAGAGCTGTAGATCCTACATTGCTGCCCTGCCCACTCCTTACTTTCTTACTTACTTACGGCACTGTGCCATGTTTTCGTCCTCCGGGAAGGTACAGAAAAATTGCCACACAGCAGAGTACCGTAAAGAGGTAGTACCACGTCCACCACCACCACCACCACCACCACCCGAGCTTGCCCCTTGTCTGGCAGGCTTTTTTCGGGAGACTACACCAGTAGCAGCAGTGTCGCCGTCACCGGCTCCTGAGCTGACCCTACCGCTGCAACGTTTTGCTGATTTACTTCTGCCCCTACCTCGGCTTGGCTGTTTATCACTCCCAGTGCCGCCACTACTACCCTCCTCCTCTGACGCCGTCATCACCTCGTCACCTGGTTCCCACGTCCTGTCTAAAACAACATCATCATCATAGCCCTCCTCATCATCCCCGCCACTTCTGTCACTGTGTTGTAAATGTGATGTGACATCATGGCGGGCTCCATGCCCCCCCCCCTCATTACTGCGTCTGCCACCACGGCTACCACCAACACCCCACTACCACAGCTATGCATCTCGGACACCGCTTCCACCTCCACCGCCGCAACACACTCCGTTGGCTGACTCGCGGAAAACAAATCATCATCACTATGTTGTTCAGTATCTTCCTTCGCACCCGAGGAGATGTCTCTTAGGACTCTCAGGAAAGATGGCTTCCCGCTAGGAAGGTGGAGTGAAGACATAGATGATGGAATGGAAACGCTAGAAATACCCATATTACTACTGTCACTGTGCCAAGGAACTGTAGAGGATCTGGAATCCAACGACGAAACCTGGCTTGAAGCCAGATCGTCAGAGTCTTCCTGCTGTGATGACCGCGAACCAGCCAACCAGTCCACAATGGCCGTATTGTCTAAACTAACCCGCCCACCGGAGGAGATGGACAAGTCTGGCTTGCTTATACTGCTACTACTACCAGCAGGCACATGGCTGCTGCTACTAGTGTGGTGGCCCGTGGGTGGCGGGGGATGCAGGAACCCAAAATGGTGGATACTGGGCTCTCTGTCTTGTGTCACGGTGGTATTTTGCCTTGCAGGCCTTCCCACCTCCCAGGGACACACACACACAGTGATGAGGGGGTTGCACAAGATGATGATGATGACTGTTGTTTCCCCCGGGGCACTCCCTTGGTGGCTGACTCCTGTCTGGTGTTATTTGGGGTGCCCTTGGTGTAGAGTGCAAATAGAAGACAGGAGACGGTGGTGGCAGTTAATCAGGAGAGCTTGCAGCACACTTTTACTTTTCAAGATAGAGATTGTACACTACAAATATGTCATCCAAATTCAGGTCAATCAGTGTAGCCCAATGCTAAATGCAGGAGTGCTATTATCTCTCTACTCACAGTCTCTCTTTCTGGACTCTTCTGGCTCCTTGAGCTGTTATTCCAATAAATCTCTTTAGGCCTGTCTTTCTCTGTAATCCGAAAATGGCTGAACTCAGGAGCACCTTCCCTGTGCTTCTTGCTGCATCCACTCCTAGCTCACCACTCCCCTCACTCACTCTAACCACTCCCTAATTAACTCCTCCCAGCTTCTGTTACATTATAGAAAACCACTCCGCATAGGCTGAAACACAATGTCATAACATTTCTGGACCTGTAGATGGCAGCATAACACAACACATGAAGACAAACATAGTTTTCATAGTAGTGCTCCTGTGGGACACTACATACACCCCTTCTTTAAATAAAGCCGTCCTCGGCGTCCGACTCTCCAGGCGGCAGGTTAACCTAAAACAAAGATTAATCACAATTGCAATAATAAACTAAGAGTCCATACAGTCTCTGAGGAATGTGAGGATATAATGCTGAACAGGGAAAATGTCCAAGAGTCCTTGTCATATGAACTGGGGAAAATGAAGGGCTTGTTACCCAATTGGGATGCAAACAATACAATGTCTCTGGTGAAGGATAATCCAAAAATGAAGTCTCAGATTCAACAGTTCAATCTTGATATCGAGCTGGCATCTTACCTCGGGTAGCTCTATCAGATCTTCTCAGGGGCTCCTCTATAGCAATTTCAGGGTCCCTGGGTTCCTCTGGACCAGGCCGGAACTCGGATGACGAGGTCACTTGGTCCTCGCCGGGATCAAGAACAGTTCTTGGAACAAAAATAGACAGCCAAGGTTGGAACAGCCAATCAAGAGGGGACATACTAGTTGTTGGCGGTAGCGGTTCAGCTGCAGGAGATTTCTCAGTTGTCTGTGGTTCTGCTGGTGCCTCTTCCTTTAGGCAGAGCTTGAGACGATTACGGTGGACAACTTGGGAATCTCGGCCTTCGCGCACAATCTCATAGACATAAGTCCCAGGGTGCGGGATGGACTTAATTGTGTATGGTTCTTTCTGCCACTTGCTGTCCAACTTACTTGAACGATGGTTGTTTTTCAGCCACACACGGTCTCCAATTTGGAAGGGTTCTGCTTCGGCCTTTTGATCAAAACCTGCTTGTTGCCTTTGACGAGCATCTTCCATCCGTCTTTCCACAATCTCGTTGGCTTCAGCCAGGCGACGCTGGTGATCACTCACCCACTCTGTGTTTGGCAGGGGGTTGATAGTATCTGGAACTTCGACATCCATGGCCAAGTCCGAAGGCAATTTGCCCTGACGGCCAAACAGGAGATAGTAAGGAGTGTACCCTGTGGAGCAGTGCACAGTGTTGTTATACAGGTACACCAATTCTGGCAGGAGAGTCGGCCAATCAGCCCTCTTCTGGGACGGAACAGTTCTTAACATCCCAATAAGAGTCTGGTTCATCTTTTCACATAAGCCATTACCTTGTGGATGATAAGCGGTAGTTCTCAGCTTCTGACAGCCATAGAGGGAACACAACTCGTGGAACAGTTGAGACTCAAATGCGGAACCACGATCAGTCAGGATCTTGTCCGGACAGCCATAGGGGAGTACGAAATTCTTCCAAAAGATGGCAGCGGTGGTCTTGGCAGTCAGGTCTTTCACTGGCATAGCTACCACGAACTTCGTATAGTGGTCAATTATAGTTATAGCATAAGTATACCCAGTGCGGCTTGGTTCAAACTTGACATGGTCAATGGCTACCAGTTCCAGCGGTCTATGACTGATGATGGGGTGAAGTGGGGCTCTCTGGTCATGACGCTCTCCTCGGCTCTGAGCACAGGTGGGACATTCTCGGCACCACTTCTCTATGTCGTCTCTCATGCCAATCCAGTAAAATCGTCGGCGTATGGTATCTTCCGTTTTATGAACCCCAAAATGTCCCGATCTGTCATGGTAGGCTTCCAAGATGGATTTGGAATCTCGCCGGGGTACCACAATTTGATGTAGACGCTCACCCGTTACTGGATCCAGGGCAGTCCTCTGTAGTAGACCTCTGGACACGAAAAGTCGATTCCTCAGTCTCCATAGACAAATTAATTCCTGATCAGCTTGACCTCTACGTATTCGGTCCGGAGTCCTCTTCTGAAGAAGGGAAGTCTGCAATTCCTGTAGGTTTCTACTCTCCCGTTGGAATCTAGCCCACTGTCTGGAATCTTGGGAGCAGTCAGGAACATTTGGTTGCGGATGTTCGTTTCGCTTCCTTTGAGCGATCACCGAATTCTGGGTTGCAAACTGGGCATAGAATGTAGGCATCTCTACCTCTTCCCATTCATCATTACATCGGACCGGTTCTTCACCCACAGGCAAACGGGATAAGGCATCGGCATTCACGTTGGACGCACCAGTCCGGTACTTGATCACAAACTGATAATTCGCCAGTCTGGATGCCCATCGCTGTTCAAGAGCTCCCAGTCGCGCTGTATCCAAGTGGGCCAGCGGATTATTATCCGTGCAGACGATGAAGGGTGTTGCCGCCAGGTAATCTTTAAATTTTTCGGTCACTGCCCACACAAGGGCCAGGAATTCCAGCTTAAAGGAACTATAATTCTGGTCGTTCCGTTCAGCGCCTCGAAGACCTCTGTTGGCATAAGCGATGACTCTCTCTTTCTGGTCCTGTACCTGCGACAGGACGGCCCCCAATCCCTTCTGGCTGGCATCAGTATACAGCCTAAAGGGTTGGTTGTAGTCAGGATATCCCAGGATAGGTGGTTCGGTTAACAGCTGCTTCAGCTTCTGGAAAGCGGCTTCATGGGCTTCAGCCCACTCAATCGGGATCCTTCTCTTCATAGCTTCCTTGGAGTGACCTCTTAACAATCCCTGGAGGGGTTCTGCAATCTGGGCAAAGTGTGGGATGAACCGTCTATAATACCCTGCAAATCCCAAGAAACTTCTCACCTCCTTGACTGTGGTAGGGGCTGGCCAGCTCTTTACTGCTGCTACTTTGCCTGGATCAGGAACCACTCCTTCTGCACTCACGACATGGCCTAAGTAATGGACTTCCGGCTTCAGGAGATGACACTTGGAGGGTTTCACTTTCAGGCCATATTTGATGAGGGTTTTGAGGACTTCTGCCAGGTGCTGTAGGTGTTCCTCATAAGTCTTTGAGTAGATGATTACGTCGTCCAGGTACAAGAGGACGGTCTCGAAGTTTTGGTGACCCAGGCAGCGTTCCATCAGCCTCTGGAAGGTCCCGGGGGCATTGCATAGCCCAAAGGGCATACAATTAAACTCGAACAACCCCATGGGAGTAGTGAAAGCAGTCTTTTCCCTATCTTCGGGAGCCATAGGTACCTGCCAATACCCGCTGGTCAAATCCAGAGTTGAGAAGTAGGCAGCAGACCCCAAAGCAGTCAGGGATTCTTCAATGCGTGGCAGGGGATACGCATCCTTGTGAGTGATATTATTGATTTTGCGGTAGTCCACGCAGAATCTAATGTTGCCATCCTTCTTTTTCACCAGGACTAGGGGTGCAGCCCATGGACTGTAGCTCTCCCGAATCACATCTGCGTCCTTCATCTCCCGAATCATTTTCTTCACTGGCTGGTACATGGCTGGTGGAAGGGGACGGTACCTTTCTTTGATGGGTGGATGGACGCCTGTAGGGATGGTGTGCTCAATGATAGTAGCCTTCCCAAAATCCATAGGATGTTTACTGAAGGCTTGTTGATTGTCTTTGGCCACCATCAGGGCTCCTTCGATCTCCTCTTCGGTAGTATTAGCATCGCCAACATGGATCTCGGTCCACCAGGGTATTGTTGTCATCTCAGGGGTAACTTGATTCTGGGTAGCTTGCTGGAACACTGTAGTCTCAGGGCTCCAGACATCCTGGAAGAAGACCTGTGAGAGCTTAGCAACTGGACGGTATTTACTCAGTACCACAGCCGTATCACCAATGTTCAGGAGGCGAATAGGTACCCTCCCATTAGAAACAGTCACTAGACTTCTGGCTGCTAGCACGGTCGGATGATCTTCCAGAAGAAGAGGTTCCACAAGGGCCTGGTAATCTTGACCTTGCAAACCTGGACGAGCTCGACACCACAGAATGGTTTCCGTCTCTGGTTCCAGAGTCACTGGTTGTGAGTCCATGATGCGGGCACGGCAGATCTCACCCTTTTCATTCGTGAACCTCTGTTGGGCATTCAAGAGACGGATAGCATGCTGAATTGCATTTTGATTGGAGACAGGGACTGTAGAAAGTGCTCGGTGTAGGGCATCTAGCATCTCTTCAAAGCAATTCCTAAGAACATTCATGCCCAGCACCACTGGTGGAAAATCATCATCCCAGACGTTCACTACAATTACGCCTTGCTGGGGCAGTTCAGTTTCTCCCATCTGGATCGTGGGTTCCCAGTAGCCCCGATGGGGTATCGATTGTCCATTACTGGCTACAATGTTAAGCCACGTGTCTGGGGGTTGTATCAGCTGGTCGAGGTCCCAGTACTTCTCAAACCAACTTCTCTGCAGAGTGGTGACTTGAGAGCCAGTGTCCAGTAAGGCCGACAGTGGGATCCCATTTAGGTGGATTGTAATCACTGGACACTGCCCAATGTACCGGGGAATCCATTCTGGTGTTATGGGACCTATTGGTCTTCCTCCCGAGGGGCGGTCCTCTGCCTCGGGGGATTGTCGTTTAACTGACGACATTCTCTTTCAATATGGCCAGCTCTTTGACACCTACGACAAATGGGTCTTCCGGTGGTATCAAATCTGTCAGAAGAGCGTCTACCCCAATTCCGGTAACTTCCCTCTTCTGATCGGTTACTGAACCTGTTACTGGAGTAGCGGCGGCTTTCTTTCTGGCGTTGCTCCATATCTTCCATTTTCTGGCACATTTTACTGAGGCTCTTGGTGAGGACAGCAATTTGGTCCCTCAGTTCACCAACTGGATCTTGAGCTTGCATGTGAGCACACTGAGCTAGTGCAACTTGACTTCCCGCTGCTGTAGGATGATCTACTTGCGACTCCGTAGGAGTCTCTATGGAATAGGGGAAAACTTTGGCTTGAACCGCTGCGGCTTCAGTCCCCAGGATTCTAATTGCGAGCTCTTTAAAGTCCAAGAAGATACAGCTTGGGTTCTGGGAGGCCAACATTCTGAGCTGACTTTTAAGAGCTTCAGATGCAGCTCCTTCAACAAACTGCTCCCTTAAGGCCTTGTCAGCCTCTGCAGCCTCTAAGGGTTCTACTTGCATAATTGCCCGCTGGGCCTCCTGCAGGGATAAAGCAAAGTCTCTCAATGACTCACCGGGCTGCTGCTTCTTTCCAAAGAATCTCATCTTGAGCTCTGCCACAGTCCTTACTTCAAATGTGGCACGCAATCGGTCCAGTATCTGTTCCACTGTTTTTTTCTCTGTTCTGGGCCAGGATTTCACTTCTCTTAATGCTGCGCCCTCTAGTTGTCCTATCAATATCTCAACCCTCTGGTCTGTTGAGACAGGATACAAACGGAACATGGACAGCATCTTCTCTTTGAATTCCCTCAGGGAATGAACTTCGCCTTTGTAGCGAGGAAGCCATGGTGCTCCAAAGTAATAGGGCATAGTGAGTGGCATCACTTGTGCTGTTGGAGGTGACCCACTGGGGCTTGGAGAGCCGTTATCTCCGTCATCAGACATTTTCTGCAATAAGTCCTACAGTAACCCCTAGCAACGGGTGTTCAATTTCAGGCTATGCACTAAGCCTCTTTTCCGGATATCTTTTCCGGTGTCTCTACACTGTTAACTGCCACTTTTTACTTTAAATCTCATTTACTGGCCTATTCAGGCACTCACCAGCTTTCTCTTAGCTGCTCCGCTGTTTTCGCGGGTTCTGTTGCGCAGCTCCTTGCCACTTCCAATATGGCGGCGACTTGGCGGGAAACTTTTATTCCGGCTGTAGCGAAATGTCTGTAACTCCGCTCCGGCTGTGGCGCATCAGCGCTGACTTAGTTCATAAGGCACAGAGGCCATAGAGATCCTGTTCGTGACGCCAAAATTATATGTGGTGGCCCGTGGGTGGCGGGGGATGCAGGAACCCAAAATGGTGGATACTCTGTCTTGTGTCACGGTGGTATTTTGCCTTGCAGGCCTTCCCACCTCCCAGGGACACACACACAGTGATGAGGGGGTTGCACAAGATGATGATGATGACTGTTGTTTCCCCCGGGGCACTCCCTTGGTGGCTGACTCCTGTCTGGTGTTATTTGGGGTGCCCTTGGTGTAGAGTGCAAATAGAAGACAGGAGACGGTGGTGGCAGTTAATCAGGAGAGCTTGCAGCACACTTTTACTTTTCAAGATAGAGATTGTACAATACAAATATGTCATCCAAATTCAGGTCAATCAGTGTAGCCCAATGCTAAATGCAGGAGTGCTATTATCTCTCTACTCACAGTCTCTCTTTCTGGACTCTTCTGGCTCCTTGAGCTGTTATTCCAATAAATCTCTTTAGGCCTGTCTTTCTCTGTAATCCGAAAATGGCTGAACTCAGGAGCACCTTCCCTGTGCTTCTTGCTGCATCCACTCCTAGCTCACCACTCCCCTCACTCACTCTAACCACTCCCTAATTAACTCCTCCCAGCTTCTGTTACATTATAGAAAACCACTCCGCATAGGCTGAAACACAATGTCATAACATTTCTGGACCTGTAGATAGCAGCATAACACAACACATGAAGACAAACATAGTTTTCATAGTAGTGCTCCTGTGGGACACTACACTAGTAGAACTGGGCACATGTCTTGTGCCACAAATGCTGGTACTGGGTCTGGCACCAACAGATCCAACATTTGGACTGGAAGAGGACATGGCATGGGTGTTTTTTCCTCTACCCCGTCCTTTCACAACCTTTTTTTTTACCAGACATTTCACTGCTGGAGTGAATCAAGTTGAATCAAAACCCCTTCCCCTACTAGAGGAATGAGGCCCTTATAAAATATTATTTGGACTGGCTGAAAATGAGTGACTGTGAATAGGTGGCAGTCAGTGTATGCTGTGACTTGTATAATAGCACCAAAGGCACCGGCTGTACTTAATTAGCACGTTGAATTAAACCCTTAGGGTATGTTCACACGGCGGGGGTCCGTAACGGCTGAAATTACGGGGATGTTTCAGCCTGAAAACATCCCCGTAATTTCAGCCGTACCGGCATGTGCGGGCGCTTGAACGCCGCGTCAATTACGGCCGTAATTAGCGCTGCTATTCATTGGAGTCAATGAATAGCGGCTCCAATTACGGCCAAAGAAGTGACAGGTCACTTCTTTGACGCGGGCGTCTATTTACGCGCCGTCATTTGACAGCGGCGCGTAAATATACGCCTCGTGTGAACAGACAAACGTCTGCCCATTGCTTTCAATGGGCAGATGTTTGTCAGCGCTATTGAGGCGCTATTTTCGGGCGTAAATCGGGGCATAAACGCCCGATTTACGTCCGTAAATAGGCCGTGTGAACATACCCAGAGACAGAAATGAGGCCCTTTTAAATTGTTATTCGGACTGGCGGAAAATCAGTGACTCATAAGGTGCCAGTCAGTCGGGGAATGCTGGGCGTTGTAGTACTACAAAGGTTGCCTGTAATGCAAGTTGGATGTTAACCCATGCAACTGGGATGAGCCCCTTCTAAAAGCTTATTCACACACTGGCTTGGCAAATGTCAATGAATGAGAATTTCTATCAGCCACTGTGCACTGAAGGAATGCTGGGCGTTGTAGTACTACAAAGGCTGCCTGTATTGCAAGTTGGATTGTTAACCCATGCAACGGGGATGAGCACCTTCTAAAAGCTTATTCACACACTGGCTTGGCAAATGGTAATGAATGAGAATTTCTATAAGCCACTGTGCACTCAGGGAATGCTGGGCGTTGTAGTACTACAGCTGCCTGCCTGGATTGCAAGTTGGATTGTTAACCCATGCAACGGGGATGAGCCCCTAATAAAAGCTTATTCACACACTGGCTTGGCAAATGGCAATGAATGAGAATTTCTATCAGCCACTGTGCACTCAGGGAATGCTGGGCGTTGTAGTACTACAAAGGCTGCCTGGATTGCAAGTTGAATTTTTAATCCATGCAACGGGGATGAGCCCCTTCTCAAAGCTTATTCACACACTGGCTTGGCAAATGGCAATGAATCAGAATTTCTATCAGCCACTGGGCACTCAGGGAATGCTGGGCGTTGTAGTACTACAAAGGCTGCCTGTATTGCAAGTTGGATGTTAACCCATGCACGTTGGATGAGCCCCTTCTAAAAGCTTATTCACACACTGGCTTGGCAAATGGCAATGAATGAGAATTTCTATCAGCCACTGTGCACTCAGGAAATGCTGGGTGTTGTAGTACTACAAAGGCTGCCTGTATTGCAAGTTGGATTGTTAACCCATGCAAAGGGGATGAGCCCCTTCTAAAAGCTTATTCACACACTGGCTTGGCAAATGGCAATGAATGAGAATTTCTATCAGCCACTGTGCACTCAGGGAATGCTGGGTGTTGTAGTACTACAAAGGCTGCCTGTATTGCAAGTTGGATTGTTAACCCATACAACGGGGATGAGACGCCTTCTAAAAGCTTATTCACACACTGGCTTGGCAAATGGAAATGAATGAGAATTTCTATCAGCCACTGTGCACTCAGGGAATGCTGGGAGTTGTAGTACTACAGCTGCCTGCCTGGATTGCAAGTTGGATTGTTAACCCATGCAACGGGGATGAGCCTATTCTAAAAGCTTATTCACACACTGGCTTGGCAAATGGCAATGAATGAGAATTTCTATCAGCCACTGTGCACTCAGGGAATGCTGGGCGTTGTAGTACTACAAAGGCTGCCTGTATTGCAAGTTGGATTGTTAACCCATGCAACGGGGATGATCCCCTTCTAAAATCTTATTCACACACTGGCTTGGCAAATGGCAAATGGAGAATTTGTATTGCAATTTCGATGTTGAGATTAGACTCCCGCTGTAGTGGATGAGCCCCTTCGATTGCTGGATTCCTGGCTTTTAGATTCCTAAAGCTTTCCCTTACTGCACAGAGATGCTATCCCTACAGCTCCTGTCTCTAAAATGGCCGCTGAGCTCCATGCATAGACTTTTATTGCAGGCTTGAGCCCGCCCCTATGCTGCCTCCCGATTGGCTGGGAGAGCCGTTTGCAAGGCATTATGGGGTAGCCTGATGTCAGGTGATATTTTGAAATCCTCCATTTTAGATCTAACATGTGGCAGGCGCCAAAACCGGTTTGGCCGAACCCGGTGAAGTTCGGATTCGCTACTAACCGAACTTTTCACGATGTTCGGACCGAAACCGGGTTCGGTTGTCCTGGTTCGCTCATCTCTACATAAGACATTCTGATAGGGCAGTAGATATGGTGCCCGCATTCAAGGCCTGTCACTGTATGTTAAGAAGCGAGGTACTAAAAGAAGAGAGGGGATTAAAAGTCAACTTCTTATAACAAGTGGGATTCCTTAGTTGGCGATACGCCTCCCTTTCATACATGTCTCTTGGCCAGACCACTATATTACCACCCTTGTCAGCTGGTTTGTATACAGTGTCTTTGAGAGATTTTAATCTTTTCAAACTGCTCAGTTCAGCAACAGTCAGATTGTGATGTCTAATACCCATAGATATCTTTTCCAGATCTTGGGAGACCAATTTGACAAATAGATCAACCGCCGGACATATAGCGAATAGGGGAAATCTTGTTGATCGTTTCCTTATTGTTTGCGGAATCATACCTGTATCAGGGTTCTCTTGTTCATTATGTAGTTGTTGTAAAGACTGAAGTGCCTCTCTCTCCTCTGGTGTATTAAAGATATTGTCATCCTTTCTATGGAACCATCTCTTAAAGATCAGTCCTCTAGCGAAGAGGTGCAAATCCTTCACTGCTGTAAAGGCATCAAAGTGAGTTGAAGGTGCAAATGTTAACCCACTTGACAGTACCCCAATATCAGTGGGTGACAAATAATGACTGGAGAAATTTATAACCTAAGAATTAATTAATTATTTAAACACAGGTATAAATGCATATATATATATATATATATATATATATATATATATATCCTCTGATGTACACAACCATATATCACATTATCCCATTTTTAGCGACAATTTTTCCGTCGTCTTACACAGTTTTGTGATGTTTCTTGTGGTTTTCTTTACTCATATTTTATCTTTATTTTTGGTTTTCTCACTTTTTGCATTGATAATAAATTTCTCTCCTCCGGTAGCGGATTGTCATTACATTGAATTATGTTTCCTTATTGATGTTTTTCAGTTTGTCACCTCATTATATTTATTTATTCACTTTCATAGTCTGATATGCTCAGATATGCAGCGCACAAGTATGAGCATGTATATATATCTTACATATATTGTTTTTAAGTGTAACTTTTTATATTCTCCATTACTTGAAACATCTTAAACAAAAAATTTTTTATGTGCCTTTATGAATTTTTCATGTGCACTTATAAAAATGTTATTTTTCATTAATTCTATGTAGTGTCACATTATGTATGTGTTATAGATGTGTAAATATATATTTTTTGGAAACAACGTATTGATTTGTATGTTCAGTTGATTCAATTGACTATTTTACTCTTTATTGAATATGTATAGATGCTTTATGCAATAATGGTATGCAACACCAATTTTTATTGTGGGTTTATTCAATTTAGATACTTTTCCTTCTTTCCCCTTTTATAATTAGTGTAGGGATAGATTATAGATCCATAAATATACAATAACAAGTCCCTGTTTCCCACCTTCTTGCATTGCCCTCTTTTCTTATGTATGCATCCATCAAATGTTTTCTGTGTCACGAACGATCCCCTGCATCCTACCTTATGCGCATGCGCGGTCTCGCAGTCCATGTCTCCACCTCCCAGGCCAGACCAGATTGCGGGACACATGTTTCTGGCGTCTTCTGCTTCCGATGCAGTGCCCTCGATGTTGACGCATCGGACTGTGATGCCGTGGATGATATTTTATTAGACCTTTCAAAACTCCTTACCTGTGATTGGTTGATGGGGATTTAAAGGGCGTGGGTTCTCTTCTTGACACCACCCCCAGACGAAGGCTTCTGGGCCGAAACGCGCGTCGGGTTTGACGCCAGATACGGTGACTCTTGAGATGGGTAAGAGATCTTCTTGTGCATTATAACAGACCTTTATATATGGTGTGTATACACCTCTGCTAAATTTATTTACTACTGTTATGGGCAAGTTCTCATATGCATCATGTAGAGGCGACACCATATGTTTATATACATTTGGCTGCTGGAATTACCTTTCAAATATAGTCCATATACAAAAGGCTGAGTACGTTTTCTTACTCCTTTATGCTGTGATAAATATATATACATAGGTGTAATGTGCTATAGTCTTGTCCTTTCTGGTTTATACAGCGCCATTTTCTGTACTGTATTATCTGGTTGTCTATCCACACTGTGGCAATCATCTCTATGTTTATAATGTGTTTTGTTAATTTTAATTGATCTAATAAATTTATATTGCTTTAATTCATTTTTGGTGTGTCAGACTCCAATCTTTAGGTTTTGTTTCAAATCACTGGGTTTCACCGTTACCACCATGTTCAATATGGGCTTTTGTGCCCGGTTCCCTACAGACATCATACATCAATTGGAATGGATATTTACAATGAATATTCTAGGGATTCTCTTGGTCGTCTCCACTTAGGAATAGTATTGGTATTATCTGTTTTTCTTGCAGATTCTGGGAGGTCCACCAGCATGGACTTTAAGGCCAGGGAAAGAGCCTGGTTGACCAAGATAGATACAGTCTTTAGAGATGAACCCACAGTGGGAGATCCTGACACCCGTGGAAATTTAGCTGCTACTAAAAATAGTTTAAAATCACTGTTCCACAAACGTACGAAAACATGGTGGAATAAGGCTTTTTTGGAAAAGTACCTACAAAGGGGCCTTATACCCAGGAGTCTTCGGATTCAAGTGTTTCCGTCTCTCAACAGTTTAGATGATGGTTTTATTAGTCGATGGGAAGAGAATTGTAGGGCCTCATCCCAGACTTTCATGGAATTACTACTAGGTCTTGATAAGCAGTCTCTTGAAGCATTAGATACTGAAATTGAAAAAGTGCTGACGCAACTGAAAGCAAAATTGAGCGATGATGAATGGAAAAGTACTTTCCAACAACTCGATTCAGAAATGGATAAATGGGAGAAAAGCATACAAGATATTAAGAGTCGCAAATTTCAGCGGGATTTAAATGATAAAGTGACAAACTGGATGTATAAGTGGCAACATTCCAAACAGCTTAGTGGGGATACCAGTAGATCCCCTTCAGTGTCCTCAGGGAGTTCTATTTCAGAACCCGAGGACAATATACAGAGAGGTAGAACATGAAGTGGCATGGATTATAGAAGACATAATACATCCAATCAAAGGGGCCGGCAGAGGTATCGCATGGATGAGCGACGCATGCAATCAAATGACTATGACCCCCCTAATAGACAAAGAGGAGAAGTTCGGCGCAATCAAATGTCCGACAATCAACGAATGAAGGTAATAAATTTATCCAGTCATTATTTGTCACCCACTGATATTGGATTACTGTCAAGGGGGTTAACATTTGCACCTTCAACTCACTTTGATGCCTTTATAGCAGTGAAGGATTTGCACCTCTTCACTAGAGGACTGATCTTTAACCCCTTAATGACCGGACCTGTTTGGACCTTAAAGGGAACCTGTCACCAGCATTTCACTTATTAAACCAGCAATACCTGGTGGTAGTGGGTGAAAAATCATTTCTATATAACCTATAATTGTCTTTTTAGTCGGCTCTGTAGCTTTAGAATTCAGTTTTTTATAGTTCACACACTGTATGCTAATGAGCAGAAAAGAGTCAAATCTTCATTTGAAAAGAGTCAGATCTTCATTTCTCAAGTCTTTCAGAGTTCACCCCGCCTCCTTGCTTTTGATTGATAGCTCCTTGCCTTACCCCAGCACTGAAAATCCTGCGCTTGTGCATTGATGTCCTATTCTGGTGTGTGCGCACAATGGAACACCGGATTATTACGATAAAAGGCGCAAAATGGTTGCAGACCGTTATTTACAGTCGGAGGAGGAGTTTAGGAGAGGGGATAACGGCAATGAACTTTTGATAGCAGCGGCCAGTGAGGCATAAGTAAAGTTCAATAGGTGAAATGCTGGTGACAGGTTCCCTTTAACCCCTTCCCGCAAAATCACGTACAGTTACGTCATGGGAGATGGACTGTTCCCGCATCTCCACGTAACTGTACGTCATGGAGATGAAGTTGGCTCAGGAGCTGAGCCAGCGACATCACCGCCGGGTGACAGCTGTATGTTACAGCTGGCACCCTGAGGTATCGGCCTCCGATCCGACCGATTAACCCCTCACATGCTGCGTTGAATAGCGATCGCAGCATGTGAGGAGTTTATAGCCACCGGCGCCCCAGCAACGTGATCGCTGGGTTGCCGGTGGCTGCAAAGGCGATCGGAGGGCTAATGCTTACCTCCCGGTCCTAGCTAGCTCCGATTCCTGGCATTAACCCCTTCGATGCAGCGATCCATTGTGATCGCTGCATCCTAGAGGTTTGTAGCAAATCGGCAGCCTTGCCACGCGATGGCAAGGCTGGCGACTGCTACCATGGCAACATGGCAAATGGACTCCTGTCTGCCATTACGTAAGCTGATTACTCCCCGCCCAGAGGCGGAGCCTGATCGGCTTGCTGTCAGTGAACAACTGACAGTTCTAATACATTGCACTACATAGGTAGTGCAATGTATTAGAACATTAAACAAACTGTTGGACCTTCAAGTCCCCTAGTGGGACTAAAGAAAAGTGTAAAAAAAAGTGTCCAAAAAGTAAAAATAAAAGTTGTAAAAAATACAATAAAAGTTTCAAATAATAACACAAAACACAATCGCCCTTTTTCCCTTATCAAGTCATTTATTATTGAAAAAAATAATAAAGCCATACATATTTGGTATCGCTGTGACCGTAACGACCTGAACTATAAAAATATTATGTTATTTATTCCGCACAGTGAACTAAAAAATACTGACATAATTGCTATTTTTTGGTCACTTTGTCTTCCAAAAATTGAAATAACAAGTGATCAAAAAGTCGCATGTACCTAAAAATGGTACCTATAAAAACTATAACTCGTCTCGCTAAAAACAAGCCCTCATACAGCTCCGTCGACAAAAAATTTTAAACCGTTATGGCTCTCACAACTTGGCGACAGAAAAATCCCATTCTCTTTACAAAAGTTATTTTATTGTGCAAAAAGTTGTAAAACATAAAAAGTGCTATAAATTAGGTATCACCGGAATCGGACTGACCCGCAGAATAAAGGTAACATGTAATTTATAACACGTGGCGAACGCTGTATAAAAAGAACTAAAAAAATATGCCAGAATTGCTGTTTTTTGGTCACCTTGCCTCCCAAAAACAAAAGGATAACAAGTGATCAAAAAGTCGCGTGTACCCCAAAATGGTACCAATAAAAACTACAGCTCGTCACACAAAAAAAACAGCCCTCATACCACTACGTCTATGAAAAAATAAAATTAGTCAAGGCACCAATAAGCCAGGAAATAAAAATATGCAGTTGTGCCGGCCCGAGGGGAACGTTTCTTCTGTTTCAAGTGGCGAATTATCAAGGCCCCTAAAATTAGGGATCCAGGAAGGGGAGGGCCCAAACATATCTGCTCGAAGTGAGGGTGCCCGTATTATACCAGGACAACACTTTCCCAGCAAAATTCCCCAAACTTCAAAGGTGCGGAGTGCGGACCAAAAGAGGAATAAGTAAAGACCATTTATTAGTGCGACACCGGCCTGTGCAGAAAGGATTGTGTCACAGCATAACACACATCTATGGATTATTTTATTGGTGTTTTTTACCCCACTATACCACCTGACTATGCCCCTTATATACTCCGCCCGCCTTACATGTGCCCCCACATTATAAACGGAAACACCAGTAAGACTCCAAACAAAACTACTACAAGCAAAATCCACGCTCCAAAAGCCAAATGGCTCTACCTCCCTTCTGAACCCTACAGTGTGCCCAAACAGCAGTTTGAATTTGAACATTTCACATCTACTTTGCCTTAATTCCTGTGAAACATCTAAATGGTTAAGAAACTTTCTAAATGCTGTTTTGAATACTTTGAGGAGTGAAGTTTTTAAAATGGGGTGACTTATCGAGGGTTTCTAATATATAAGGCCCTAAAATCCACTTCACATCTGAACTGGCCCCTGTAAAAATAGCCTTTTGAAATTTTCTTGAAAATGTAAGAAATTGCTGCTAAAGTTCTAAGCCTTGTGATGTCATAGAAAAATAAAAGGATGTTCAAAAAACGATGCCAATCTAAAGTAGACATATGGGTGATGCTAATTAGCAACAATTTTGTGTGGTATTACCATCTGTCTTACAAGCTGATACATATAAATTTAGAAAAATGCAAATTTTTGAAATTTTTCGCTACATTTTGGTGTTTTTCACAATTAAATACTTAATGTATCGAGCAAATTTTGCCAGTAACATAAAGTCCAATGTCTCACGAGAAAACAATCTCAGAATCGCTTGGATAGGTAAAAGCATTCCGGAGTTATTACCACATAAAGTGAAACATGTCAGATTTGAAAAAATTGGCTGTGTCCTGAAGGCCAAAACAGGCTGTGTCTTGAAGGGGTTAATGACCAAGCCAGATTTGTTAAATCTGGTATGTCTGATATTATCAGAGAATAACTCTGCGAAAGTTTTGAATATCCAAGTAATTCTGACATTGTTTTTTCGTCACATGTTGTACTTTATTTTAGTGGTAAAAGTAGACTGATACGATCTGCGGAAATTAATTAAAAAATAGAAAAATGAAAGAAATTCTGTAAAAATTATAATTTTTCCCTATTTTTAACTGCAATATGTCACATATGTACATACTGTACAATTTTTTTTTATTAAATATATATTTCCATCTTTTTACTCTATTTTGGCAGCACTTTTGAAAAAATATATTTATTTTTTTTAGCAATTTAGAAGACTTACAAATTTAGTAATAATTTTATACATTTTGAAGTACATTTTGTTTTCCTGCACCAAGCCAGGTTTTCAGAGGCTCATAGGTGTCAGAATGGTGGAAACCCCCACAAGTGACCCCATTTTGAAAACGACACCCCTTAAGGTATTTATTAAGGGGTGTTGTAAGTATTTTGACCCCACAGTTTTTTTCTTAAGAATTCATGCAAAGCAGGCGTAAAAAAAATATAATTTCACTTTTTTCATAAAAGTATCACTTTGAAGACCAATTTCTTTGTAAAGCGATGATGAGAATGAAGACACACACCACAAAATCTATCACCCTGTTTCTCCTGTTTTCAAAAATAGCCACATTGTGGCCCTAATGCGTTGCCTGGACACACGGCAGGGCCCAAAACGAAGGGAGCACCCGGAGACTTTCAGGACTCATATTTTGCTTGAAAATGTTTTAGGCCCCACTTTACATTTGGAGAGGCTTTGAGCTGCCAGAACAATAGAAACTCCCCATAAATGACCCCATTTAGAAACCTAGACCCCTTAAGGTATTTATCTAGGGGTATAGGAAGTATTTTGACCCCACAGTTTTTTGCTAAATTTAATACATAGCAGGTGAAAAAAAAAATATTCACTTTTTTCATAAAAGTGTCAGTTTGAAGACCGATTTCTTTCTAAAGCGAACATGAAAATGAAGAAACACACCCCAAAATCTATCACCCGGTTTCTCCTGTTTTCAAAAATACTCCCATTGTTGCCCCAATCTGCTTATTAGACGTGTGGCTGTGCCAAAAAGTGAGGAAGCACCCTTTGGCTTTCAGGGCACAATTGAATAAATTCTAGGCCCCATATCATGCATTTAGAGGCATTGAGCTGCCTGAACAAAAAAAAAACAACACGCAGAAATGACCCCATTTTAAAAACTAAACCCCTAAAGGTATTCATCTAGTGGTGTAGTGAGCATGCGGACCAAAACATTTTTAAAGGAGGAAATAATGGGTATTATTTTAGACACTATTGGTATAGGTTTTCTTCAAATTCTTATTACGTTTCCAGATAAAATAGAGGAGACGTGGTAGAAGGTTATTTTGTTAGAAATATGCCACATTAATAAATTTGTGCGGCATACAAAAGAGAAGTGAAGTCGTGTATTCATAACGGATACATGTTCCTATAGACGTATTTGCCTGTACTTATAACTATGTCTTGCTGAAGAAGGAGTTGTCCCGCATCTGTGCCATTATGATGTCATTGTGGACAGAATTCTGTCCTAATATAAAATCAGTCAGAGAGGAAAAAATAAACTGTACTGGAGTGATGAGCAATATCTTCAAACAAATGGCGGAAAATGTATCCAACTATGTTGCAAACTCGAGTCTGTTCACTAGATAGAAGAACACCTGCAGGGCTGCCATGACAAGGTGTTTTTTTTTTTCAGTGACTGGTTGTACAACGTCTCTTTGGCTCCATCACTCCTTTTGAGGGACGAATGTGCCAAGTGATGCAGTACACCATAACAGGCACCTGCCCGGCAAGGTAGGAACCGCTATGTCCACAAAACAACCAATCACCTACAGAATATATAAAGGGGCAGTGTCCAAAACCATCTATAGGAACAGTAAAGGATCACTAATCCCCAAAATGATGTCAGTATTTCCAGAAGAACTGTAAGAAAGCCCATGCTGTATTGATAAGGAACAGCTCAATTATTAGAGATCCTCCCAAAAAAATAATATCATGCCCATATCATGGTACAGAATTAGGAATGTAACAGCTGTATGTGGCAGGACATAGTCATCAGAAAAAGGAAATACATCCTCAATTTATTCTTGTAACCATTGCTAAAATGCACGACTTCCACTAAGGCCTCATTTACACGTGAGCGTGTGCGTTTTGCGCGAACAAAAATGCAGCGTTTTGCGTGCGCAAAAGGCACTTGACAGCTCCGTGTGTCATCCGTGTATGATGCGCGGCTGCGTGATTTTCGCGCAGCCGCCATCATAGAGATGAGGCTAGTCGACGTCAGTCACTGTCCATGGTGCTGAAAGAGTTAACTGATCGGCAGTAACTCTTTCAGCACCCTCGACAGTGAATTCCGATCACCATATCGAGTAACCGGTTTAAAAAAAAAGAGGTTCGTACTTACCGAGAACTTCCCGGCCGTTGCCTTGGTGACGCATCCTTGGTGACGCGCCTCTCTTGACATCTGGCCCCACCTCCCTGGATGACGCGGCAGTCCATGTGACCGCTGCAGCCTGTGCTTGGCTTGTGATTGGCTGCAGCTGTCACTTGGACTGAATTGTCATCCTGGGAGGTCAGACTGAAGGAAGAAGCCGGGAGTTATCGGTAAGTCAGAACTTTTTTTTTTACACGTTCACGTATATTGGAATCGGAAGTCACTGTCCAGGGTGCTGAACCAGTTTAAACTCTTTCAGCACCCTGCACAGTGACTGTCTCCTGCCGGGTTCGGTCAAAACGAGTTCGGCCGAACCCGGTAAAGTTCGGTTCGCTCATGTCTAAGACACTCCGTTCAGATGTTTGTAAACAGAAAAGCACGTGGTGCATTCAGTTTGACAGCTCTTGCGCGAATCACGCAGTTCGCACGGAAGTGCTTCCGTGCGACCTTCGTGGTTTTCACGCACCCATTGACTTCAATGGGTGCGTGATGCGCGAAAAACGCACGATTATAGAACATGTCGTGAGTTTTACGCAACGCACTCGCGCTGCGCAAAATTCACGCATCGTCTGCACTGCCCCATAGAGTAATATAGGTGCGTACGACACGCGTGAAAAGCACGCGCGTATATTACGCTCGTGTAAATGAGGCCTAATTCAGGGGTGGCTTAGGCCACAGGTGTTCCGATTCTTTGGCAGTTTTTCGGGCGTTTACGCCCCGAAAACAGGCCGTGTGAACATACCCTTAGAGAGGGTAACAGCGGATAGGTCTGCGTATAGAGAGATCTGTTGAAACCTTCTGGAAGTTCTTGTTTCTGAATCGCAGCTTTCATTACTGCTTCTTTGAAATTATACAAATGGAGGCGTGCAAGTAGATCTCTTGAGGCACTGGCCGGAAGATTTCGGATATCTGTGAGCCGAGAGATATAAAAAGCTTGGTTAGAAATTCCTGTAGTTGTGAATCGGAGACAGATTCAGGAATGTTTCTGAATCCAATATTATTTATCCTAGAGAGGTCCTCTAGATCAGACAGTTTTAGCTTCATAGTGGACATATCATATTTCATGTCATTGTGAGTATCAACCAAAAAGTTATGAGAACCAACAAATTCCTCCATTTTTTTTCCTCCAAATGAGCTGTTCTTTCACCCACTTCAGAAATGTTAGTATTCATAATAGAAAGATCAAAAACCATGGCGCCACATAGTGCAAATCAATAGGGTAGGCTGATGAAGGAATAAGAAAACCATGCTCACCATTTAGCCATAGGTAATACGCAGAATAGGTCCACTAGTGCTGCTGCCAGATCCGGGCCTGTTTCCAACGGTAACCGCTTGGTATATGATAAGTAGATGCAGAAAAGTAGGATCTATAACGGCGCTGCTACGTGGTACAAGTCAGTGGAAAACAAGGAGTCTCTTCTATATTGCAAGAATATTTATTGTAAAGGTAGCAACGCGTTTCGACGCCAAACTGGCGTCTTCATCAGGCATAATATGTATTAAAAAAGCTTGGTATATATACACACACCACTGGGTTTTGATTGGCCCAGTTCAGACGGAACAGTGATGGAAAAAACCGCCAAAACATGGCGGGTCAAAGTTCATGATAAAATCAATATAAAATAACAGCATAGCAAAATTGGTAGTATACTTAACCCCTTCCCTCTTTAGCCACTTTTGACCTTCCTGACCGAGCCCCAATGTGTCACTTTATGTGGTAATAACTCCGGAATGCGTTCACCTATCCAAGCGATTCTGAGATTGTTTTCTCGTGACACATTGGACTTTAAGTTACTGGCAAAATTTGCTCGATATGTTCAGTATTTAATTGTGAAAAACACCAAAATTTTGCGAAAAATTGCAAAAATTAGCATTTTTCTCAATTTAAATGTATCTGCTTGTAAGACAGGCAGTTATACCACACAAAATTGTTGCTAATTAACATCCCCCATATGTCTACTTTAGATTGGCATCGTTTTTTGAACATCCTTTTATTTTTCTATGACATTACAAGGCTTAGAACTTTAGCAGCAATTTCTCACATTTTCAAGAAAATTTCAAAAGGCCATTTTTACAGGGGCCAGTTCAGTTGTGAAGTGGCTTTGAGGGCCTTATATATTAGAAACCGCCAAAAAGTCACCCCATTTTAAAAACTTCACCCCTCAAAGTATTCAAAACAGCATTTAGAAAATGTCTTAACCCTTTACACATGTCACAGGAATTAAAGCAAAGTAGAGGTGAAATTTACAAATTTCATATTTTTTTGCAGAAATAAATTTTTAGTACAATTTTTTTTTTATAACACAGAAGGTTTTACCAGAGAAATGCAACTCAATATTTGTTGCCCAGTTTCTGCAGTTTTAGGAAATATCCCACATGTGGCCGTAGCGTGCTACTGGACTGAAGCACCGGCCTCAGAAGCAAAGGAACACCTAGTGGATTTTGGGGCCTTATTTTTGTTAGAATAAATTTTAGGCACCATGTCAGGTTTGAAGGGCTCTTGCGGTGCCAAAACAGTGAAAATCCCCCAAAAGTGACCCCATCTGGGAAACTACACACCTCAAGGAAATTATCTAGGGGTACAGTGAGCATTTTGACCGCACAGGTTTTTTACAGAAATTATTGGAAGTAGGCCGTGAAAATTAAAATCAACATTTCTTCAAAGAAAATGTAGGTTTAGCGATTTTTTTTCTCATTTCCACAAGGACTAAAGGAGAAAAAGCACCGTAAAATTTGTAAAGCAATTTCTCCCGAGTAAAACAATACCCCACATGTGGTAATAAACAGTTGTTTGGAGACACGGCAGGGCTGAGAAGGGAAAGAGCGCTATTTGGCTTTTGGAGCTCAAGTTTAGCAGGAATGGTTTGCGGAGGCCATGTCACATTTACAAAGCCCCTGAGGGGACAAAACAGTGGAAACCCCCCACAAGTGACCCCATTTTGGAAACTACACCCATTGAGGAAATTATCTAGGGGTATAGTGAGCGTTTTGACCCAACAGGTTTTTTGCATAAATTATTGGAAATAGGCCCTGAAAATGACAATCTAAATTTTTTCAAAGAAAATGTAGGTTTAGCTAATTTTTTCTCATTTCCACAAGGACTGAAGGAGAAAAAGCACCACAAAATTTGTAAAGCAATTTCTCCCGAGTAAAACAATGCCCCACATGTGGTAATAAACGGCTGTTTGGAGACACGGCTTGGCTTAGAAGGTAAAGAGCGCTATTTGGCTTTTGGAGATCACATTGAGCAGGAATGGTTTGCGGCGGCCATGTCACATTTGCAAAGCCCCTGAGGGGAAAAAACAATGAAAACGCCCAAAAAGTGACACCATTTAGGAAACTACACCTGTTGAGGAATTCATCTAGGGGCGTAGTGAGCATTTTGACCCCACAGATGTTTCATAGAATTTATTAGAATTGGGCAGTGAAAATAAAAACAATCCTTTTTCTTCAATCAGACGTAGCTTTAGCGCAAATTTTTTCATTTTCGCAACAAATAAAGGAAAAAAAAGAACCCAACATTTGTAAAGCAATTTCTACCGAGTACGGCAATACCCCATATGTGGTCATAAACTGCTGTTTGGGCACACGGCAGGGCTCAGAAGGGAAGGACCGCCATTTGGAGTGCAGATGTTGCTGGATTGGTTTCTGGACGCCTGTGGGCCCAAAACAGTGGAAACCCCCCAGAAGTGACCCAATTTTGGAAACTACACCCCTCAATGCATTTACCTAGGGGTGTAGTGAGCATGTTAACCCTGCAGGTGTTTTGTAGAAATTAGTGTGAACTCGATGTTGCAGAGTGAAAATGGGATTTTTTCCACAGATATGTGGACAATATGTGGTGCCCGGCTTGTGCCACCATAACAAGACAGCTCTCTAATTATTATGCTGGGTTTCCTGGTTTTAGAAACACCCTACATGTGGCCCTAATCTCTTGCCTGGACAGTCGACCAGGCTCAGGAGTGAAAGCGTACCATGTAAAATTGAGGCCTAATTTGGCGATTTACAAAGTATTGGTTCACAACTGCAGAGGCTCAGATGTGAAATAATAAAAATAAACCCCTGAGAAGTGACCCCATTATGGAAACTGCACCCCTCAAGACATTTATTAAGGGGTGTAGTGAGCATTTTCACCCCACAGGTCTTTTCCATAAATGAATGCGCTGTGGATGGTGCAAATTAAAAATTTATATTTTTCCCTAGATATGCCATTCAGTGGCAAATATGTCGTGCCCAGCTTATGCCACTGGAGACACACAGCCCAAAAATTGCTAAAAGGGTTCTCCCGGGTATGACGGTGCCATATATGTGGAAGGAAACTGCTGTTTGGGCACGCTGTAGGGTTCAGATGGGAGGAAATGCCATTTGGCTTTGGGAGCGTGGATTTTGCTTGGTAGTAGTTTTGTTTGGAGTCTTACTGGTGTTTCCGTTTATAATGTAGGGCATATGTAAGCCGGGCGGAGTATATAAGGGGCATAGTCAGGTGGTATAATAATGGGGTAAAAAAAAACAATAAAATAATCCATAGATGTGTGTTACGCTGTGAAGCAATCCTTTCTGCACAGGCCGGTGTCGCACTGATATATGGCGTCCTTTATTATCCCCCTTTTTTTTTTTTAAACATTAAATTTTTATTGATTTTAAACATAGAAAACATAGGAAACATTTTTGTACAGAAGCAAATAAATTATATCATCAAAAAGATGTTCACCAAACAGAGTAATATTATCCTGTACAGCTGAGGTAGGCAACCTGAAAAAACCTTATCTCGTAAGGGAAGGTGGGGAGGAAAGGGAGGGATAGGGAAACAGGGAAGGCTTTCTCAGAACATTCTCATATCCTTTAATGTGTTCCACCATTATTATTAACCCCTTCTCTTATTGCTTTGTAATCCACGTGTGAGTCCCCATTGTATCTTCGCCTGTCCTAACCTGGGAACATGTCAGTCCACCTTTGCCACTGAGCTTCGAATCTATTCATTCTATTCTGACGAAGTGCAAATAATCTTTCATATACACAATGGGATGAGACCTCTTCTATAATTTCCCTCAAAGACGGGACCGAGACTGACTTCCAGTTTCTGGCCACCAATAATTTAACCGACAGACAAATATGGCAAAACAAGGCTCTATCTTCTGGTGAAATTATTCCCATATTTAGAGACAAAAGGGCTAGATCTGCATTTGGTGTCACTTGAACCTCCAACAGTCTGGAGGCCAGATTGAACACTGAAACCCACACCGGAGCGATAATGGGACATTCCCAAAATATATGATGCAGGGTCCCCAGTCCTCCACACCCCCTCCAGCACTCCGCGTTAGCCCCTGGGTATATCTTGGAGATCTGAAGGGGGGTATAATACCATCGTAATACCAGCTTATGATATACTTCCAGGAGGTTCGAGTTCACGGTGGACCTTAACGTCCACTTAATGGCCCTGGACCAATCCTCTATGGTATAAGTAGATCCCAAATCCCTCTCCCATTGTAGCACATATTTATTTTTGGCCATCATCATATCTCCCAATAGTTCTTCATAGAAGGACTTTGTTAAGCTAGATTCTATGACTGATGTCTCGAATAGCAGATGATGTATCTTAGAGGGGATGCAAACCTGTGCGTGTTCCCTTGTCGGGAGGAGATGTCGAATCTGCAAGTATTTAAAGAATTCGGAATGAGCCAAGGCAAATTCTTCTCTTAATTCTGAGAAAGGTTTAATGCTATCTTCTCCATAAAGATCTGCCAGCGTTGTCACTCCTAACCTGACCCAGTTACGTAGATTCAGATCAGGAATTAACAGTTCAAGAGCATCTATTGGTAAAAAGAGTTTGTACCCCGGATTAGAGGAGGGTGTCCCTGTCAGGATATGTCTCCATGCTTGTAACGATACTCTTACTGTAGGAAATTTAGGAAGTACCTTCCTTGGAAACTTTGCATGAGCTAATAGTAACGAGGTCAGGGGAATATCCCCTATCAAGTGTTGCTCAATCGTCGGCCAACTAGAGCCAGAGGATGCAGTGCACCAGTATCGCAATTGTCGTAACACTATGGCCTTATGGTAGGCCTCTAGGTTCGGTACTCCCATCCCTCCTCTCTGTCTATGTATGTATAGACTTTGTCTGGCTACCCGAGGTTTCTTATTTTTCCATATAAACCGCATCAACTGATCTTGTAACTTACGGAGAATAAAAGCCGGTATAGGCGCCACCACTGTCCTAAACACATAGAGTATTTTGGGGAGAATAAGCATTTTATACAGGATTATTCTGCCCATCCAGGATGGTTCCGTATCTGACAAACGCTTTAATTCGTCTTGCAATTTATCCTGAAGAGGAAGAACATTAATATGAGCCAATTTAGATGTTGGCGAGCACAATTTTATGCCTAAATAAGGGATCGACATCTCCTCCCAGCCAAACAGAAACTCCCTCTGTATATCTTTTCGCAGTGTCCATGGTATGGCCACTCCCAATATCTGAGACTTGGAGGCATTAACTTTATAATAAGACACGTTGCCAAATTGTGCTAAAATCTCTGCTACTCTGCGGAGAGAGGACAATGGTTCTGTGAGGGTCAGTATGACATCGTCCGCAAACAATCCAATCTTATGCTGTCTATGTCCTACTGAGATTCCCCGCACCCCCATATCCATTCGTATCAGTTCCGCCATCGGCTCCATTACCATAGTGAAGAGCAGAGGAGATAATGGGCAGCCCTGCCTTGTTCCATTGGTGATACTAAATGGCTCAGACAGCATCCCATTAGCCAACACCCGGGCTGAAGGTGCAGAGTACAGGGCCCCGATTGCTCCTAGGATGGCTCCCGAAAAACCAAATCTCCTCATAGTTTCAAAGGCAAATCCCCAGTGTATCCTATCGAACGCCTTTTCTGCATCCAGAGTAAGAACAGAGGGCGTTCGACTTGCCTCCACCCTGGAAATTAGATTTATAATGCGCCTTGTGCCATCTGAATTATCCCCCTTTTGATCCACACTCCGCGCCTTTGTAGTTTGGGGAATTTTGCTAGGAAGTGTTGTCCTGGTATAATACGGGCACCGTCGCTTCCAGCGGATATGTTTAGGCTCTCCCTTTCCTGGTTCCCTAATTTTAGGTCCTTGATAAATCGCCTCTTCAAACAGAAGAAATGTTCCCCTCGGGCACAACTGCATATTTTTTTATTTCCTGACTTATTGGAGCCATAACTAATTTTATTTTTCATAGATGTAGCGGTATGAGGGCTGGTTTGTTGCGGGACGAGCTGTAGTTATTATTGGTACCATTTTGGGGTACATGCAACTTTTTGAGCACCTTTTATCCTATTTTTTGGAATGCCAGGTAAACAAAAAAACGCAATTCTGGCACAGCTTTTTTCGTCTTTTTTTATACAGCGTTCACCATGCGTTATAAATTACATGTTAACTTTATTCTACGGGTCAGTACGATTCCGGCGATACCTAATTTATAGCACTTTTTTATGTTTTACAACTTTTTGCACAATAAAATTACTTTTGTAAAAAGAATGTATTTTTTCTGTCGCCAAGTTGTGAGAACCATAACTTTTTAATTTTTTTGTCGACGGAGTTGTATGAGGGCTTGTTTTTTGCGGGACAAGCTATAGTTTTTATAGGTACCATTTTTGGATACGTGCGACTTTTTGATCACTTTTTATTCTAATATTTGTAGGGCAAAGTGACCAAAAAACAGAAACTCTGGTAACGTTTTTTTTTTACGCTGTTCACCGCGTGCAATAAATAATATAATATTTTGATACCTCCGGTCGTTACGGTCGTGGCGATACCAAATACATATGGTTTATTATTATTTTTCAATAATAAAGGACTTGATAAGAGTAAAAGGGGGATTGTGTTTTATTTAATTACTTGAAACTTTTACTGTTTTCAAACTTTTATTTTTTGCACTTTTTCTACACTTTTTCTCAAGTCCCAGTAGGGGACTTGAAGGTCCAACGGTCAGATTTTTTTTTTTCTAATACATTGCACTACCTATGTAGTGCAATGTATTAGATCTGTCAGTCATTCACTGACAGCAAGCCGATTAGGCTTCGCCTCCCGGCGGGGCCTAAATCGGCTTCCGTAATGGCAGAGCAGGAGACCATTGTGTCTCCGGTTGCCATAACAGCAGTCGCCAGTCCCTATTGCCTGTCAGGGCTGGCGATCTGCTAGTAACCGCTACGATGCAGCAATCGCTTTCGATTGCTGCATCGAAGGGGTTAATGGCAGGGATCGGAGCTAGCTCTGGTTCCTGCCGTTACAGGTGGATGTCAGCTGTACAGTACAGCTGACTTCCACCGCTGATGACGCCGGATCAGCTCCTGACCCGGCGCCATCTTGCCGGCAGCTACGGAAGCCGATCAGGCTCCGCTGCCGGGCGGATCTTGACTGGCTTCGGTGCTAGGCAGACCGGGAGGCCAGTATTAGGCCTCTGGTTGCCATTGCAGCCACTGGAACTCCGGCAATTTCATTACTGGGGTTCCGATGAGCTGCAAACACCTTAAGTGCAGCGATCGCGTTTGAGCGCTGCACTTAAGGGGTTAATGGCGGGGATCGAAGCTAATTTCGGTCCCCGCCGTTACAGCCGGATGTCAGCTGTAAGATACAGCTGAGATCCGGTGATCTGAGCCGGTCCCAAACATTCGGCGTACATGTACGGCAAGAAGTCGGGAAGGGGTTAAAAGAAGGGACATATGATCGGGTGTCACATTAAAATTCTAAGAAAATACATATCAGGAGCGGAGTCGCAACAGGTATGGATAGAAACATGTTCAACACATAGAAAGACATAGTAACAGTGGGGGCGATAAGGATTGGTTCGCCCGTCTACTGATAGCGACATTAACCTAACAGTATTTTGTGTATTTATTGTATCGAGTGGTATATACAATGAATAGGGTTCTATTGGTAAACACGGGCCGTAGTCAAGGAGATCATCCTAAACTACGGAGGCCGAGGAGGGCTAAACAGGGCGGTGGAACGCATAATGGCACGCAAACCGCGAGGACTCGTGTGATCCGCTACTGAAGAGGAGAATGAGTGAACCAGCTGTAAAAACATGTAAGTAGACACAGAAAAATTATCCTGATGTGTGTATAGGGAATGGTTAGTTCACATGTAGTTATATTTAAAAGATTTTTCTAGAAGTAAGCATTAAAGTAATTTAGAGTGGGTTTAACCCTTTAGAATTTCTTACATAAAAACATAGAAGATTACTTGTTGGCAATAGTTGTTAATGTTGATACAATGGATTTGGTTGGTAATAAGAATTGGGAATAGACCTTTTCATACGGAAAGGAGTCCTTTAGAGACGGATCTCTATGAAAACATAAGATCTTGTAATGGGGGACTCTTCACAGGAGTATTGGTTATTAGATCCCGGAGTACCTGGGTATTGGGACCAGAGTCTAAAGGAGAAAGAACCGCTTACATCCATGAGTGTGAGACCGTAATATACCGTAATGATATATGCGGTCGTTGAGAGATGTTTACTTGATAGATCTCAATAAGAACATCATATAGTTCTTTAGTGGTGTGTATGTACATCCAGTACATCGTGTCAGTTAAAGGGACAAGAGAACAGGAACCTTGAGGAATTGGTCAATAATAATAAGGTTAATCCAAGGCAGACTCTGCGATGTCATTCATGCCTCCTGGGTGTAGTGTGTTCATTTTAAATATCCAGAAGTTTTCTCTTTGTTTCAACTTATTGAACCTGTTGGGAACATCTGTATGGATGTGTTCAATCGGTGTGATTCTAATTTCACTGAATTGACAGTTATGTACCTGAGCAAAGTGACGGGATACGCTGTGTTTCAGCAAACCAGTGTTGACGTTAAAACGATGGTTGTTGACACGGGTTCGTAGGCATTGGGTGGTCCTACCTATATATTGCAGTTGGCATGGACATTCAATTAAATAGACAACATATGAACTGCCACAATTGAGAAATGTTTTAATTGGGAATGTTTCATTGGTGACTGATGATGTGTACGTATGCTTTTTATGGTTAATAATGTTGCAACATAGGCAGCGTGGGTGACCACATTTATAGGACCCTTTCAGCTCAGAGGAAATTGCTGGGGGCTAGGATATTTTTAAGGGTTAAAGATCGCCTAAAGGTGATACTCGGTTTGGCTGGAACCAAATCTTTCAAGTATGGGTCATTCTTTATGATGTGCCAGTGTCTGTCTAAAATAGCTCTAATTATTTTGCTTCCCTTGTTGTAGGTGGTGATGAAATTGGTGTTGTAGTTTTTGTTAGGTTTGGGCTCCTTAGGGGGCGGGTTAAGGCAGGAATCTTGAGATAATTCTGTAGCCTTGCGTCTTGCACCTTTTATAAGATTTTGAGGAAAATGTTTATCTTTAAACCTTTTCTCAAGGACATTGCATTCTTTTTGGTAATATGCATCTGTGCTACAGTTCTTTCTGATTCTCCTAAATTGTCCGAAAGGTATGTTTTTGAGCCAAGGGCGGTAGTGGGCACTTCTAAAATCGATATAACTTTTCACGTCTACTAATTTAAAGTGTGTTCAGGTGACAAATTTGTTGTGATCGCTATCATAGCCAATTGTAAGGTCTAGAAAGTCTATGGAGATGGGAGAAAAAGTATGTGTGAATGTTAATTCGTAATTATTACTATTTAAAGTCTCAATGAACTGAGAGGCATCTTCCTACAACACCAATTTCATCACCACCTACAACAAGGGAAGCAAAATAATTAGAGCTATTTTAGACAGACACTGCAATATATAGGTAGGATCACCCAATGCCTACGAACCCGTGTCAACAACCATCGTTTTAACGTCAACACTGGTTTGCTGAAACACAGCGTATCCCGTCACTTTGCTCAGGTACATAACTGTCAATTCAGTGAAATTAGAATCACACCGATTGAACACATCCATACAGATGTTCCCAACAGGTTCAATAAGTTGAAACAAAGAGAAAACTTCTGGATATTTAAAATGAACACACTACACCCAGGAGGCATGAATGACATCGCAGAGTCTGCCTTGGATTAACCTTATTATTATTGACCAATTCCTCAAGGTTCCCGTTCTCTTGTCCCTTTAACTGACACGATGTACTGGACGTACATACACACCACTAAAGAACTATATGATGTTCTTATTGAGATCTATCAAGTAAACATCTCTCAACGACCGCATATATCATTACGGTATATTACGGTCTCACACTCATGGATGTAAGCGGTTCTTTCTCCTTTAGGGTATGTGCACACACACTAATTACGTCCGTAATTGACGGACGTATTTCGGCCGCAAGTCCCGGACCGAACACAGTGCAAGGAGCCGGGCTCCTAGCATCATACTTATGTACGACGCTAGGAGTCCCTGCCTTGCTGCAGGACAACTGTCCCGTAGTATAATCATGTTTACAGTACGGGACAGTTGTCCTGCAGCGAGGCAGGGACTCCTAGCGTCGTACATAAGTATGCTGCTAGGAGCCCGGCTCCTTGCACTGTGTTCGGTCCGGGACTTGCGGCCGAAATACGTCCGTCAATTACGGACGTAATTAGTGTGTGTGCACATACCCTTAGACTCTGGTCCCAATACCCAGGTACTCCGGGATCTAATAACCAATACTCCTGTGAAGAGTCCCCCATTACAAGATCTTATGTTTTCATAGAGATCCGTCTCTAAAGGACTCCTTTCCGTATGAAAAGGTCTATTCCCAATTCTTATTACCAACCAAATCCATTGTATCAACATTAACAACTATTGGCAACAAGTAATCTTCTATGTTTTTATGTAAGAAATTCTAAAGGGTTAAACCCACTCTAAATTACCTTAATGCTTACTTCTAGAAAAATCTTTTAAATATAACTACATGTGAACTAACCATTCCCTATACACACATCAGGATCATTTTTCTGTGTCTACTTACATGTTTTTAACAGCTGGTTCACTCATTCTCCTCTTCAGTAGCGGATCACACGAGTCCTCGCGGTTTGCGTGCCATTATGCGTTCCACCGCCCTGTTTGGCCGTCCTCGGCCTCCGTAGTTTAGGATGATCTCCTTGACTACGGCCCGTGTTTACCAATAGAACCCTATTCATTGTATATACCACTCGATACAATAAATACACAAAATACTGTTAGGTTAATGTCGCTATCAGTAGACGGGCGAACCAATCCTTATCGCCCCCACTGTTACTATGTCTTTCTATGTGTTGAACATGTTTCTATCCATACCTGTTGCGACTCCGCTCCTGATATGTATTTTCTTAGAATTTTAATGTGACACCCGATCATATGTCCCTTCTTTTAACTTTTAAGTATACTCCCAATTTTGCTATGCTGTTATTTTATATTGATTTTATCATGAACTTTGACCCGCCATGTTTTGGCGGTTTTTTCCATCACTGTTCCGTCTGAACTGGGCCAATCAAAACCCAGTGGTGTGTATATATACCAAGCTTTTTTAATACATATTAAGCCTGATGAAGACGCCAGTTTGGCGTCGAAACGCGTTGCTACCTTTACAATAAATATTCTTGCAATATAGAAGAGACTCCTTGTTTTCCACAGACTTGTACCACGTAGCAGCGCCGTTATAGATCCTACTTTTCTGCATCTACTTATCACAGTATTCATAATAGAAATGGCTGCATGTATGTCTTAATGGAGTGAGTCTTTTAGCTCTTGAACCAAGTGTCTCATTTTTGCTGAGGAAATGGGAGCATCTGAAGGAGGCATAAAGGACAGCGTGGCCACGCTCTGTCGCAGGAAATGCTGTGTGGTAAGGGTGAGTTCTCTGGGGAGAGATTATGCCATGCAGGCTTACTGCTATTTGTGGCCGCTGAAGAAGCCAGGCCGGGTAAAGGCTGGGATCTGCTCACCTCCATTGATGCTTGTAACAGGGCTGGTCTCCGTCACGCTCCGGAACCAGCGCCATCACGGATGGAGGAGACTGGCAGATACAAGGCCGTTAGTCTTGGTAGCCTTATGCTGCGGGTCATGATTATGGATCTTCCCAGGATGGTGAGCATCTGAGACCTATTTTAACCCCTTAATGACCAGCCTATTTTAGACCTTAATGACCAAGCCATTTTTTACGTTTTTCCATCGTCGCATTCCAAGAGCTATAACTCTTTTATTTTTGCGTCGACATAGCTGTATAAGATCTTGTTTTTTGTGGGACAAGTTGTACTTTTTAATAGCACCATTTTGGGGGACATTATTTATTGATTAACTTTTATTAACTTTTTTTTGGGGGGGGGGGGGGAATAGAAAAAAAACCTGAAATTTCGCCACTTTTTTTCGCGTCTTAAATCAACGGCGTTTACCGTGTGATATAAATAAGACCATAACTTTATTCAGCGGGTTGTTACGATTGCAACGATACCAAATTTGTATAGTTTTTGTATGTTTTACTACTTTTACACAGTAAAAACGCTTTTTTTTCAAAATTATTTGTTTGTGTCTCCATATTTGAAGAGCCGTAACGTTAATTTTTTTTGCCGATGCGGTTGTATGAGGGCTTTTTTTTTTGCGGGAAGAGTTGTAGTTTTTATTGGTACCATTTTTGAGTAGATGCGACTTTTTGATAACTTTTTATAAAAAAAATTTAAAGTCAGGATTCACAGAAAACAGCAATTTTTCAATTTTTTTTATTACATTTTTTATGGCGTTCACCGTGCGAGTTAAATAATGTTATAGATTTATAGTCGGGGTCGTTACGGACGCGGCGATACCAAATATGTGTAACTTTTTTACTTTATTTTGGTTTTTTAATAGTAAAGCATTGTGTAAGGGTAAAAGCTGGGTTTTTCATTTTTTTTTCATTAACTTTATTAAACTTTTTTTTTTTTTACTAGTCCCACTAGGAGACTATAATATGCGAATATCCGATCGCTATTGTAATACACTGCAATACTTTTGTATTGCAGTGTATTACTGCCTGTCCGTTTAAAACATCTGCTAGGTCATGCCTCCAGCATGATCTAGCAGGCAGTCGCTCCAGGCAGACCTGGGGGCCTTTATTAGGGCCCCGGCTGCGATTAGAGACACAGACACTCGGCGATCGTATCGTCGGGTGTCGGTGGGAGAGGGAGCTCCCTCCCTTTCTCCAAAACCACTCAGATGCGGTGCACGCTATTGCGCACCGCATCTGAAGGGTTAAACGGGTGAGATCGATACTAGGGACACTCTAGCAGCTGAGAGCAGGGAGATTTGACACTCCCTGCTCTGTTTACTTTATCCTGATGCAGTGCCGTAAAAAGGCATATGCATCAGAATAAAGCCCGTTAGTGGCCGCCGTTAAAAGGCGTACTGGTGGTCACTAACGGGTTAAATGTACTGGATAGGTTACCAGCTTCTGTTTGAGCCGCTGAAGTTGATCACTGTGTGGAGCTCCTGCCTCACACGACTTCTTACTTCGGCATCCGGCCACGCCCCGTAGAACTAGGGCGATCGAGCAGGTGCCCTTCTAGCACAGATTTAAAAAAACAAACTGCTAAATTTAAAACTGAATACCTAGAGGACACACTTGGCTCTAAAACCAGAAATCCCATTGAAATTGCTAACCTATTTGCTCAATATTATGCAGTCTGTATAATTTGAAATCAGACCCACATACTTATCAACCCTCCAATACAGACATGAAAAATGTCCTAGCCACTTTAAATCTCCCTTCAGTTTCGCAAGACCACTTAGAGTTCTTGAACGCTCCCTTTACAGTAACTGAAATCCAGAAAGTAATTAAATCGAATGCTATGCATAAGGCCCCAGGTCCTGATTGCTATTTCAAAATTTTACTCAAAGATTTTGGCCTTACTCTAATGTCCCCAGATCAAGCGGACATCTATGTACTGATTGGAACATATTTGAGACATTGTTATACAGTCGTGGACAAAATTGTTGGTACCCTTCTGTTAACTCCTTAACGACCACCTGTTGACGGCAGGCGGTGCTTCGACTACAGCGACGTCTTTTGGCGTCGTTGAAGAAGAGGCTGATGAGTGCTCATCCTTTAAGCAGGAGCTGTAACTTACAGATCATGATCTTAAAAGAGGTCTGCTAAATACAGCTGGGGTCGGAAAACATTCCAACCCCAGGTGTTTAATCCTTTGATCGCCACAGTCCGTGACCGTGGCATGATCAATGGGGACTCCACTCTTTGATCTCGTCATCAGAAACCAGGTGATCAAAGACAGGGGCATACCTCTGCAGTCAGCACTGGGGACCTAGAAAGGATCCCAGGGCAGTCTGCTCAGTTTGCCTGCTGTTTGGACACACTATCTGCTGCCCTAACAGCAGCCTGTGTCAGTGACACAGTATAATGTATTAGCATACAGGAGTATGCTAATACATTATAAGTAAAAAATAAAGTTATAAGTAAAGTTATCGCTTAACGCGTCATGCATATGACCGAGTCCTGTCAGTGATCCGAGGAAAGATAGGACATGTTCTATCTTTCCACGGATCGGAGACTCGGACCATTTTTCATGGACCCGATTCACTCGCTAAAATGAATGGGTCCGTGAAGACAATCGGGTGCCACTCGGATGCCGTCAAATGGCACAACAGTCAAGTGCAAGAGGCATATTGGGTTTAAAAAAAAAATAATAAAAATTCATTATTTTGCATAAAATATATTTTATTGCCCCTACATTACATAAAAACAAAAAACCTACACATATTAGGTATCTACACGACCATAATAACCTGAAGAATTCATTTAACAGGTTATTTAGCGTGAACAGGGTAAAAATGAAACAAGAAAAACTATGCAGAGAATCGCTTTTTCCTATATTCACACTGTAATACATTTTTTCTACCCCCCAAACTGCAAAAAAAACAACTATTTCTCCTGCATAAAACAAGGCCTCAAACAGCCACATCAATGAAAAAATAAAAAAGTTATGGCTGCTGAAAGGCAAAAACAGAAAAATGTAGCTGGTCATTAAAGCCTTTTCAGGCCCGGTCATTAAGGGGATAAAGAAAGAGAAACCCAAAATGGTCACTGAAATAACTTGAAACTGACAAAAGTACTAATAAGTTTTAATTTACTGAAAATCAACTAATGTAAATCAGACATTGCTTTTGAATTGTGGTTCAACAGAAAAATTTAAAAAATAAAAACGAATGAAACTGGCCTGGACATAAATGATGGTCGCCTTAACTTAATATTTTGTTGCACAACCTTTTAAGGCAATTGCTGCAAACAAACTATTTCTGTAACTCTCAATGAGACTTCTGCACCTGTTCACAGGTATTTTGGCCACTCCTCGAGAGGACACTGCTCCAGCTGTCAGAATTTGCCAAAACGCATATTGACAAGCCACAAAGCTTTGGCCAGATGAGACAAAACTGGAGATTTTTCCAAGTCACAGCAGCTCTATGGTCACAGACACAAAACTGAAGCATATAACGTTTTTCCAGTTAGGCCCCATGCACACGAACGTGTTTTTGCAGCCACTATTCACCCGTAAATCTGCGGGTGAATTGCAGTCCTGTTCATTTCTATGGGAGCCGATGTAGCGGCTCATAGACTTTCTATTGAGCCCATACACTGCTATATATCGATTTCTGGAAAAAGCCGAACAGAAACGAAGTGGCTCAGCACTCACATGAGCACTTTTGCAGCTTTGTTTTAGCAATTGGTGGTAGTCTCAGTGCTCGGACCCCCACCAATCAAAACTTCTGACATGTCCCTATGACACGTCAGGAGCTTCTTGAACATATAGTTACACTTTAAGTAGGAGTAGTCCAACCATCCCTGGCTAATACCCCCTCCTTTAATCACGTCCCTTTTTTTATTTAGACTTTGCGTGTTTGTCATTGTCTGTCTGTAGTGTCTTTGTTGTCTCTGCGCTCTTTTTTTGTGTTCTTATTGTTCTGGTGTCTATACACTTTTTCATATTTGTATGTTTAAGCCAATACTCTACATTGATGAACAATCAATGATTGTGCCATGGTCCTCTTTAAATTTGGTGTGTAGCTTCTTAGATCCTTCAATAAAAGTTATAGACCCATACAGCCACTGCTTCACCTTCTCAACCACAAATCTAGCTTGGCACCAACGTATGACTAGAGCTAAACAAAAAAAAAAATTATAATTGGGATTTGTCTGCAGCATTGCAATCTTCCTGTAGCATGACCAAAGTCGCCAAGTAGCACTAGCCTTCCACCACCTTGTCGAAAAAAAAAAAACCACATTTTTTTTTAGAGATTTGCATAGATCGAGAAAACGCAAAATAGGTAGTACTATAACTATAATGGAAGCCAGAAGTGGATCCAAAAGGGAAGGAAAAGTATAAATATCTTTTGGTGTCCACTTCTGTGCTTGGCTCAAAAATCTTGAGTCAAAAAACCTGTGCGTGAACCTGGCCTTAATCTTTTTTTCTCCAGTGCATTAGAAAAATAAAAAAGTTTTGTGTTTCCAGCTCCTATGCAGACCTACATATGTATCTGCATGACATAAAATCTCAAACAAATAATGTATAGTCTGTTCTTTAAGGCTGTGTTCACACGGAGTTTTTTGCAGGAGGAAAATTCCTCCTGCAAAAACTGCTCCAGTAGGTTTTTGCACAGTGGTTTGACAAAAACTCGTCAAAACACTCGTCGAGGGTTTTTTTTTCCTCTTTCTGACTCATTGAAATGGGGTTTTGGAGGAGGAAACCGCCTCAAGATGGGTCATGTTGCTTCTTTTTACCACGACGAGTTTTTTTTACTCGTGGAAAAAAAACTCGTCTGCCTCCCATTGAAATCAATGGGAGCCATTTTCGGGCGGTTTTTGAGGAGTTTTTTGGTGTGGTTTCTGCCCCAAAAAACTCGTCAAAAAACTCCGTGTGAACAGGGCCTTATACTCCACCTAGGTTAGCAAGAAGAAGGGGGTAGTTGATTGCAGGTTTAGACTACAGTGTGTGACCATGGAGACAAATAGTTCTGTATAGGAGATGTAGACACAAAATGGTAGGATCTCTTTTTTTTTTTTTTTTTTAAATGAAGCTATTTGCAAAGTTGCTTCATTATTTTAGATGAATTGGCGCAATATAAAAAATAGGTTGCTTTGAAATATCATTGTTTTTTGTAAACAAAAAAATTAAGGGTCTACTTATAAATTGGTGGAAGTAGTTTGGTTTTTTTTCAGAAAAGTTCCAAAGACTACATTTTTTTGTACGCAGGTAACAATATACACTTCTGGAACGGACATCCACACTTCACACAAAATGTCAGAAAAACTTGTCTACACAGCCAAAAAAAAACCCAGATGTATAACTTAATATTAGTATCTCCGATGTATAAGAAGGTGTTCAAAACATAAATGACATTTTATGGAGCGCACTCCTTAGCTCAAACATAACAGAACTCCTTTGGGCCCCATGCACACGAACGTAAAAACGCTCGCAATTCCGGGCCCATAGACTTCTATTGGCCACGGGTACCTTCCTGTTTGCTTACGGGAAGGTGCCTGTGCCGTTGAAAAATATGGACCATGTCCTATTTCAGGCCGTAATTACGGCACAGGCAGGCCCATAGAAGTCTATAGGGCTCCCGTAATTACAGGTGCGAAACTAATCTTCTATACTGGCTGCCAGGCGCTGAAATGAATGCAACCAAGATCGAGCGTCTATGATTTACGGGTCAATAGCTAGCCTCAGAAACATCCAGAGAAGTCAAAGACAGTGCTTCTATACTAACTGCCAGGCGCTGAAACGAATGCAACAAGGATCGAGTCTATGACTTACGGTTCAAGAGTTAGCCTCACAAACAGTGGTTCTAAACTTGCTGCCAATAGCTCGCCTGAGAAACATCCAGAGAAGTCAAAGACAGTGCTTCTATACTGGCTGCCAGGCGCTGAAACGTATGCAACCAAGATCGAGCGTCTATGACTTACGGTTCAAGAGTTAGCCTCACAAACAGTGGTTCTGAACTTGCTGCCAATAGCTCGCCTGAGAAACATCCAGAGAAGTCAAAGACAGTGCTTCTATACTGGCTGCCAGTCGCTGAAACGTATGCAACCAAGATCGAGCGTCTATGACTTAGGGTATGTTCACACACTGAGCCAAAAACGTCTGAAAATATGGAGCTGTTTTCAAGGGAAAAGAGCACCTGATTTTCAGACGTTTTTTTTAACAACTCACGCTTTTCGCTGCGTTTTCGTAGCTGTTTTCAATAGAGTCTGAGAAAACGGCTCCAAAAACGTCCCAAGAAGTGTCCTGCACTTTTGACGAGGCTGTAATTTTACCTGTCGTTTTTTGACAGCTGTCAAACGACGACGTGTAACTTACAGGTCGTCGGCACAGTACGTCGGCAAACCCATTCAAATGAATGGGCAGATGTTTGGCGACGTATTGGAGCCATATTTTCAGGCGTAAATCGAGGCATAATACGCCTCGTTTACGCCTGAAAATAGGTCGTGTGAACCCATCCTTACGGTTCAAGAGTTAGCCTCAGAAACAGTGGTTTGAGCACCCGTAATTACGGGAGCGTTGCTAGGCGACGTCAGGGGATAGTCACTGTCCAGGGCGCTGAAAGGGTTAACTGATCGACAGTAACTCTTTCAGCACCCGGGACAATGACTACCACTGGAGTTAATAGTATTCAAAGTTAACTTACCCAGAACTCCCTGCTTCTTTCTCCAGTCCGGCCTCCAGGGATGACGTTTCATCCCATGTGACTGATGCAGCCAATCACAGGCTGCAGCGGTCACATGGACTGCCGCGTCATCCAGGGAGGTCGGACTGGATGTCAAGAGGGATGTGTCACCAAGACAACTGTCGGGGGTACATATGAATTTCTTTTACTTTCAATCTCTGCGGAAACTATGCCCGAAAGGGCTGCCTCTTCTCTCTACCTAGTACTGCTAGAGAGAAGGGGCTACCGATTAGTGCAGAGAAAACGGGTCCGTAAATACGGGTGGAATACGTGTGACAAAGCACCCGTATTTACGGGAGGAAAATAATACATTCATGTGCATGGGACCTTAGAGAGACGTCATATATTTCCTTAAATTAGTGCATCTTTCTGATATCCTAATACCAGAAATATATCCCCTAATTTACTTGAAAGGGGTTGTCCACTACCAGACAACTGATGACCTATCCACCGGATAGGTCATCAGCATATCATCAGTGCGGGTCTGACATCCAAACCCCACACCGATCAGATGCTCCAGAGGCCTTTGGGCACTGGATGTTATGGCCATTATGCAATGTAAGCAGCCAGAAGCCGTTGGCTCCAGTGGCCCTGCTGCCGAACTGCTGCTCTGCTACTATTCCATGACCGGAGCGATCAGCTTCAGACATTGACATCCGGTGCACAGAGGCAGCCGAAGCATCTTAATGATGCAGGGTCTGGGTTTCGGACCCCCACAGATCAATGGGTACTGATAACTTATCTGGTGGATAGGTCATCAGTTGCCTGGTAGTGGCCAACCCCTATACCATTTGTCAGGTTACAGATTCTCTTTAAGCATAATCTATTGATTTGAACACAACTGAAAATTTCCTGTCTCCTACAACAGCTATGTACACTGAATGGCCACTTTATTAGACGCCCGCCCTTCCTGCATGGAAATTAGACACGTAACCTCAGAATGCAGCTTAAAAATCAAGGTAAAAAGTTTTTCATGGCTGAGTTTCAGTGTGAATCCACATTAGAATGGGATTATTCAGAGATTTTAAAAGGGGTCAGAAGAGGCTGTCAAGAAAAGTTCTATATACCCAGAGAAATGTATGGCATGTCCTAAGTGTCTGGGATCTACAGGATTTTTGCAAGGCCTAGTTCAGAACAGATTGTTGTCTTCCATTTAGCTCAGTATTTAGGTTACTATTTTATTCTTTAAGCTCTGTATTGTTCTAGATCCACAGAATAACACTGCTTCCATAATCAGAACCTACATCGTATGGATAAAATAAGGAACAAAAAGTGCAAGTATAAGGGAGGCATAAAACTGGAATATCAGATTCCCAGGACTATTAAACTTCAACAAAGAGGAGTTGTGGAAAATACTTGATAAAAACCTAGTATTCTACCACCTGGCTTTCTACCTAGTAAAATTCTAGAGTTCCAGCACTTTCCCTTCCATATTTAAGTACGTGCCAGACCAGGAGTAGTCCTGAGATATCAGGTGCCAAACCAATGTACAATTAATAATTGCAATAAGTCCTGTAGACAATGCAGTGACTGAGAACCAGTGACATAGTTGTAAGTTAGACTTGTGCTGAACTGTCCCTGTCTAGTTAATAATGCAGAGGTCCTTGTCCCTAATGTGATCGGGAAACCATGTATCTTTATTGAGATTTCTCTACTTCCACTCTTTGTTCTTTTTCTTGTATTGGACGCTTCCGTTCCATAAGTGACATATTTCTAGTTTGCCCCCAACTTTATACCATAGATTATATACATTGTTATATCAGCACCTCGGATTGCCAGCACAGAACATTCTGCTCCACTCTGTGGTTTTGAGTTGACCCAATCTTAGCAACATAACAGAACCATGCAGTAGGCATGTAACACCCAAAAAATATATATCTGTCCAGGGGGTGATAGAGCCTCCTCTCTGCTGCTATCTGGTTCCAAAATACTCCTTTTGAAACTTTTTGAAGTCCTGATCTGTAAACATAGAGTTCTCTTGCACCGTCTTTTCCTTTTTTACACGCTGATCTTTTGCTTTCCGTCCACAGTGCTGAGTCAGAATCTGTATCACGAACATAAAACATATTGAATATTGATAGATTGCTACATGTACTCCTTTTTTCTCATAGATTAAAAATGTTATCTTGCTTATTTCATTTCTTCATTGTAATGGGATTTTCTAGGATATAACATTGATGCGCCATAGGATAGGCCATCAAAGTATGAGTGTTGTGGAGTCTGTCTCTCAGTACCCCTCCTCCCGATAAACAGAGCAGGCCCATTACAGCACAGCTGCAGTACCAGACAGTTGCACAGACAGGGCTAAAGCGGTGTTAGGTACTGCAGCTCAGGCTTATTGATGTAAATGAGGGTGTGCTGCAATACTAGCCACATTGACAAGAGCAGCACATTGGTAGGAAATACAGTAAAGGGACCTCCGTGAACTAGCAAGAGCCACAACCCCTACTTTCTGCTGATCAGTGAGGTTCTGGCAGTTGGTCCACCACGGATCACCTCTCCTTAGGATAGGTTATCATTGTTAAATCCCAGAAAACCTATTTGAATATTTAAGCAGTTTACTAGTAAACATACATAGCGTCCAACCACTCTTCAAACGATTTTTTACAATTCACTCACCTTGTTGACTGAGACCTTATTTGCAACAGCTTGTGATTCACGCATGTACTTGAGGTTCTGTGCAAGATGATCCTGCGCTGTACGCTTCTTATACTCCTCTGTAAGAAGAAATCAGACATTGCCCAGATACAAGAGTATGCATCAATGATCAACATTTATTTTAAAAATGCAAAGCCTTATTAAAAACAGCAGCACCCGCTTTGGCAAATCAGGACACTGCAGCGGTTTCTGACTGTCAGGAAACCTGACCTGTGGAGAAGCTGATAGACTGTTCAGCTTCTGCATAAAAAGGAGTGGTCATGGTAAGACAGCCCATTTAATGGACAATCTGTTGAGTTTATGTAATAAAAAGGGAAATGGAGCTCAAATGCTTGTGTAAAAAAGCCCCATGTCTTATTTCAGTAGTTATTTACATTGCAACATCTATACAGATAAGTATGATTTTCTGTTTAAGAGGACTAGACATATGTCTAAAGTCAAAGTGGAAAACTTAGCTTCCATCCTAAATTTGTTAGGGATCCCCCCCCCCCTTTTAGAACCTTGAACATTTCAATGGAGCAGTCACGTGCCTAGCAACCTTTCCATCTAAAATTAGGGCTTCATCTTCAATGGAGAATTACCATAGAACTGAGCAGAGAGAATGCCTGGCAGGACTTAGACTACAGCCGTCTCTTACTGCTGCATTTAAATGGAATCTGCCGTCCAAATTATTCTGTCCCCACTGAGGGCAGCATCCAAATTCACAAACTTGGATGAGATTGATAACAGTTGGATCCTGTGTGGCCAGTGCTCACCGAAGCAGTATGTCCCGCTGACCTGACGGATTCGGCTGTGACCACAATCCCAGGATACATAGAAGCTGTACCTCAAAAAGTTATTTTTTTTCAATAAAACCCAACTGAAAACTTGTTTAAAATACATTATTTAAAAAAAAGGAGAAAAAAAAAAAAGGGTTTACACGGTGTTGTGTTGTGCTCAGGATTCTCACCAACTGCGGATTTGATGACTCTGTTTTTGGCAGACGCTCTCTGGTTTTGGGGCTGTCCCTGTTGCTTCAGTTTCCTACGCCGTTTCTTCATTCCGGTCTTGTCACAACTTATGGCTGCATGTGGATTGTGGGCTCTTGTTTTTTTCTTTAAACGTGACGATTTATTATCGGTGTCAAGTAGAAAAAAAATGTAACAGGGAGGAGATGACAACAACATAAAGGTTATGGCCAAAATGACATTAATTTCTCTACATTCACACGAGCGTGACAGATTTACACTCATAAAAATCTTGCGTCAATCTGTCAGTGTGCGTTGCGTTTTTGCATCAGTGTGCTTTGTGTGTGGCATGTTTTTCACGCACTTGCACTTTTTTTTTTTTTTAAAGTGTAATTGATACGTGAAACACGGACAGCACACGGATGTGCGTCCGTGTGTTGTTCGTGGTTTTCACACACCCATTGACGTCAATAGGCAACTAGGTGGGTGAAAACGCACCAATATAAGACATGCAGTGCGCTTCACGCAACGAACACTCGCTGCGTGAAAACCCATGCACGTGTGAATAGCCCCATTGAAATCAAAGGGGCAGTGTGATGTGCGTGGTTTCAATGCACAGCACATTTATTGAAGTAAGAGAAAAAACGGGATAAACGGCGCTGCTTGTAAAGGTACGGTTTATTAGAAGGATGCTACGCGTTTCGGCGCCGGACCGGCGTCTTCATCAGGCATGTCGCAGGGTTAAAAACCACATGTATATATACCAAATACCATAGGGTAAATTACAAACTGATTGGACCAGTTCAGACCAGCCTCCTGGCCAAAAACCGCCAAAAACAGCAGTTCAAAGTTCAGAAGTTGATACAAATAAAGAGAGAGAAAAAAAACAAAAAAAACACAAAAACAAATAAATAAATAAATAAATAAAAAAAAAAAAAAAATAATAATAAATAAATAAAAAAATAAATAAAAAAGGGAAATGCAATATGCAAACATATAACAAGGAAATAACAATATATGACTAGGATGATTAGATAAAAGACATGGATCACAAATCAGAGTGAACTACCAGCTAGTTTACGATAACAGAAATAAAAATTATATATAATTATAATAACAAACATTGCTGAAGTACATACGTGATGGTAGTTTAAGAAAAGGGCAGCGGCCGTTGTATGTTGCCAGGAAACACATACACAATACAATCCGGAAGAGGTAAAGCGGTCTCAATGGAACGCATGGTGGAACGTTGTCAGGGAAACCACTGACAACAAAAAACCCGGAAGTGAAGCACAGTGATACGCATAATGGACCGCAGATACGGGCGATATGCTGGGATTATAAAAACAGGATTTACCTGATTAATACAGTAATGAATTACAATAGAAGATTTAGAAGGACATAATAAAGGACCTAACCCGGGGACATATAGACAATTAGGACGGCAATACCAGATACAATAGCCGAAGAAATTCAATATTGATTTAGACATGCACGAACTATAAATAATAATTAATAATATTATTATAGAGCGTAAAGAAATATATATATATATATATATATATAAAAATATATAGTATGAACAAACCTCAGCTAATAAAATTCACATAAAATGTTAGGGTAACATTACATAGCACAATGATAATAATACTTACAACAAAACTGCATAAATGAAGATAGAAGGGTTATTGTAAAATAGTAACATAACGCTTATGAGGAGCAAAATCTAAAAGCAAGGTTAAATTAATCGTCAAGACTTCTATATCATTAATCCAATACGGGAGTATGGTTAAAAAGCAAGGTCAACAGTTATATAAACATAAACATAAGATCATTAATCCAATGCGGACTCTGTAATATCGTTAAGACCATTGGGGTATAACGTTCCCAATTTATATATCCAGAAATTTTCCCTTTGCTTTAATCTGGTAAATCTATCGGGTATATCGATAGGTATTCTCTCTATAGGAGTTACAGTAATAGCGCCAAAGTTACAGTTATGTACAGTGGCACAATGGCGAGATACACTATGTTTAACGAAACCAGTCCTGACATTAAATCTATGCTTATTGATCCTATTTCTAAGGGTTTGGGTGGTACGACCCACGTATTGACGGTCACATGTGCATTGTAATAGGTATATAACATAGTCGCTCCCGCAGTTGAGGAAGTTTTTAATCGGGAAACTTTCCTTGGTATTTACCGATATAAAATTAGTTATTTTGTTCGCAATATTGGAACAACAGAGGCATCTTGGTTTGCCGCAACGATATGAGCCATTAGATGTTAAAATTGTTTTATGAGGGTCACAATTAATTTTCCGTAATCTACTAGGTGCAATTAAATTCCTCAATGTTTTAGCCCTTCTATAAGTGATCTTGGGTCTAGTGGGAATAATACTTTTCATATATTGGTCGTTCTTAAGGATATGCCAATGTTTATTAATTGTTGAACTAATTAATTTGCTTCCTTTGTTAAAAGTAGTAATAAAAAATTGCAATTAAAATCTGTGGATTTCTCTATACAAGCACTCGGATTAATGCCTTTGCTCTCGATTCTGCTCCCATAATCAGGCTTGCTGGGAAGTTTTTTTGTTTAAACCTTCTTTTTAATAAATTACATTCAGTCAAAAAATCTTTGTCATTAGTGCAGTTTTTTCTTATCCGCCTGAATTGGCCAAAGGGTACGTTTTTTAGCCAAGGTTGGTAATGTGCACTTTTAAAATCCAAGTAGCTATTGACATCAACTCCTTTAAAATGTGTTTTAGTACTAATGAGGTGACCATTTTTCATAATTGTAAGATCTAAAAAATCAATGTATTCACGGGAAGATGTGTGTGTAAAGGAGATACCATAACTGTTATCATTAAGATGCTCGATAAAATCTGAAATAACTGTCGCCTCACCTTTGATAATAAAAAAGAGGTAATCGATATACCGTTTATACATCTTCCCGTGAATACATTGATTTACCAGATTAAAGCAAAGGGAAAATTTCTGGATATATAAATTGGGAACGTTATACCCCAATGGTCTTAACGATATTACAGAGTCCGCATTGGATTAATGATCTTATGTTTATGTTTATATAACTGTTGACCTTGCTTTTTAACCATACTCCCGTATTGGATTAATGATATAGAAGTCTTGACGATTAATTTAACCTTGCTTTTAGATTTTGCTCCTCATAAGCGTTATGTTACTATTTTACAATAACCCTTCTATCTTCATTTATGCAGTTTTGTTGTAAGTATTATTATCATTGTGCTATGTAATGTTACCCTAACATTTTATGTGAATTTTATTAGCTGAGGTTTGTTCATACTAATATATATATATATATAATTTCTTTACGCTCTATAATAATATTATTAATTATTATTTATAGTTCGTGCATGTCTAAATCAATATTGAATTTCTTCGGCTATTGTATCTGGTATTGCCGTCCTAATTGTCTATATGTCCCCGGGTTAGGTCCTTTATTATGTCCTTCTAAATCTTCTATTGTAATTCATTACTGTATTAATCAGGTAAATCCTGTTTTTATAATCCCAGCATATCGCCCGTATCTGCGGTCCATTATGCGTATCACTGTGCTTCACTTCCGGGATTTTTGTTGTCAGTGGTTTCCCTGACAACGTTCCACCATGCGTTCCATTGAGACCGCTTTACCTCTTCCGGATTGTATTGTGTATGTGTTTCCTGGCAACATACAACGGCCGCTGCCCTTTTCTTAAACTACCATCACGTATGTACTTCAGCAATGTTTGTTATTATAATTATATATAATTTTTATTTCTGTTATCGTAAACTAGCTGGTAGTTCACTCTGATTTGTGATCCATGTCTTTTATCTAATCATCCTAGTCATATATTGTTATTTCCTTGTTATATGTTTGCATATTGCATTTCCCTTTTTTATTTATTTATTTATTTATTTGTTTTTGTTTTTTTTTGTGTTTTTTTTTTTTCTCTCTCTTTATTTGTATCAACTTCTGAACTTTGACCTGCTGTTTTTGGCGGTTTTTGGCCAGGAGGCTGGTCTGAACTGGTCCAATCAGTTTGTAATTTACCCTATGGTATTTGGTATATATACACATGTGGTTTTTAACCCTGCGACATGCCTGATGAAGACGCCGGTCCGGCGCCGAAACGCGTAGCATCCTTCTAATAAACCGTACCTTTACAAGCAGCGCCGTTTATCCCGTTTTTTCTCTTACTTCAATATTACTTTGGCATCTCCACGGGGATTGCGTCCGGGATTGGCAGCAGCTATTGATACAAATTACATGCCGGTAATTTGCCACTGAACAGGTGAGCATTTATGTACCGTTTTTTTTGCTCCTTATACTATTGATCACGCCACTTGGCGCCGTGTCTCCCTTTTTGCTTTTTTTCCTAATGCACAGCACATGGACGAGAATCATGCTCGTCTGAATGAGCAGTTACTCACTAAAACAGTGTGAACAATGTCATAACCTTTATTTACCCACGTTCATTGCAAGCGGACTATCACAAGGTTTACATTACAGGGAGTAGAATTAAACCAACATGAGAGGATACTCCCACCTTCTAGTTTTATGGCATATCGGTGGGAATTCGACCTCTAGGCACCGCATCGATCGTGAGAATGAATGGAGAGAGGTTCCATCGGATTATCTCTGCACAACAGCACTCCCATGCTGCAGTTACCGGTTTGTTTGTTTTTTAATTCATTCATCTGATTGGCAGAATACCATCCCTTCTAATGATGGGAAAACCCCTTCACAATGACTCTACGCTTGAAACTCCCCATAGTGAACCAGAGCCACTGCCAAGCAGCAGCTCTTGCTCTGGCAGACTGGAGCAATGTAATGCATCTAAATGGCCATCATATACTTGGCAAATTCAGCTGTTTGCTGGAGGTGTGAGGAGCTGGGCCCGTAGCTTCTGAAAAGGGGTGGTCTTTGTGAGAGGCACTAATGTGATCTGGAAGTAGTCGTGGTAATGGATGTCGCTATAACTTTCAGAATACCGCTTCCCTTCTGTGGCAATATGCGAGAAGCGTTAGTCTAAACATATTATTGTATTTACTGAAATTCTTTTAGAGATTAGAAAATTAATTAGTCAATAAAACTCAAAGCCAATGTACTGATACACCAACTGCAAATCTTCAACTATCAATTTACTCCTCAATACATCGAATGCCCTCTTCATATCACATTTGTGACATCCATTTAGCATGTATGTCGGGAAAGTTTCAGACGTGCACATTAAATGCGTCCATTGTAGGGATGTCACAATACCACAATTTGGACTTAGATACCGATACTTCGTGTAGTATTGCGATACTCGATACCAAAACTATACTTTGCCAACAATGAAAAAGAAGTTCTTCCATTCTCTGATGTGAGGCACGTGGTGTGATGAATTTTGAACCTCCACTTGACTCACATTAATAGTAATTAATCCCATCATGTTCCTCAGCGATAATGAACAACATTGGGTTCATGTGCGAGATACATGATGGGTTAATTACCATGAATGTGAGGCACGCGGGGGTTCAAAATTCATAATACCTCGTACCTCACATTAATAAGTGAAAGAAAGCAGTTTTTATTTCATAACATTGTAAATATCATAAATGACGCTATAAATTTATTACGGCCGCGACAATACCGAATACATGTATGTTGTATGTATTGAGACTTATTAATGTTTATTGTAAAAAAGGTGTATGTGCGTGTGCGTTTTTTTTAAATTTAACCCCTTCAGGACTGAGCCTGTTTTGACCTTCAGGACAAAGAAGATTATCCAAATCTGACACGTGTCACTATGTGGTAATAACTTCGGAACTACGTTACGTTAGTGAAAAAATTTGGACGATAAATTCAATATTTATTTGTAAAAAAAAATGCCAAGATTGAGAACATTTTAAAAAATTAGCAATTTTGTAAATTTAAATGTATCTGCTTGTAAAATACCACGCAAAATAGTTACTAGTTTACATTTCCCATATGTCTACTTTATGTTTGTATCGTTTTTTTGAACATTCTTTTTTTCTAGGGCGTTATAAGGCTTAGAACTTTAGCAGCAATTTCTCACATTGTCAAGAAATTTTCAAAAGCTATTTTTTCAGGCACCAGTTCAGTTCTGAAGTGGCTTTGAGGGCCTTATATATTAGAAAGTCCCCATAAATCACCCCATTTTGAAAACTGCACCCCTCATTCAAAACAGCATTCAGAAAGTGTTTTAACCCTTTAGGCCAGAGTTTCCCAACCTTTTCAGGCTCAAGGCACCCCAGGGGAAAAAAAAATTCTCAGGGCACCCCTACCAAAAATTGTTTACAAAACGACAAAAACCGGCTAAAAACAAGCACAACACTCTTATGGTATGTTCACACAACGTTTTTTTGTAAGGTAGAAACTAAAAATCTGCCTTCAAATTCATTTAGGAATTTTGAGGCAGATTTTGAATTGACAGCGTTGTTTGACTGTTTTTTGCCCACATTTTTTTTTAAGCCGTTAAAGCGAATGCAAAAACCGCAGACAAAAAAGCCCCAAACGAGCGCCGCAGGTTTTTTTCTGCCTCCTATTAATTTCAATGGGAGGTCAGAGGCGGAAACCACTCGAAGACCATCAACCCGCCACTCACAGTAATGACCATCAGCCGCCCACTCACAGTAATGACCATCAGCCGCCCACTCACAGTAATGACCATCAGCCGCCCACTCACAGTAATGACCATCAGCCGCCCACTCACAGTAATGACCATCAGCCGCCCACTCACAGTAATGACCATCAGCTGCCCACTCACAGTAATGACCACCAGCCCCCCACTCACAGTATGACCCCTCAGTAAAGAGACCATAAGCCTCAGCCCCCCCCAGTAAAGTCACCATCAGCCTCCGTCCCCCAGTAAAACGACCATCAGCCCCCTCCAGTAAAGCCACCATCAGCCTCAGTCATCCGTCGTCGTCCATCCCCCCCGATAAAATGACCATCTGCCCCTCTAGTAAAAGTGACCATCACAGAGAGAAAGTGTGCTTACTCCTGGGGAAGGAATAAATAAGGAGCTATAAGAACAACAACTCCCAGCATGTCCAGGCTATTATGTGATATCAATGGACATTACAGGAAGGAGATATAAGAGGAGAGAACTACAACTCCCATCATGTCCAGGATGTTATGTGATATCAGAGGACATTACAGGGAGGAGGTATAAGAGGAAAGGACTACGACTACCATCATCTCCAGGACGTTATTATGGGATATCAGAGGACAAGAGGGGAGAACTACAACTACCAGACGGTCCAGGACGTTATTATGGGATATCAGAGGACATTACAGAAAAGAGGTATAAGAGGAGAGAACTACAACTCCCAGCATGTGCAGGACATTATTATGGGATATCAGAGGACATTACAGAGAGGAGGTATAAGAGGAGAGAACTACAACTACCAGCATGTCCAGGATGTTATGGGATATCAGAGGACATTACAGAGAGGAGGTATAAGAGGAGAGGACTACAACTTCCGGCATTCTGGCTCCATTTCTCACACAATTGCTAACAAAGTAAAGAAAAAAAATACTTACCCTGCCCAGCGTTAATGGCTCCTCTCCCTCCGTCAGGATTCTAGTGGGAAGCGGTGGGCTGTTCTCGTAACAGACGTCCGCGCGTCACGTCCGCTACGCATGCCACAGGAATTAAAGCAATTTCATTTTTTTTGCCAAAATTCATTTGTAATACATTGTTTTCTGTACCACAGAAGGTTTTACCCGACAAATGCAACAAAATACTTATTGCCCAGATTCTGCAGTTTTTAGAAATATCCCACATGTGGTCTTAGTGTGCTAATGGACTGAAACACAGGTCTCAGTAGCAAAGGAGCACCTAGGGGATTTTGGGGCCTCTTTTTTTTTTTCTTTTAAGAATATATTTTAGGCACCATGTCAGGTTTGAATAGATCTTGTGGGGCCAAACCAGTAAATACCACCAAAAGTGACCCCATTTCGGAAACTACACCTCTAAAGGAATTTATCAAGGGGTATAGTTAGCATTTTGAACCCGCAATTTTTTTTGAATTGGTATGGGATGATAAAAATCTACTTTTTTTCTGAAAAAAACGTAGACATTTTAAATTTTTACAAGGAATAAAAGGAGAAAAAAAAAAAAACACCCCAACATATGCAAAGCAATTTCTCCCGATTATAGCAATACCTCATTTGCAGTGGCAGATTAAGAAGAACATGGGCTGTTACCCAAACTTGGGCCCCCCCTTCTCCACCGCCGCGATGCCGCGCTGTAACTATTGCTAACACTACCTTTTTGCACAAGCATTAACAAATGGGTGTTACGATTCCCCTTTCACAGGGCTGTGTCCCTACATACTGACAGTATCACACTGTGCAAGGGACACATCCTCCTGACAAGTACCCCCTGTAGATAGCGCAACCCCCCACTGTAGACCGCGCCACACACACAGCCCCCTATAGATAGAGCCACACAGGCCTCCCCCTTGTATATAGTGCCACACAGTGCTCCCTTCCTTATATATAGTGCCACACAGCGCTCCCCCCTTGTATATAGTGCTACACAGCGTCGCTGTCATTTTATCCCATATGACTGCTGAAGTCTGCGATTGGCTGCAGCGGTCACATGGGGTGAAACGTCATCCCAGCAGGCCGGCCCGGACCAAGAAACAGAATTCTGGGCAAGTATAAGATTTTTATTTTTTCCAAATTGCGTTTTTACATAACATCTGTTATTTGTTGCGGGTTTTACCTCCCCATTGAATTAAATGGGGGAAAACCCAAAACAAATGAGCAGTATTTACACAAATACAATTGACATGCTGCGGAATAAAAACTGCACCGCAGGTCAATTTCTGAGCTTCTTTTCCCCACTTATTTACGCAGCGTGTGGATGAGAATTGTTCACATCTAATCTACTGTGCTGCTACTGTATTAGGGCTTCTCCACACTTAACAGAATTGCTGCGTATTTTCCGCCAGGAAAATACGCAAAATACAGTAGTGGCAAAGTGAGTGAATTTACCAAATCTCATCCAGACGCTGCGTAAAATTTCCGACCAGACATTTTGTCCTGCGGTGCGTATTTCTCGTACTGCAGCATGTCAATTCCTGCTGCGGAAAACGGACAGAATTGCTGCGTTTTTTCAGAGGAGATGTCACCATCCCCCAACATTGAGAAAAACGCCGCAAAATACGCACCATTTTCTACAGTAAAAATACAGGAAATGGTGCTTTTTTTCTGCAGAGATTATATATATATACACACACACACACGCTATATATACACATGTACACATCGCAGACACACATGAGTATGCACATTATACACATATAAAGTACACATTGTAAACACACATGAATATGCACATTATACACATATAAAGTACACATTGTAAACACACATGCACTTACCTTTTATGTAGGATATTTGTGAAGGGCCGTTCAGCAGGTTGATGTGGTGGGAGCCTTCACTCAGCGTTTCTTCTGCTCACAGCCCGACACAGAGCCCGCAAACAGCCTCCCCTCCCCCATGTCCTGACTGCTAGCAGCAGGAGGAGAGATTTGTAGAGCAGGGAAGGGGGGCTGGAGGGGGAGTTTCAGTACAGACCATGGCTGCTAAGTAGGAGCGAAGCTCACTTCGCCTCATGACAGGTGCGGTCCTGGCACCGGGGCTCCCTTTGGTGCTAGCGACGCCACAGGTCATGAGGGGGTTCGGGCCCCCTGGGAGCCTTTGGCCCCGGGCGGCCACCCGAACCGCCCTAATGATAATCCGCCACTGCCCATATGTGGTAATGAACTGCTGTTTGGACCCACAGCAGGGCTCAGAAGGGACAGAGCACCATTTGGATTTTTGATTTTGCTGGAACAGTTTTCAGTGCCGTGTCGCGTTTTCAATGCACCGGAGGGTCCAAAATAGTGGAAACCCCCCAAAAATTACCCCATTTTGGAAACTACACCCCTTTTTCTGAAAAAAACTTAGCCATTTTTAATTTTTACAAGGAATAAAGGAGAAAAAGCACCCCAACATTTGTAAAACAATATCTCCCGATTACATAAATATGCCATATGTGGTAATAAATTGCAGTTTGGACCCACAGCGGGTCTTGCAAATGAAGGAGCGCTATTTGGCTTTTGGAGCTCAAATTTAGCTGAATTGGTTTTCGGATGCCATGTCGCATTTGCAAAGCCTCTGAAAGGCCAAAGCAGTGAAAACCACCCAAAAGTTACCCCATTTGGGAAACTACAAAACTGAAGGAATCGATCTAGGGGTATAGTGAGCATTTAGACCCCACAGTTTTTTTGCAGAATTAGAATTAGGCAGTGAAAATGAATATCAACATTATTTCCACTAAAATGTTGCATTTTTTCAATTTCACAAAGGATAAAGGAGGAAAAAGCACCCCAACATTTGTAAAGCAATTTCTATCGAGTATGGCAATACCCCACATAGTCATAAATGGTTTTTTCATTAGAAAGTAATTAACCCTTTCCGGACAACCATTTTTTGAATTTTCTTTTTCCCTCCCCGCGTTCACCTTGCGAGTTAAATAATGGTATATTGTAATAGTTTGGACTTTTATAGACACAGCGATACCAATTTAGTGGCTTTTTTTTTTACATTTTTACATCACTTTAGACAAAAAAAAGTGAAAAGGTTTTTTTTTGTACTTTAAATATTTTTTCAACTAATAATTATTAACTTTTTTTTTTTTATACATATTTTATTAGTCCCTATAAGGGACTTGGACCAGCAATCAGTAGATAGCTGGTACAATACACTGCAATATTAATGTATTGCAGTATATTGTCATTTTTACACTCTCCTGTAACAGCGCGACCGCTGTTCCTGACCGTTAGTCATGCGTGTCAGCTGTAATACACAGCGGACAGCGTATGGCACTGGCTCAGAGCGTGAGCCCGCTCCATATATTACCCCCCCACAACACAACATGCTATGTCGTGGTGCGCAAAGAGGTTAATGCGCAGCAGATGGTGCAGAGCGAAAATTTAAATTTTCCACTGATTTACCATTTCAGAGCACTATAAATTATGCCCAGTTTGTGCCACTGAAGACAAATACCTTAAAATATTAACCGGGTTCTCCCGGCTATGGTGATGCCATATCGGTGGACGTAAACTGCTGTTGGGCACGCTGCAGGGCTGAGAAGGGAGGGAGCAGCGATTCAGCTTGGTAGTAGTTCTGTTTGGCGTTTTGCTGGTATTTCAGTTTATAATGTGGGGGCATATGTAAACTCTGTGAAGTACATCAGGGCATAATAATGTGGTAAATAAATAATTCATAGATGTGTGGGCAGTGTCACACTGATAAATGGTGCCCAATTTAATCCGCTTTTGGAACACTGCACATTTTGCATCGCCATATTCTAAGATCTGGAACTTTTTTTTATTTTTTTTTAACGTGTTGATTTTTTTCCTGGTCCTCAGGCTTCCGTACATGGCAGCCCAGAGGACATTGTGGATGGGCCGCTGATCGGCAACACACAACGCTGGGCAGACACGCTGCACAGTTAGGCGCCGCCGCGGTGTAGCGCCATGCAGCACTTAAAGGAAGGGTGCCGTGAAAAAAATAATTTTTAGATCAATTTGCTGTTAGTGTTTTATTTTAAAAAAAAATATTTGTGTGTTTGTGTTTTGCTTTTATTTTTTCAAACTTTTTATTCACTATGGGGGATGCCATTTTTTTTCTTCATCTCTGTATGTCGATTAACGACACATACAGAGATGGAATACGGCACATACATCCCCATAGAGAATGCGAACGGGAGCCGTTCGCATTCACTATGGTGTACGCCGTCTGCGTGGGAACGGCGCATGCGCCGCTCCCACACAGTCCAAATGGAAGGTCTTCGACCGAGCGACACCCGGCGCCATTTTCTTGTGGACCGGAAGCCGCGGCCTGACAGTAAGATGACTACTTCCGGTTGCGGCTTCCGGACATGTGTTCTGAAGCAAGCACTAGGAGCGGAGGGAGCAGACAGAGCGTACGGACCGGAGGGAGCGGCGGCAGCAGGAGCAGGTAAGTTATGTCTGTGTATGTACGTGTTTTAGTGTGTGATTACCACTGTATGTAAGCCTACTACACTGTATTCGCTCAAAAAATGGCGGCACAGTGTAGGAGGCTTGAACATTCAATCCCCTCCTTTCTCCTGGCACTAGCCAGGATAAGTGAGGGGGAGATTCTGTGAGCTCACTAGAGCGTGTGTGTTTACACCAAATTTGCAGCATAAAGCAATGTGGTTGCTTTACCACATGCCAATGCTGAAATTTTGGGAATTGCTCCCTCTAGTGATCAGCACAGGGAAATGTTATAAATTAGAATCTAATCTATAATATTTCCTGACTTGTGAAAAAATAAAAAAAAATTATAATAATGTTTAATCATTTATACACTAACAGTTTAACTAAAACGGAACATATATGGACAGTGAAGTGAAGGACGTCTCCTGGAGCCGTCCTCTACAGGAAAGTAGGGGGGGGTGCTATCTATTGGGGGTGACTATGTACAAGGGTGTCTGTGTGGAATTATCTACAGAGGGCAGCGTGGGCATTATCTACAGAGGGCAGCCTGGAGCATTATCTACAGAGGGCAGCCTGGAGCATTATCTACAGAGGGCAGCCTGGAGCATTATCTACAGAGGGCAGCCTGGGGCATTATCTACAGTGGGCAGCCTGGGGCATTATCCACAGAGGGCAGCGTGGGGCATTATCCACAGAGGGCAGTGTGTTGAAAAAAATGTACAAATGAAATTCATCCAATTTTAAAACGGACAGGGAAAAAAAAAAAAAAAAAAAAGAAGGATGCAAAACGGGTCAAAATCGTCCGTTGGCCTGAAAAACTTGGCCCGGAACGGATGCAAAACGTCCGAGAAAAACTGACGTTTTTATCGATCGACACTCGGACCCGGTCGTGTGAATAGAGCCTTAAAGGGTCAATGACTTTCTTATTCACTACAAAACAACCAAGTTGGACGGTGCACAAAATGAATCTAAACATTTAAATCACTTTCACAATCTATATTTGATATCCGTTTTGCATGGCCATTAAAAAAAAAAGTGCATTTCATTTGTCAGGCTTTTTTGTCCCAACCCCCTGAAAACAACAAAAAGAAGGTCATTGTCATGATTGTTATACAGCCCCCCTGTAGATGATGCCACACACACACACACACACACACACACAGCTCTCCGGAGAAGGCACCTCCCCCTCCCTGTAGTAATCTTCCGGGACTGGTTCTGTATAGCTCTGTTCACATCTGCGTCGGGGTCCCTTTCTGACGTTCAGTCTGAGGTTTCCGTCAGAAAGCCACCCTGAGCAGACACAAACCGACACCGACGGAAACCAGAGGTTTCCATTTCCATCACCATCGATTTCAAAGGAGACGGTGGTTTCCGTTTGTCTGTTCTGTGCACCGAATAAGCTATTGCTTCCGGCAAAACGATGGATCCGGTGCACAAAAGAGACAAACGTAAACCACGGAAATTAATGGTGATGGAAACGGAAACCTCTGGTTTCTGTCGGTGTCAGTTTGTGTCTGCTCAGGGTCCCGTTCTGACAGAAACCTCCGGCGGAAAGTCAGAATGGGACCCCGACGCAGATGTGAACAGAGCCTAAACTTAAGACAGCCCCGTAAAATTTGCTGCAGTTGACAACAATGCCCCCTGTACTAGCGCCACACTACCCATATAATTCACATATAATACACATATACCCATACATATATACACATATAATTCCGCCTGAATGCCCTACACGCTCACTGATGCAGCGCTGCCTACTTCATATGGGGTCTCTAGTCTTCACGAGTTCTGCGAAGGCAGCGCGATGACATCCTCGTCACCTTCGCAGAACCCGTGAGACTAGAGACCACACCTATAGAGGACGGCGCTGCATCGGTGAGTATGTGTCATCACGCCGCCAATAGCCAACAAGGGAACCAATAATTCCCTTGCCTCTTGAACCACCATGTGATAGATCCGTTTTTAACGGCTGTTAGGGCCTGTTCACATCACCGTTCGTTTCCATTCCGGGGTTCCGTCGGAGGTTTCCGTTGCGGGGTTCACCCGACAGAAACCTCAGACGGAACCCCGGAACGGAAATGAACAGCGATGTGAACAGACCCTTACATGAATTCACAGCGGTTAAAAATGGAGCCATTGACTTCTATAGGGGCCGTCTAAACGGCCAAACATAGGACATGTCCTATTTTTTTGACGGCCAATATTCACGGGCCGTTAAAAAAAACGGCAGTGTAAATACACCCATAGAAAATCATTGACGACCGTTCAAAGATCGGCCGTTTTTCACTGTCGTGTGAATGTAGCCGTATAGCATGGTTAAACGAAACCAATGTAATACAAAAATAAGTCCAATATAACAATGATGTAGTGTCACAACTGCTGCGGAGACACAAATCCCAGCATGCTCTCTTGCAGATAATATGGTATGCTGTGAATTGCAGTTTCATATTAACTGGAGAACAGGTCGCAGATCGGTGCTATATACCCCAGTATAGATCAGGGCAGTTATGTGCCGTCGCTAGGCTGCTCTCCACATACAAACAATTCTCACCCCTGGATACAGGGCCCAGTATCTCCAGTCCTTTCCTGAGTAGCGCCGCGGACATGTTCTCCCCTCTACACAGCGATACAGACCACACGTGTGACTTCCATAAGCGGCTCCGACACCAATCACCAACAATTTCCGGCGTGGCATGGCGCACTTCCGTACATAAGCTTCTGGGTCTTATTTACTACCATAGAGTCTTGACACTTGCGCTAGAGTGACCCGGCTAAGTGACGTCAGCCGAGTGAGGGTGTGCAGTGATGTTGTATCACTAGGTGGCGATAGTAGCTAATGGAACCAGTGACTTGACAGAACGTGATGTAGTGGTGAAATGGGGCTTTATAGGAGGATCAGCTCATTTTCTTTGAAAGAATTTGGCGGCATTGCTAATATTAGGGCCACAACACCTGTAAGGAGGGAGTAGCTGGGAAGACGCTAGGTCACGCTCAGTGTTGGTTTTTAATCCCTTCTCGCTGCAGCCACTTTTAACCTTCCTGACGGAGCTTTATTATGACATGTGTCACTTTATGTGGTAACTTTGGAATGCTTTTACCTATCCAAGCAATTCTGAGATTATTTTCTCGTGACACATTGTACTCTAAGTTTGTGGCAAATTTTGGTCCATACATTAAAGAGGCTCTGTCACCACATTATTAGTGCCCTGTCTCCTACATAAGGAGATCGGCGCTATAATGTAGGTGACAGTAATGCTTTTTATTTAGAAAACCGATCTATTTGAAACCACTTTATTAGCGATTTTTAGCTTTATGCTAATGAGTTTCTTAATAGCTAAGTGGGCGTGTTTTTACTTTCAACCAAGTGGGCGTTGTACAGAGTGTATGACGCTGACCAATCAGTGACCAGTCAGCGTCATACACTCCTCTTCATTCATTTACACAGCAGCATCGCGTTCTTACTAGAACATGATGTGCAGCCACATACACAGACATTAACGTTAATCAAGTGTCCTGATAATGAATATACATTACCTCCAGCCTGGACGTCATGTGTATTCAGAATCCTGACATTTCTGAATCTTTTCTGTGAGATTCCAGCAAGCCACGCATAATCTCGCGAGATTTCGAGGTAAACGAGATTTCATTTCCCTTACTGGAAAGCTCACAGAAAAGATTCAGAAGTGTCAGGATTCTGAATACACATGACGTCCTGGCTGGAGGTAATGTATATTCGTTATCAGGACACTTGATTAACGTTAATATCTGTGTATGTGGCTGCAGGTCGTGTTCTAGTAAGAACGCGATGCTGCTGTGTAAATGAATGGAGAGGAGTGCATGAGGCTGATTGGTCAGCGTCATACACTCCCCTGTACAACGCCCACTTAGTCAAAAGTAAAAACACGCCCAGTTGGGCATTAAGCAACTCATTAGCATAAACCAAAATCACTAATAAAGTGGTAAAAATAGATCGTTTTTTTTAAATAAAAAGCACTGCTGTCATCTACATTACAGCGCCAATCTCCTCATGTAGGAGATAGGGCACTTATAATGTGGTGACAGAGCCTCTTTTAAGTATTTAATTGTGAAAAACACCACAATTTAGAGAAAAATTGCAAAAATTTGCATTTTTCTAAATTTAAATCTACCTGCTTGTAAGGGCTTATTCAGACGAACGTATAATACGTCCGTGCTAAGCGCGTAAAAAATCACGCGCGTCGCACGGATCTATGTTAATGAATGGGGCCGTTCAGACTGTCAGTGAAACGCACGACACGTCCTATATTTGCCCGTTTTTCGCACATCACGCACCCATTGAAGTCAATGGATGCGTGAAAACTGCGCACGGCACACGGGCGCACTTCCGTGTGCCGCGCGTGATGAGCGCTACAGTAGTCAAAACTATGAATGAAAACAGAAAAGCACCACGTGCTTTTCTGTTTAGGCTGGGTTCACACGACCTATTTTCAGACATAAACGAGGCGTATTATGCCTCGTTTTACGTCTGAAAATAGGGCTACAATACGTCGGCAAACATCTGCCCATTCATTTGAATGGGTTTGCCGACGTACTGTGCAGACAACCTGTCATTTATGCGTCGTCGTTTGACAGCTGTCAAACGACGACGTGTAAAATGACTGCCTCGGCAAAGAAGTGCAGGACACTTCTTTGCAACGTAATTTCAGCCATTCTTCATTGAAGTCAATGAAGAGCAGCTCAAGATTTACGAGCGTCAAAGACGCCTCGCATAATGCGAGGAGGAGCTTTTACGTCTGAAACGACACAGCTGTTTTCTCCTGAAAACAGTCTGTCTTTTCAGACATAAAAGGAAGCTAGCGTGTGCACATACCCTTACAAACATAAAAACAGAGTGTCATAATGATGGCGGCTGTGCGAAAATCTCGCAGCCACGCATAATATGCCGATGACACGTGGACTTTTTGCGCGCTAAGACAGATAGTAATACCACACTAAATAAATGCTAATTAACATTTACCATATGTCTAGATTGGCATCTTTTTTTGAACATCCTTTTATTTTTCTAGGACCAGTGGCGGATTAAGTAGACCATAGGCCCTGGGCTGTTACCCATAGTTGGGCCCCCCTTCTCCACCGCCGCCCTGTAACTATTGTTAACACTTCCTTTTTGTCCAGACATTAACAAATGGGTGTTACTACTCCCCTTGTCAAAAGGCTGTGTCCCCACATACTGACAGTCTCCAACCATCGCTGACAGTATGTAGGGACACATTCTCCTGACAAGGGGAATAGTAACACTTAGGGTATGTTCACACGAGGGCGTCCGTTACGGCTGAAATTACGGGGATGTTTCAGCCTGAAAACATCCCCGTAATTTCAGCCGTAACGGCATGTGCAGGCGCTTGAACACCGCGTCCATTACGGCCGTAATTAGCGCTGCTATTCATTGGAGTCAATGAATAACGGCTCCAATTACGGCCAAAGAAGTGACAGGTCACTTCTTTGACGCGGGCGTCTATTTACGCGCCGTCATTTGACAGCGGCGCGTAAATATACGCCTCGTGTGAACAGACAAACGTCTGCCCATTGCTTTCAATGGGCAGATGTTTGTCAGCGCTATTGAGGCGCTATTTTCGGGCGTAATTCGAGGCAAAAACGCCCGAATTACGTCCGTAAATAGGCCGTGTGAACATACCCTTATTTGTCTATCAGTCCTGGACTGCACAAAGACTTTGTGAAATACAAGGATTTCATATAATAAACATGTCAGTAGAGATGACAGATTGTCTATAAATCTAGTGACTCACAGGTGACAGTTTTTTTCCTTTTCTCCATCCAGTCCAGACTTCATGACGACTTTTCCCGGCCATGACCAATTTCTGCAGAATTTGCCACTCAGATGTCTTTGGCTCCTCACTTTTCCAACATTTCCACACCTATAAACAAAGATAATATTATCATGGTGCCACACACTGTGCCCCTAAATATAATAGCACCAAACACTGAGCCCCTGAATAAAATAGTACAAACACTGTGCCCCTAAATATTATAGCACCATAGACTGCGCCCCTGAATATAATTGTGTCAAACACTGTAGATAGCACCACACACAGCCCCCTGTAAATAGCGCTATACAGTCCTCCCCCTCTGTAAATAGCGTCACATAGCCCTCCCCCTCTTGTATATAGTGCTACACAGCAATCCCCCTTAGATATAGTGATACACAGCACTCCCTTCTATATAGTGCTATACAACAATCCCCCCTTGTATATTGTGCTACACAGCGTCTCCCCCCTTGGACCTGCAGCTCTTGTAATTGCTCAGTATAATGTCCCCCGTAGCTGCCCCCACAGTATAATGCCCTTCATAGCTGCGACACAGTATAATGCCCCCATAGCTACGACACAGTATAATATCTCCATAGCTGCTACATGGTATATTGCCTCCATAGCTGCGACACAGTATAATATCCCCATAGCTGCGACACAGTATAATGCCTCCATAGCTGCAACACTGTATAATGCCCCCATAGCTATGGCACAGTATAATGCCCCCATAGCTGCAACACAGTATAATGCCTCCATAGCTGCGACACAGTATAATGCCTCCATAGCTGCGACACAGTATAATTCCCCATAGCTGCGACACAGTATAATGCCTCCATAGATGTGACACAGTATAATGCCCCCATAGCTATGACACAGTATAATGCCCCCATAGCTGCGACACAGTATAATGCCTCCATAGCTGCGACACAGTATAATGCCCCCATAGCTGCGACACAGTATAATTCCCCATAGCTGCGACACAGTATAATGCCTCCATAGATGTGACACAGTATAATTCCCCATAGCTGCGACACAGTATAATGCCCCCATAGCTGCGACACAGTATAATGCCTCCATAGCTGCGACACAGTATAATGCCTCCATAGCTGCGACACAGTATAATGCCTCCATAGCTACGACACAGTATAATTCCCCATAGCTGCAACACAGTATAATGCCCCCATAGCTGCGACACAGTATAATGCCTCCATAGCTGCGACACAGTATAATGCCTCCATAGCTGCGACACAGTATAATGCCTCCATAGCTGCGACACTGTATAATGCCCCCATAGATATGACACAGTATAATGCCCCCATAGCTGCAACACAGTATAATGCCCCCATAGCTGCGACACAGTATAATGCCTCCATAGCTGCGACACAGTATAATGCCTCCATAGCGGCGACACAGTATAATGCCTCCATAGCTGCGACACAGTATAATGCCTCCATAGCTGCGACACAGTATAATTCCCCATAGCTGCGACACAGTATAATGCCTCCATAGATGTGACACAGTATAATGCCCCCATAGCTATGACACAGTATAATGCCCCCATAGTTGCAACACAGTATAATGCCCCCATAGCTGCGACACAGTATAATGCCTCCATAGCTGCGACACAGTATAATGCCTCCATAGCTGCGACACAGTATAATGCCTCCATAGCTACGACACAGTATAATTCCCCATAGCTGCAACACAGTATAATGCCCCCATAGCTGCGACACAGTATAATGCCTCCATAGCTGCGACACAGTATAATGCCTCCATAGCTGCGACACAGTATAATGCCTCCATAGCTGCGACACAGTATAATGCCTCCATAGATGTGACACAGTATAATAGCTATGACACAGTATAATTCCCCATAGCTGCGACACAGTATAATGCCTCCATAGCTGCAACACAGTATAATGCCTCCATAGATGTGACACAGTATAATGCCCCATAGCTGACACAGTATAATGCCCCATAGATGTGACACAGTATAATGCACCATAGCTGACACAGTATAATGCCCCATAGCTGCGACACAGTATAATGCCTCCATAGCTGCGACACAGTATAATGCCTCCATAGCTGCGACACAGTTTAATGCCTCCATAGCTGCAACACAGTATCATGCCTCCATAGATGTGACACAGTATAATGCCCCATAGCTGACACAGTATAATGCCCCATAGATGTGACACAGTATAATGCACCATAGCTGACACAGTATAATGCCCCATAGCTGCGACACAGTATAATGCCTCCATAGCTGCGACACAGTATAATGCCTCCATAGCTGCGACACAGTTTAATGCCTCCATAGCTGCAACACAGTATCATGCCTCCATAGATGTGACACAGTATAATGCCCCATAGCTGACACAGTATAATGCCCCATAGCTGACACAGTATAATGCCCCATAGCTGACACAGTATAATGCCCCATAGCTGACACAGTATAATGCCCCATAACTGACACAGTATAATTCCCCATAAGGGTATGTTCACACGGCGGGGGTCCGTAACGGCTGAAATTACGGGGATGTTTCAGCCTGAAAACATCCCCGTAATTTCAGCCGTACCGGCATATGCAGGCGCTTGAACGCCGCGTCAATTACTGCCGTAATTAGCGCTGCTATTCATTGGAGTCAATGAATAGCGGCTCCAATTACGGCCAAAGAAGTGACAGGTCACTTCTTCTACGCGGGCGTCTATTTACGCGCCGTCATTTGACAGCGGCGCGTAAATATACGCCTCGTGTGAACAGACAAACGTCTGCCCATTGCTTTCAATGGGCAGATGTTTGTCAGCGCTATTGAGGCGCTATTTTCGGGCGTAATTCGAGGCAAAAACGCCCGAATTACGTCCGTAAATAGGCCGTGTGAACATACCCTTATTTGTCTATCAGTCCTGGACTGCACAAAGACTTTGTGAAATACAAGGATTTCATATAATAAACATGTCAGTAGAGATGACAGATTGTCTATAAATCTAGTGACTCACAGGTGACGACGTAGTTTTTTTCCTTTTCTCCATCCAGTCCAGACTTCATGACGACTTTTCCCGGCCATGACCAATTTCTGCAGAATTTGCCACTCAGATGTCTTTGGCTCCTCACTTTTCCAACATTTCCACACCTATAAACAAAGATAATATTATCATGGTGCCACACACTGTGCCCCTAAATATAATAGCACCAAACACTGAGCCCCTGAATAAAATAGTACAAACACTGTGCCCCTAAATATTATAGCACCATAGACTGCGCCCCTGAATATAATTGTGTCAAACACTGTAGATAGCACCACACACAGCCCCCTGTAAATAGCGCTATACAGTCCTCCCCCTCTGTAAATAGCGTCACATAGCCCTCCCCCTCTTGTATATAGTGCTACACAGCAATCCCCCTTAGATATAGTGATACACAGCACTCCCTTCTATATAGTGCTATACAACAATCCCCCCTTGTATATTGTGCTACGCAGCGTCTCCCCCCTTGGACCTGCAGCTCTTGTAATTGCTCAGTATAATGTCCCCCGTAGCTGCCCCCACAGTATAATGCCCTTCATAGCTGCGACACAGTATAATGCCCCCATAGCTACGACACAGTATAATATCTCCATAGCTGCTACATGGTATATTGCCTCCATAGCTGCGACACAGTATAATATCCCCATAGCTGCGACACAGTATAATGCCTCCATAGCTGCAACACTGTATAATGCCCCCATAGCTATGGCACAGTATAATGCCCCCATAGCTGCAACACAGTATAATACCCCCTTAGCTGCGACACAGTATAATGCCTCCATAGCTGCGACACAGTATAATGCCTCCATAGCTGCGACACAGTATAATTCCCCATAGCTGCGACACAGTATAATGCCTCCATAGATGTGACACAGTATAATGCCCCCATAGCTATGACACAGTATAATGCCCCCATAGCTGCGACACAGTATAATGCCTCCATAGCTGCGACACAGTATAATGCCCCCATAGCTGCGACACAGTATAATTCCCCATAGCTGCGACACAGTATAATGCCTCCATAGATGTGACACAGTATAATTCCCCATAGCTGCGACACAGTATAATGCCCCCATAGCTGCGACACAGTATAATGCCTCCATAGCTGCGACACAGTATAATGCCTCCATAGCTGCGACACAGTATAATGCCTCCATAGCTACGACACAGTATAATTCCCCATAGCTGCAACACAGTATAATGCCCCCATAGCTGCGACACAGTATAATGCCTCCATAGCTGCGACACAGTATAATGCCTCCATAGCTGCGACACAGTATAATGCCTCCATAGCTGCGACACTGTATAATGCCCCCATAGATATGACACAGTATAATGCCCCCATAGCTGCAACACAGTATAATGCCCCCATAGCTGCGACACAGTATAATGCCTCCATAGCTGCGACACAGTATAATGCCTCCATAGCGGCGACACAGTATAATGCCTCCATAGCTGCGACACAGTATAATTCCCCATAGCTGCGACACAGTATAATGCCTCCATAGATGTGACACAGTATAATGCCCCCATAGCTATGACACAGTATAATGCCCCCATAGTTGCAACACAGTATAATGCCCCCATAGCTGCGACACAGTATAATGCCTCCATAGCTGCGACACAGTATAATGCCTCCATAGCTGCGACACAGTATAATGCCTCCATAGCTACGACACAGTATAATTCCCCATAGCTGCAACACAGTATAATGCCCCCATAGCTGCGACACAGTATAATGCCTCCATAGCTGCGACACAGTATAATGCCTCCATAGATGTGACACAGTATAATGCCCCATAGCTGACACAGTATAATGCCCCATAGATGTGACACAGTATAATGCACCATAGCTGACACAGTATAATGCCCCATAGCTGCGACACAGTATAATGCCTCCATAGCTGCGACACAGTATAATGCCTCCATAGCTGCAACACAGTATAATGCCTCCATAGATGTGACACAGTATAATGCCCCATAGCTGACACAGTATAATGCCCCATAGATGTGACACAGTATAATGCACCATAGCTGACACAGTATAATGCCCCATAGCTGCGACACAGTATAATGCCTCCATAGCTGCGACACAGTATAATGCCTCCATAGCTGCGACACAGTTTAATGCCTCCATAGCTGCAACACAGTATCATGCCTCCATAGATGTGACACAGTATAATGCCCCATAGCTGACACAGTATAATGCCCCATAGCTGACACAGTATAATGCCCCATAGCTGACACAGTATAATGCCCCATAGCTGACACAGTATAATGCCCCATAACTGACACAGTATAATTCCCCATAAGGGTATGTTCACACGGCGGGGGTCCGTAACGGCTGAAATTACGGGGATGTTTCAGCCTGAAAACATCCCCGTAATTTCAGCCGTACCGGCATATGCAGGCGCTTGAACGCCGCGTCAATTACTGCCGTAATTAGCGCTGCTATTCATTGGAGTCAATGAATAGCGGCTCCAATTACGGCCAAAGAAGTGACAGGTCACTTCTTCTACGCGGGCGTCTATTTACGCGCCGTCATTTGACAGCGGCGCGTAAATATACGCCTCGTGTGAACAGACAAACGTCTGCCCATTGCTTTCAATGGGCAGATGTTTGTCAGCGCTATTGAGGCGCTATTTTCGGGCGTAATTCGGGGCAAAAACGCCCGATTTACGTCCGTAAATAGGCCGTGTGAACATACCCTTACTGACACAGTATAATGCCCCATAGCTGACACAGTATAATGCCCCATATGTACGTACCTAATAAAAAAGAAAACATAATTACTTACCTATCCCGGTTCCCACGACGGTGGGGGATGCTTCTCCTCCTCTGCACTGTACTGTGAGTGACTCCATGCAGACAGGCGCGATGACATCACTACATCACGCCTGCCTGCACCGAGCCGCTCACGGCAGAGTGAATGCCGGGGCGAGGCTCCAGCATTCAACCCAACTGAATCTGCGTCCTGCGGACGCAGATTCAGTTGGAAGCGGGCAGCGCGGCACCCTGGCAGCCTCGGGCCCCGGGCGACCGCCCGATCCGCCCATATTATAATCCGCCATTGTCTAGGACGTTACAAGGCTTAGAACTTTAGTAGAAATTTCTCCCGTTTTCAAGAAAATGTAAAAATACTATTTTTACAGGTGCCAGTTCAGTTCTGAAGTGGCTTTGAGGGGCCTATACAATAAAAACCCTCATAAGTCACCCCATTTTAAAAACTTCACCCCCTCAAGGTATTCAAAACAGCATTTAGAAAGTTTCTTAACCCTTTAGGCTTCTCACAAGAATGAAAGCAATGTAGAGGTGAAATTTACCCAAAAAAAAATTCTTGCAGAAATTCATATTTAACCCCTTCACGACCAGCCCACGTAGATTAATGGGCTGCCGTGCTGGGCTTTTGTCCTGCAGCCCGTTAATCCACGTGCTGTGAGAACAGAGTGCACAGCGCTCTCCCTGTGCTCTGAATCTCTCAGCACACGCTGCTACTAGCAGCCTAAGTGCTGAGGCTCCATGCACACGACAGCAAAAAACCTCCGTTTTTGCGGACCGCAATTGCGGTCCGCAAAAACGGAGCCATTCACTTTCATTGAACACTGACACCTTTCCGTAGCACCACGGAAGGGTGTCAGTGCCGTGGAAATGTTCCGGGAATTATGGAACATGTCCGTTCTTTCGCATTTTGCGGGCCGTGCTCCCATACTTTGTACGGGAGCACGGCCCGAAAATGCGGCTGTCAGTCAGCGGCCAGCCGTGCCCGCAAGCGCGGGCTGTGATTGAGGGCACGGTCGTGTGCATGGGGCCTGAGATAAGACATCAGGACCGGATTGGTGTCGGTCCCGATGACGTGATCACCATGATAAAGCTATCATGGTGTTCACAGCAAAGTTTGTTGCAGCAACAAACTTTCGTGCTGTTTGTTACAATGTTTCTCCTCCCTCCCTGCCAGATCGTTCTGAGACAGTGGGGGAGAAGAAGCTGTGCAGGTATAAAGACACAATGACTGTGAAACACAAAAACACCTCCACATAGATAGTTTAGTTTAGGCAGCTAGTTATAGTTTAGGTAGATAGTACTCAGATTAGGGCAATAAATTAGTTAATTGATAATCAATTAGGGCTTATAATGTGTGAGTGTATATATATATATATATATATATATATATATAAAATTATAGCTATATATATATATATATATATATATTTATATACTGTGTGTGTGTGTGTGTGTGTGTGTGTGTGTGTGTGTGTGTGTGTGTATATATATATATATATATATATATATATATATACATGTCTATATTATATATGTGCATATATATATATATATATGCATACACATATATATACACATATACACACGTAATATATATTATATATAGACATATATTTGAAATTTGTTAATACAAAAAATTTATAATTAGGGATGTTATATATCTATAACATCATATAGATATATACGTACATGTAATATATACTCATGCACACATTTACTTATATAAATCTCTTCATATATTTTACACGTCTGTAAATTCTAAATACATTGATTCATTGTTAGGCTGTGTTCACACAGAGTTTTTTGCAGGAGGAAAATTCCTCCTGCAAAAACTGCTCCAGGTGTTTTTTGCACAGTGGTTTTGCAAAAACTCGTCAAAACACTCGTCGAGGTGTTTTCTTTACCCTCCTGACTGATTGAAATGGGGTTTTGGAGGCGGAAACCGCCTCAAGATAGGTTATGTCGCTTCTTTTTACCGCGATGCGTTTTTTTTGCTCACGGTAAAAAGGCTCGTCCAACTCCCTTTGAAATAAATGGGAGACATTTTCGGGCGGTTTTTTAAGAGTTTTGCAGAGCGGTTTCCACGCCAAAAAACTCAGTGTGAACAGGGACTTAGGGTTGTCCATAAATTTATTGATCAATGGATTAGTGGACTTTTTCTTTGTTACTTTTATTAAAACTGTTGCAAAAAATAAGTAAAAAAAAAAATACATAAAAAAATGGCACGCAAGTTATATACCACTGAAGAGGCATTTGCTCTCTTGGATTCTGATAGTGAATGTCACTTTTGGGTGGTTTCCGCTGTTTTGGTCCCTCCAGGGCGTTGCAAATGCGACATGGCACCGAAAACCATTATAGCAAAATTTGAGCTCCAAAACCCAAATGGCGCTCCTTCCCTTCTGAGGGCTGTAATGTGTTCAAATATAAGTTTATGACCACATATGGGGTATTGCAGTAATCAGGATAAATTCCTTTACAAATGTTGGGGTGCTTTTTCTCCTTTATTACTTGCGAAAATTAAAAATGTCTATGTTTCTTCAGAAGATTTTCATTTTCACAGACTAACGCCAATAAATTCAGCAAGAAACCTGTGGGTTTAAAATGCTCACTATACAACTAGATAAATTCCTTGAGGGGTGTAGTTTCCAAAATGGGGTCACTTTTTGGGGGTTTCCGCTGTTTAGGTACCATCTTCAAACCAGACATGGAGCCTAAGGCTGGGTTCACACGACCTATTTTCAGACGTAAACGAGGCGTATTATGCCTCATTTTACGTCTGAAAATAGGGCTACAATACGTCGGCAAACATCTGCCCATTCATTTGAATGGGTTTGCCGACATACTGTGCAGACGACCTGTCATTTACGCGTCGTCGTTTGACAGCTGTCAAACGACGACGCGTAAAATGACTGCCTCGGCAAAGAAGTGCAGGACACTTCTTTGCAACGTAATTTCAGCCATTCTTCATTGAAGTCAATGAAGAGCAGCTCAAGATTTACGAGCGTCAAAGACGCCTCGCATAATGCGAGGAGGAGCATTTACGTCTGAAACGACGCAGCTGTTTTCTCCTGAAAACAGTCTGTCTTTTCAGACGTAGAACGTAGCTAGCATGTGCACTAAAATATATTGTAATAAAAAGGAGGCTTCAAAATCCTCTAGGTGCTCCTTTGCTTCTGAGACCGGTGTTTCAGTCCAATGGGACACTAGGGCCACAAGTGGTATATTTTTAAATACTGCAGAATCTGGGCAATAAATATTGAGTTGTGTTTCTCATGTAAAACCTTCTGTTACAGAAATTTTTCTATTACAAATGAAGTTCTGCAAAAAAAATTACATTTGTAAATTTCACCTCTACTTTGCTTTAATTCCTGTGAAATGCCTAAAGGGTTAAGAAACTTTCTGAATGCTGTTTTGAATACTTTGAGGGGTGAAGTTTTTAAAATGGGGTGATTTATGGGGAGTTTCTAATATATAAATCCCTCAAAGCCACTTCAGAACTGAACTGGTCCATGAAAAAATAGGTTCTGAAAATTTCTTGAAAATGTGAGAAATTGCTGCTAAAGATCTAAGGGTATGTGCACACACACTAATTACGTCCGTAATTGACGGACGTATTTCGGCCGCAAGTACCGGACCGAACACAGTGCAGGGAGCCGGGCTCCTAGCATCATAGTTATGTACGATGCTAGGAGTCCCTGCCTCGCTGCAGGACAACTGTCCCGTACTGAAAACATGATTAAAGTACGGGACAGTTGTCCTGCAGCGAGGCAGGGACTCCTAGCATCATACATAAGTATGATGCTAGGAGCCCGGCTCCCTGCACTGTGTTCGGTCCGGCACTTGCGGCCGAAATACGTCCGTCAATTACGGACGTAATTAGTGTGTGTGCACATACCCTAAGCCTTGTAACGTCCTAGAAAAATAAAAGGACGTTCAAAAAACTATGCAAATATAAAGTAGACAAATGGGGGATGTTAACTTGTAACGAGTTTGTGTGGTATTATCTGTTTTGCAAGCAGATACATTCAAATTTAGAAAAATTAAATTTTTTGCAAATTTTCTCTAAATTTTGGTGTTTTTAACAAATAAATACTGAATTTATCGACCAAATTTTTTCACATTCGTAAAGTACAATATGTAACGAGAAAACAATTTCTGAATCGCTTGGATAGGTATAAGCATTGCCATGCTATTACCACATAAAGTGACACATGTCAGATTTGAAAAAATCGCCTGCTTCCACAAGGCCAAAACAGGCTGTGTCCTGAAGGGGTTAATCAATTTTTTTCTGTAACACAGAAGGTTTTACCTGAGAAATGCAACTCAATATTTATTGCCCTGATTCTGCACTTTTTAGAAATATCCAACATGTGGCCCTAGTGTGCTAATGGACTGACAGGCCTCATATGCAAAGGATCACCTAGTGTATTTTGGGGCCTTCTTTTTGTTAGAATATACTTTAGGCACCATGTCAGGTTTGAAGAGGTCATGTGGTGCCAAAACAAAAGAAACACCCCCCAAAATACCCCATTTGGGAAACTACACCCCACAAGGAATTCATCTAGGGGTTTAGTGAGCATTTTGACCCCACATGTGTTTCATAGATTTTATTAGAATTTGGACGTGAAAATGAAAAATGTAATTTTTTTTCCAATAAGATGTAATTTTAGCTAAAAAAAAAACACCAATGTCCACAAGGAATAAAGAAGAACAAGCCCCCTAAAACCTGTAAAGCAACTTCTCTGATGTATGGAAATATGTGGGCAAAAACTGCAGTTTGTGCACATGGCAGGGCTCAGTATAGAATAAGCGCCATTTGGCTATTGGAGCACAGATTTTGCTGGATTGGTTTTTCTGCACCATGTCGCATTTTCAAAGCCCCTGTGGGACCAAAACAGTGTAAATTACCAAAAAGTGACTCCATTTGGGATACTACACCCCTTGAGGAATTAATCTAGGGGTGTAGCGAGCATTTTGACCCCACAGGTGTTTCGTCGATTTTATTAGAATTAGGCAGTGAAAATAAAAGTTACATTTTTTCCCAATAAGATGTAACTTTAGTTCAAATTTTTTAATTCTCTCAACAAATAAGGTAGAATAGGCACCCCAACATTTGTAAAGCAATTTCTCCCAAGTACGGCAATACCCCATATGTGGTCATAATCTGCTGTTTTGGCACACAGTAGGGCTCAGAAGGGAAGGAGCGCCATTTGGCTTTTGGAATGCAGATTTTGCTGAATTGGTTTCTGGGCGCTATGTTGCATTTGCAAAGCCCCTGTGGGATCAAAACAGTGGTCACACTCTGCACCTTTGCCATTTGGGGAATTTCGCTGGGAAAGTGTTGTCCTGGTATAATACGGACACCCTCGCTTCCAGCAGATCTGTTTGGGCCCTTCCTGGTTCCCTAATTTTGTGGCCTTGATAAATCGCCTTTTGAAACAGAAGAAATTTTCCCGTTGGGCCTGCACAACTGCATTTTCTTTCCTGACATATTGGAGCATTAGGGTGTATTCACATCAGCGTTAGTTTCCGCTGAGGGGTTCCGTCGGAGGTTTCCGTCTGGTTAACCCCTCAGTGGAATGTCAAATGTAAACATCAGCTTCTGTTTTCCTCACCATTAAACTCAATGGTGACGGAAACTTAGCTAATGGTTTCCGTCTGTCACCAGTCGACTTCGCTATTGATTCCGTCCAAATCAACGGAACCCTGTCACAATGGTGACAGACGGAAACCATGAGGGAAACGGAAGCTAAGGTTTCAATTTGCCTTTCCGCTGAGGGGTTAACCCGACGGAAACCGCAGACGGAACCCCCCCCCCCCCAATGGAAGAGCAACGCTGATGTGAACAGGCCCTTAGTGACGGACATTCAGGTTTTTTTTTTAAGTTGGTTCACTAAATTTTACATAGCGTAGCTTTATAGTTTTAGTCTAAAGTTACTGCAGTATAATTTTTATACTACAGTTTTTTTATTACGAATACATAAGGTTACAAATTTAGCATCAGTTAGGCTTCGTTCACTGCTTGACGGATGCCACACTGATTGCAACGTGATGTAAAATATCTTGTTTTTTGATTGATCAGTTTAACGGATCCGTCAAAAAAACGGACACTTTCTCTCAGTTTGCCATCAGTTATACTCCGTTGTAACGGATAAGTTTGTTTGTATTGTTTTGTCTAGAAGGACTATAAAAACCAGAACAAATTCCAAGAACTTCAGTCTGGACAAGATATTTTCAGAGGAGAGTACATTCTGTTTCTGCTCCAGATTTTCCTGTTCTGCACTTTCAACATGTTTCCTGCTTATCTAATTTTCAGTTTTGATGTGTGGATCTTGAGGATGAGGAGGAGAAATTTGGAGAGGGAGAGACGGCGACGGAGATATTGGGTCCACTCCATAACTTCGACAAGGATGACCAGCGGTGTTTATTCTACCTTATACCGTAATCTCTGCGAACATCCAGACAAGTTTAGTGACTACCTGCGCATGAGTGTTTCAAGTTTTGACCATCTCCTGCAGCGTGTTTCGCAATGACTTTAGAGAGAAGACACTTCCGTAAGAGCATTCCACCAGATGACCGGCTAATCGTTACCCTGTGGTAAGTTTAAATCTTTAAAACAAAAAAAATTATTTAATGATTTATTTTATGGGCAGTGCTATTTTGCTGTAGATCTTCAAAGAGAAATTACAGCAAGAAGGAAAAGCAATGTATTATAAATGACAAAGAATATTTCTATAATGACACGTTTGATTCTTTCAACTGTGTTTTCTTAAATTTTTATTGTTTTATTCTGCGTTTTATATATTTTTCTCTTATTTCTGTTTTTCCTTTAAAGTTTTTGGCAACAGGAGAAAGCTTCTCATCCCTTCATTTTCAATTTAGACTTGGGAAGTCTACTATTTCATACATCGTGCGGGACACATACCAAGCCTTATGGGATGTACTACGTGATGACTATATTCCGCATCCCTCTACCCAGCAATGGAAGTTGCAGACAAGTTTTTGGAGGTCATGCAATTCCCAAACTGTGTTGGTGCTATGAATGGAAAACATATTTGGAAACAGAAGACTTCAGGAACTGGATCGGAGTACTTAAATTACAAGAAGTACTTTTCCATTATTGTTATAGCCATTGCAGATGCAGAATATCGATTTGTTGCTGTGGATGTTGGGTCATTTGGCCAAACAAATGACTCCAGCATATTGAAGAACTTTGGATTACCTTCACCAATGACATCTGGGAATGATGGACCTCCAATGCCCTTTGTTTTTGTTGGCAATGAGGCCTTTCAGATGTGTGGCAACTTGTTTAAACCATACGCCAGCCGTGCGCTCAACTACAAGAAGCAAATTATCAACTATAGACTTACAAATACAATGACAATGAATACAATGTTTTTTGGGTATTTCAGTAGATTAATCACACGGAACACAGTTTGTCCAATTTAACCCCTTAATGACCGGGCATGTTTGTACCTTAATGACCAAGCCAGATTTGTCAAATCTGGTATGTCTGACTTTATCAGAGAATAACTCTGTGAAAGTTTTGAATATCCAAGTAATTCTGACATTGTTTTTTCGTCACATGTTGTACTTTATTTTAGTGGTAAAAGTAGACTGATACGATTTGCGGAAATTAATTAAAAAATTGAAAAATTGAAGAAATTTTGTAAAAATTACCATTTTCCCCTATTTTTAACTGCAATATGTCACATATGTACACACATACTGTACAATTTTTTTAATTAAATATATATTTCTATCTCTTTACTCCATTTTGGCAGCACTTTTGAAAAAATAAAATAAATTTTCAGCAATTTAGAGGACTTACAAATTGAATAATAATTTTATAAATTTTGAAGTACATTTTGTTTTCCGGCACCAAGCCAGGTTTTCAGAGGCTCATAGGTCTCAGAGTGATGGAAACCCCCACAAATGACCCCATTTAGAAAACTAGACCCCTTAAGGTATTTACCTAAGGGTATAGTAAGTATTTTGACCCCACAGTTTTTTGCTAAATTTAATACATAGCAGGTGAAAAAAAATATAATTTCACTTTTTTCATAAAAGTATCAGTTTGAAGACCAATTTCTTTGTAAAGCGACCATGAGAATGAAGAAACACACCACAAAATCTATCACCCTGTTTCTCCTGTTTTCAAAAATACCAACATTGTGGCCCTAATGCGCTGCCTGGACACACGGCAGGACCCAAAATGAAGGGAGCACCCGGAGGCTTTCAGGACTCATATTTTGCTTGAAAATGTTTTAGGCCCCAATGTACATTTGGAGAGGCTTTGAGCTGCCAGAATGATAGAAACTCCCCATAAACGACCCCATTTCGAAAACTAGACCCCTTAAGGTATTTATCTAGGGGTATAGTTAGCATTTTGACCACACAGGTTTTTCGCTAAATATATTGAAATTAGTCTGTAAGAATTAAAATGTACTTTTTTTCTGAAACAACATAGAAATTTTTATTATTTACAAGGAATAACGAAGAAAATGCACCCCAACATTTGTAAAGCAATGTCTCCCGATTACGACAATACCCCATATGTGGTAATAAACTGCTGTTTGGACCCACAGCAGGGCTCAGAATGGAAGGAGCGCCATTTGGATTTATGATTTTGCTGGAATGTTTTTCGGTGCCATGTCGCATTTGCAATGCACTGGAGGGACCAAAACAGTGGAAACCCACCAAAAGTGACCCCATTTTGGAAAAACCTTCAAGGAATTTTTCTAGGGGTATAGTGAGCATTTAGACCCCACGGGTCTTTTGCAGAGTTTATTAGAATTAGGGCGCGAAAATTAATATCAAAATTTTTTCCACTAAAATGTTGCATTTTCTCATTTTCACAAGGGATAAAGGAGGAAAAAAACAACCATTTTTTTATAAAGCAATTTCTCCCGAGTACGGAAATACCCAACATGTTGTCATACGTTTTTTCATTAGAAATGAATTAACCCTTTCAGGACTGATCCATTTTTTGCTTTCATATTTTAGATTTTCACTCCCCGCTTTCCAAGAGCCATAACTTTTTTATTTTTCCATCAATAGAGTGGTGTGAAGGCTTATTTGTTGCGGGACAATCTGTAGTTTTCATTGGTACCATTTTGGGGTACATGCGATTTTTTTTGATCACTTTTTATTAAATTTTTTTGCAATCCTGAGCAAAAAACAGGAATTCTGACACCGTTTTTTTAGGTTTTTTTTTGCGGCGCTCACCGTACGCAATAAATGACATTTTTAATTTATTCTGCGGGTTGGTACGATTACGGCGATACCATATGTATATAGGTTTGGTCCTTTTTTTTAGCGTTTGCGCAATAAAATGACTTATTTATAAAAAAAAAAAATTCTGTGTCTCACCATATTCTGAGAGCCATAATTTTTTAATTTTTTTAGTCAAAAAAGCTGTGTAAGGGCTTGTTTTTTGCGGGACGGATAGAAGTTTTTATTGGTACTATTTTCGGGTACATGCGACTTTTTGATCACTTTTTATTCTTTATTTAGGGAGCGGTGGTGACCCAAAAAATTGCGATTCTGTCGTAGTTTTTTATTGATTTTTTTTGGGGTGTTCATCGTGCGGGAAAAATAACATTATAGTTTTATAGTTGGGTTCGTTACGAACGCGGTGATACCAGATATGTGTACTTTTTTAACGTGTTCATTTTTTTTCTATAATAAAAGTCTTATTATAGGAAAAAAAGCATTTAGTGTTTATAGAACTTATAACTTTTATTTTTACACTTTTTTTAAAACATTTTTATTACTTTTTTTTACTTTTTTAACTTGTCCCACTAGGGGACACTTAGTCTTGCAGCTTTGATCGCTGCTAGAGTACATTACACTACACACGTAGTGTAATGTACTCTAAGGGTATGTTCACACGGCGGGGGTCCGTAACGGCTGAAATTACGGGGATGTTTCAGCCTGAAAACATCCCCGTAAATTCAGCCGTAACGGCATGTGCAGGCGCTTGAACGGCGCGTCAATTACGGCCGTAATTAGCGCTGCTATTCATTGGAGTCAATGAATAGCGGCTCCAATTACGGCCAAAGAAGTGACAGGTCACTTCTTTGACGCGGGCGTCTATTTACGCGCCGTCATTTGACAGCGGCGCGTAAATATACGCCTCGTGTGAACAGACAAACGTCTGCCCATTGCTTTCAATGGGCAGATGTTTGTCAGCGCTATTGAGGCGCTATTTTCGGGCGTAATTCGGGGCAAAAACGCCCGATTTACGTCCGTAAATAGGCCGTGTGAACATACCCTTACTGTCATTGTGACGTGACTGTCACACTGACAGGAAGCAGAGGAGGAACGGCCGGAGGCTGTTCCTCCGAGGCTTCCGTGCATGGCAACCCGGAGGTCATTATCTGACCTCCGATTGCCGTGACAAGCATCGGTAGCCCCCACGATCACTTCGTGGGGGCTGCTGATGTGCTTCAAACCACTTAAATGCGGCGACGGCAATCCGTCGCCGCACTTAAGGGGTTAACTGCCGAAATCAGCGGCGATGGTCCGCTGTCCGGCAAGACTAATGTCTCAGCTGTCGGGGACAACTGTCAGCGCGGGTCTGTCACTCTGTGTTTACACAGAGTGACAGTTTGAAATGCGGACGAAAATGTACGTCATGGTGCGGGAACTAGCAGCCGACCATGACGTACATTTTCGTCCTTGGTCGTTAAGGGGTTAAGACCTTTACCTTTATATGTTAAAATTAAATTATCAATAAAATGATTAATAACATCAAAACTATGAAGATTGTTTTTTTGTTTTGTTTTCTTCAATAATCAAAAGTGAAATTTTCAAATGTGTTCATGTTTTTTTCAAACAAAATTACAATATATAAAAACTAAATTTACCTTTATTCACGCTGGGGGAGGCAGATACATGCCTTTGTCTGCTGACCCCTCTATCTTGAGTTTCTTCCGTAATGCCACTCTGAAAAATCTTGCGCTCTCTGGAAGTACTACAGGAGTAGATTGGTGAGGGGTTTGGAGAGAATAAGAATCGGTAAAGAAGGAAAGAGTTGAGTGCGAGGTGTGGAAGGTGTAGGAAACGAGGTAGGTAGAGGAAAATGAGAAGATGGAGAGTGAGCAGAGGAGAAAGAGTGAGAATGAGCGGATTGAGAGTGTGAAGGTGGGTTGGAATGTGTTGGTGTAAAGGATTGTGAGTGGGGTTGGGAATGAGAGGAGGAATGTGCTTGGGATGGGGGATAAGACTGGGATGGGGGGCGGTGTAGACAGACAGTTTGAGCGAGTGTCACCCAGCACTCCAATATCTGTTCAGGTGTCATTTGCTCCACCCAAGGAATGAGAGTTTCGAAGAAATGATGACTAGTTGTAGGGAAATTTGTCACTCCCACGCCCTCCGAACGACGAATTAGATGTAAAATCTGCTCCCTAAAAGTAGTCAATCTGTTCATCTAATCTCAGCAAGGCATCCCTACAGTATCTTGTGAGATCCTCCCATTCACTTGGGCGTCTCCTACCAGGTCTCTCCCACCTTAACAGATTCTCAAAATTTGTGTGAATTAATGATCTGCCTGTTAAGGCGGAAGAGGCTTCTGGTAGGGGAGCACCAGTGCCCTGAACAGACATTTGGGGGATAGAGGGGCCAGCAGAGTTGTCCTCTCTAGTGATCGCTTCACGAAGGACTTCAGGCTCTCGAGTACTCGATGTTGTCCTAAAAAGAAATAAAAATGAAATAAATATGTATAACAGGCTATAAGTAGTAGGATTCAAACTACTTGAACGATTTAGGTTGCTTATGCCATGTACCATGATTTGCTTGCACATAGTCAATAGTATTTTTTCTTTTTAATTTTTTTGAAATCGTGAGAATAATTACCTAACATAACAGGTACGTAGAATAGCATATTTAACAAAATTAAGATCATATATATACATATATGTGTTAAGGATCTGCCAGGCACAGCTTCTGTATCCACGCCCATAGGTAATCAGTCTGCACCTGCTTCTATGTCTGTGAGACTGACTCCATCTTCCACCACTCAGGATGGTAGGCTTAGGAGTGGGAGAGCCTATCACAGCCTGGCCAGACGGAGCTAGTTCCCGCCCCCTGTCTATTTATACCTGCCTTTCCTGTTCCTCCTTGCTTGTGATTCTTCTTGTGTGCTTTCCTGGCCCTGCTGCAGCTTCTTTGAATATTTGACCCTGCTTCATATTGACCCTGGCTTACTGACTACTCTCCTGCTCTGCGTTTGGTACCTCGTACACTCCTGGTTTGACTCGGCTTGTTCACTACTCTCCTGCTCTGCGTTTTGTACTTCGTACACTCCTGGTTTGACTCGGCTCGTTCACCACTCCTGTTGCTCACGGTGTCACGTGCACTGATAGAGCGTAGGGACCGTCGCCCAGTTGTACCCCGTTGCCTAGGGCGGGCCGTTGCAAGTAGGCAGGGACTGAGTGGCGGGTAGATTAGGGATCACTTGTCTGTTTCCTTACCCCCATCATTACAATATGTTCATAAGCTCGATGTAGATCTACAATATAGATTTTTAAAAATAGGGACCGGGATTACAGTGTGTATATTATTGTACATAGGAAGCAGTGTTTTAGTAGTTCAAATCTTGTATATAGCATTCAGTTTAGAACTTTTATTAATGGGTTTGTACAGCATTAATTACTTCTGCATAAAGGGCAGTATTATAGTAGTTATATTCTTGTACATATGGGGCAGTATTACAGTAGTTCTATTCTTGTACAAAGTATACAGTATTAAAGTAGTTATATTCTTGTATATAGGAGCCAGCATTACAGTAGTTATATTCTTGAATATAGGAGCCAGTATTGTAGCAATTATATTCATGTACATAGGGAGCAGAAATATAGTATTTATATTTACCCTTTCACCTATGACAGCACCCCTGGAGGGACATCCCATTCGCTGGACAGGAAGCCTAAGGATATAAAAAAGGACACACCTCTCCACCCACCTAGTCAGGTTTCCGGTCCTCCGGATGGGATTGTTCTGTTAGGAAAAGAAGCACATCTCCATGAGTTGCAGACCCCCTAGCAAGGTTTTTACCTTTTCTCCCTAGGGTGCCTCTGGAAGGTGTAAGTCTCCTTGGAGGGAGCAACCTTAAGTCTGGGTTTGGTTACTCCTTCCTCTCCCAGTCCATCGCTTCCGTCCCTGGAGGTAGTTTTAAGTCCCACGAGGTGAGACCTTCCTCTGGAGGGAGAGCGGTTCTCCCAGGGGCCTTACTTGGTTCCCTAGTCGGGCCGGCACGCATGCCCAGTGTTGGGGGCTTTCGGCGCACTCTGTGCAAATCTTCCAGTCACCGCGACGCGTCACTTCCGGCAGAGTGACGCGCCCTATTCCAGGAAACGTTGGTTTCTGCGGCCCCAAAGGGAGGAGGGGCTCCAGGTGTCTGTAGCAGAGAACCTCCCCAGCCAATCCAAGGCCTATCTAGGCCTGAACAATATGGAGCCTCAGTCTCCAGCATCTCCTTCCATAATGGAAACGACAGGAGAAGCAACAGGACGCACTGACCGCTCGGATGCCACAAGATCCTCCAGGTCCTAGGGAAAAACTGGATAAAACCCGTAACAAGGAGTGTGCAGTTTGTAATACAAAAACTAGCAGCCTCTTAAAATAAAAGACTTTTCCAGAATTGTTTACATAAAATAATCACGGAAGAATCTACAAGTCTGGCCTCGAGCATTAAAGAGATTGTGAGGGCAGAAGTTAGGAACTCCCTAAAGTCCCTAAAGGAACAGAAGGATCTTCCATCCATCTTGTCTGGTCAGGTAGATCTATCCGATTCCTCTGCTGAAGAGGATTTTCAGCTAGAAAAAGATGAAGAGCTGAGCTCTTCAGATTATTCCTCAGACGAGGACGGGGAGGGGGATTTGTTCTTAGCAGAAGACGTAGACCAGCTTCTTAAAACCGTAAGAGCAACTATGAACATCGATGACCCCAAAGAACCTCGTTCCGCCCAGGACATAATGTCTGAAGGCTTAGGGCCTAGAAAACAGTGAAACTTTCCCATTCATAAGAATGTATGAAGCCTCATTAAAAGGGAATGGAAAAATCCAGATAGGAAAGTTGGTATTCCCAAATTTCTTAAGAGGAAATATCCCTTTGAGGAAGGACTGGGATAATGCCCCAGTGGCAAAAATATCAAGGAAGAATGCTCTTCCATTTGAGGATCTAGGCTCTTTATTCGATCCCATTGATAGGAAAGCCGATTACTACCTCAAGAGAACCTGGGAAGCTTCTACGGGGGTTTTTAAGCCAGGCATTGCCACCACTTGTGTGGCTAGGTCTCTAAAGATATGGCTAGCGCACTTAGAGCTCCAACTTAGAGATAAGACTTCTAGGAATCAGATCTTCTCCTCCCTTCCAATGTTATCTAAGGCAGCAGATTTGTTGACCGACGCCTCGGTAGATTCTATTCGCCTCTTTGCCAGATCAGCGGCTCTCTCAAACTCCACCAGGAGGGCTATTTGGCTAAAAACCTGCAAGGGTGACACTGGGTCAAAAGGGAAGCTATGTGCCTATTCCCTGCTCTGGTGATTATTTGTTTGGACCCCCGCTAGATGACCTATTAGAAAAAGCGTCTGATAGGAAGAAGGGGTTCCCTACACAAGGGAAACCAATGGATTCCTTTCATTCCAGGAGGCTTAATAAAAGACCTAACCCTAGGGGACAGGAGTCTAGGCCCTCAAAATTTCCTAAGAAAAACAAGGGCTTCCTTTTCAGGCCTCAAAACGACCCCAAAAACAGAGACCACCAGCAATGATGCCAGAAAGCCCATGGTGAGGGATCATCTATCCAGGTATTACAAAAATTGGGAAGAAATAACATCAAATCCGTGGATCCTAGGAATTATAAAAACTGGGTACGTCCTAGAATTAGGATCTCTTCTCCCAAACAGATTCTTTTCCACAAAGACCCTAAAGAATTTAGAGAAACAAGAAGTTTTAGAGGCAGAAATTCTGTCACTTATAAGAAAAGGGGTTCTAATTCAAGTCCCAAATGCAGAGGCAGGCCAGGGCTTTCATTCCCCTCTCTTCCTGGTGAAGAAACCAGAAGGGAAATACAGGGTCATAATAAATCTAAAGGATTTGTTCTCTTATCTGACATACAAAAATTTCATATGGAAGGCATTCCTTCTACTATAAATCTCCTCTCCAAAGATTGTGTGATGGCATCACTAGACCTGGAGGATGCATATCATCATGTGCCAATATGCAGTCCTCACCAGAAATATCTAAGAATAGCAGTGACCCTCAACAAGTCTTTGTTTCACCTTCAGTACAGAGTCCTTCCCTTTGGCATTTCACAAGCCCCAAGGGTGTTCTCAAAGATAATAGCAGAAATGACATATATCAGGACGAGGGACATCCTCCTGATTCCCTACCTGGACGATTTTCTAATAATGGCAGAAACATCTCAGGCCTGATCCAACAGATAAAAATAATTTGCTCCATCCTAACGAATTTAGGATGGAAGATAAATCTAAAAAAAGTCAAATTTAATCCCATCAACCAGATGTATCTGTCTAGGGATTCTGCTAGATTCCTCCAGGCAGATGTCCTTTCTTCCAGAAGGGAAGATCAATCCCCTGATAGACAGGGTCTCAGAGCTACAGTATATTTAGACCATATGACCTCTTTCAGGGAAGCTATGTCCGTGCTGGGCCTCATGACGTCACGCATCCCAGCAGTATTATGGGCTCCCTTCAGATCCAGGGCCCTACAATAGGACATTTTAAATCAGTGGGACAAGAACAGTCTCTCCCTAGATCAATCCCTCCACATATCATTAGCAGCCAGGCTGTCTCTCAGATGGTGGTTGAAAAGGGAAAACCTCAGGCGGGGCATCCCATGGATAACAACCCCTACTCTAAATATAACTACGGATGCGAGTCCTTGGGGATGGGGAGCTCAATACGACACCTCTTTTCTTCAGAGTCAGTGGGATCACCAAACCATGCAGAGGTCCTCCAACTTCAAGGACCTGGCAGCAGTTATTAAAACTATGAAAAACTCTATACTAGCAATTTCAGGTCAGAATTTAAAGATATATTCGGACAACATGACGAGTCATCAGTGGGGGACGAGATCTGTTCCCCTGATGGTTTTATCTTCCCAGATATTTTCTCTGGCAGAGCACCATCTGTTGACCCTCTCAGCTGCCACCTAAAGGGAATGGACAACCAGGTAGCAGACTTCCTAAGTCGAGAAAGGTTACGCCAGTCAGACTGGTCTCTGAATACGGAAATATTTCAGAAGATTGTTTACAGATGGGGGATTCCCTCAATAGACCTGTTTGCGTCCGGAGGAAACAGGAAGGTCAAGAGATTCTTCTCCCTGGATCCATCAGAAAACCCAACGGCAATAGATGCATTCTCCCAGTGTTGGAGTCAAGAGAGGGGTTATGCCTCCCCCCCTATGTTTTCTCCCAAGGGTGATCAGAAAATCAGGGAAGACAAAGCTTCAATAATACTGATAGCCCCCTTCTGGCCAAAGAGACCATGGTTCACATGGTTAAGGAAAATGTCCTCAGACCAACCTTGGATTCTCCCGACTCTACCAGATCTCCTATACCAGGGCCCAGTCATGCAACCTGAAATTCAAAAGCTTTATCTGACAGCCTGGAGACTGAAAGGGTAATCCTTAAACAGAGAGGGTTCTCAGAGTCTATCATTTCTACTCTGCTAGCAAGTAGGAAAAAGGTTACATCTGAAATATATCTAAGGGCCTGGAAAGCATTTACAAATTTTGCAGGGGTGAACATAAATACTCTAACCAAACCAGATATCCCTTTGATTTTCTCCAGGCAGGATTAAATAAGAACCTCAAGCCCAGCACCTTAAAGGTTTATATATCCGCACTAAGTTTCTTCTTTGATTTCAGATTTGCGGAAAACCCCTGGGTTAGGAGATTCCTGACAGCCTCCTCTATACTTAAGCCCCAGATTAGATGCTCAGTTCCCCCTTGAGACTTAAATATTGTTATCCAGGTCATGACAAATCCACCGTTCGAACCAATAGACTCTATAACCATAAAGATACTGACACTCAAAATGACGTTCTTGTTAGCCATTACATTGGCCAGTAGAGTAAGTGAGATTCAGGCCCTTTCTGCTTTTTCTCCATATACTCTACCATTAGATCATTAGATGACAGGGTCATCTTAAAAACCTTAACAAAGTTTCTTCCTAAAATGATCTCTCTGTTTCATCTAGACTAAGAAATTGTTCTTCCATCTTTTTGTAATTCCCCGAAAAATCAGAGGGAACAGCATTTTAACTGCCTGGACATAAGGGGGTGCCTAGTCCAACACCTAGAAATCACTAAAGATTTAAGAACCTCAGAAAATGTGCTTGTCCAGTTCCAGGGTCCCAACAAGGGTTCGGCAGCCAGTAGATCCACTATAGCGAGATGGATTAAACAGGCTATACATTTAGCCTATGTAAGTCATAATCTCCAGCCTCCAGAGTTCTTCGGATCCCACTCCACCAGGGCTGTGTCCACTTCCTGGGCTGAGAGAGCAGAGGCCCTCCTAGATCAGATATGCAAGGCTGCTACATGGAGCTCTCCTCATACATTCCTCAAGCATTACCGATTACAACTGCATACAGCCTCTGACTTGGCCTTTGGTAGAAAGGTACTACAAGCTATGGTCCCACCCTAAATTTTGACTTCTATTGTACATCTCAAGGGGTGCTGTCATAGGTGAAAGGGTAAAAGATTGACTACTTACCGGTAATCGGTTTTTCATGAACCTATGACAGCACCCCTCTGTTACCCTCCCTAATAGCGTATACAGTCCTCATAAGGTTGAGTTCCAACATGAGTACAAAGGTATTCCTTGTAAATACTGTATATATGAAGGTGTGAGGTAATTCCACTTGGGTGGCGCAAAAAAAAAAAAAAAAATATATATATATATATACTAAACTAATATATAAACTAAACTAATTCTCATCATGAGTTCTTTCTAAGACTGGGTGTGTGGAGAGGTGTGTCCTTTTTTTTATATCCTCAGGCTTCCTGTCCAGTGAATGGGATGTCTCTCCAGGGGTGCTGTCATAGGTTCATGAAAAACAGATTACCGGTAAGTAATCAATCTTTTTTGTATATAGGGCAGTATTATAGTCGTTATACTAGCCACCACTGGTATAGTGCGCCCTCCGAATGAAGTGGTCTGGTCAACAACCAACTGAAATACAGATTAATAAATAAAGATTAATTAATATTTCATTGTATCTAACAATAACTTAGTGTGTATGTATATATATATATATATATATATATATATATATATATAATTGTATATATAGCGGAAAAAGAATGGCGACAGCACACTGTGACACTAATGCCACCTAAACCACTAAATATAAATAAATATGCATTACTGCTAAATCTACTTATAATAGGGTGGTTCTTAGTGCACATTTTGATCAAAAAATATGAAGCGAGAAATAACGGAGATGGAGGAAAGACGCCAAGAAATTGTATCCGGAGGTCATGCCGTTGCGAAAAAACTCAAAAACGATGACTGATTTGCAGAGATGGCGTCCCCTAGCACAAGAGAGAAAGGCAAAGAAAAACAGGATAAAGAAGCAAAAGTAACCGCACCATCGGCACCAGTCTCCAGACTCAGAAATGCCGCCAGAGACTAGGGAGACCGGCAGCGAAGAGGAGGAGAAACCAAAAGTGGTAAAGAAGGTGGTGGAGGGTTATAATATCCATTTACCTCCCACCTCGTAATCTGAAGGCAGCTCCGAGTCAGAGGACGAGCGTCCCACGGATGTGCTCACCCAGATCCAGGAGCTGGAATCCCCGGTATCAATGCAGGGATTTTGCTTCAGTTCGGAGCTGCCCGCTGAGACCGGCAAGAGGAAGAAGGGGAAGCGGAGGAAGAAAGCTGACACAGGACAGATGAGGCTGGTATACAAACTGCAGTCTCCCCTGCACTCCGGACCAGAGAATATCTCGGTTCGGGCTGCAGATCCTGCAAAACCCCCAGTTTCGGCTTCTGTAGTGGGCCGGAATGGGTAAGCGAGGAGAAAATCACGAGGCCAGGCGAAATGGCGCCAGACGCCGTTCTTTGTAAAGGGGGCGGTGCCAGTGCTGTCACGTTAAGGGGCGTGGTCCCAAGGCTGGCGGAAGGCGAGCCCCTGAAGCTGGCAAATGGCGTGAGGCAGCGGAAGGGGCGGACCGGAAACCGCCGGTGCGTTCCTGGGATTCAGCTGACCGGAAGTCAGCCAGCCATGCAACATCCGGGCCGGCTGATGAGACAGAGCAATGGTCAGCTGCTGCCTCGTACAGAGACGGAGCGGACAGGAGCGTTAAGCAGGCTGGTAGCCACCGCGCTTTGGAAAGGGGGAGTGGCTCTAAAACCACTGCCCAGGTTGGGGGCGGTTTAATAGTAATTCCGCAGTTGACATTGCCGCAAGGTTCTGTCAGAGATGTAACGCCTCCCCCTTCAGTTGCCATGGACACCACTGATGCGGAGGGTAGCGTGGAGGTACCGCTCATAACATTTTGCGGTCCCTCCACAAAAGCACATGATGAGTTTGTAATTGGATTGAGAATTGGCTCAAGGACCATATCCAGAGAGTTGTGGTAAATGATTCCTACTCTGAATGGTCCCCGGTAATAAGTGGTGTACCCCAGGGTTCAGTGCTGGGACCGCTATTATTCAACTTATTTATTAATGATATAGAGGATGGGATTAATAGCACTATTTCTATTTTTGCAGATGACACCAAGCTATGTAATATAGTTCAGTCTATGGAAGATGTTCGTGAATTGCAAGCGGATTTAAACAAACTAAGTGTTTGGGCATCCAGTTGGCAAATTAAGTTTAATGTAGATAAATGTAAAGTTATGCATCTGGGTACCAACAACCTGCATGCATCATATGTCCTAGGGGGAGCTACACTGGTGGATTCACTTGTTGAGAAGGATCTGGGTGTACTTGTAAATCATAAACTAAATAACAGAATGCAGTGTCAATCAGCTGCTTCAATGGCCAGCAGGATATTGTCGTGTATTAAAAGAGGCATGGATTCGCGGGACAGGGATGTAATATTGCCACTTTACAAAGCATTAGTGAGGCCTCATCTAGAATATGAAGTTCAATTCTGGGCTCCAGTTCATAGAAAGGATGCCCTGGAGATGGAAAAAAATACAAAGAAGAGCAACGAAGCTAATAAGAGGCATGGAGAATCTAAGTTATGAGGAAAGATTAAAAGAATTAAACCTATTTAGCCTTGAAAAAAGACGACTAAGGGGGGACTTGATTAATTTATATAAATATATTAATGGAACATACAAAAAATATGGTGAAATCCTGTTCCATGTAAAACCCCCTCAAAAAACAAGGGGACACTCCTTCCGTCTAGAGAAAAAAGGTTCAACCTGCAGAGGCGACAAGCCTTCTTTACTGTGAGAACGGTGAATTTATGGAATAGCCTACAGCAGGAGCTGGTCACAGCAGGGACAGTAGATGGCTTTAAAAAAGGGTTAGATACTTTCCTAGAACAAAAAAGTATTAGCTCCTATGTGTAGAAATGTTTCCCTTCCCTTTTCCCGTCCCTTGGTTGAACTTGATGGACATGTGTCTTTTTTCAGCCGTACTAACTATGTAACTATGTAACTATGATGCGGTGGAGAAAATAGAGGAGGGGCTAAAGTAAAAGAGAAATATAATAACATAGAGCCAGACCTGGTTAGGAATGTGTCAAATGTAAATAAAGATGTGATGGGTGTTGGTGGTAGAATGTGTATAGGTGATAGGGCTCAACCAGGGGATTAGGGGGGTCGGGTGCTCCCTCTAATACTGCTCCCAGCAGATCTTATGCTGGAGTCGTGGGGTGGGGACCGCCCGCTCACCCTTCCTCATCCTCAGGCCCCAGGGATGGTAACTTGCAACAATGTCTCCTGGAGGCCTTAAGGGAGGGGAAGCAGACCCTAACAGTAGGGGGTGTGCAGGGAGACCTATCCTCTTGGATAGAGAGGTACGGTCTGAATGCCTTCCAAGAGACGAGGAGAGATCAATGGTCGCTCCCAACAACCGGGCCGGCCACTGCCAGGAGAAATGTAGTCCATCTCCGGAGGCGTGGCAATGATGCGTGCCCTCCTAGAAAGAGGGTGGTGGAGCTGCTACTGGAGATGGGCTTCAAGGTGAGTGACATCTTTGCCTTGATACATCCTCATGGTACGGCTGAGTTTGACGTCAGCTTTGTTCACCCGGGGGGCCTTGAGGTATTCTGGGGCAACTACAAGCTGATGAAAAGCGAGCCCGGCTGGCGGGATTTTGCTGTACAAGCAATATCCCGCCAGAATGGTCTCAAGAAGATGACCGTTCTTACCCATAACGAGTCACTTTCTTGCGTTGACATCATGACCTGGTTGAGCAGATATGGTGAGGTGGCGGAGATGCCAAGGAAGAACTTGGACGAATTTGGCATCTGGTCAGGGGCCTGAACATTTATGGTCAAACTTAAACGTCTGGAGCAAACTGTGTCCCACATTCCATCCTCCGCTTTTCTCGGGAGGGATCGTATCGTGGTCTTCTACCAGGGGCAACCAAAGCGGTGACCCTTGAGCGCGGGCTGCCCTGTGCAGAATTGCGCTCATTGTGGAGGGGTAGGCCTTCTGACTGCATCGTGTGACCAGGTTAGGTGTCATCTGTGTGGTGACCTAGGTCACCCGTTCAGTAGGTGTCCTCGCTCTGTGGTCAATGCGTTCTCCAAATCTGTAGCGGAAGAAAGTGGGGTGGCTTCTGCAGGTGAGGAGTCATGCGGAGATGGCGGAGCCCAAGGGCAAGTGAAGAATACCAAGAGAGGCCCCCTTCTTACCAGCGGAGGTTGGAGAAAATGAGAAAGGAAAGGGAGCGGAGAGAAGCCCAGGCAACTGGGGTGATCTCTGGCCCTGACCTGGACCCTGCCCCAGAAACAGATGCCCTTGGGGAGACCGATCTGAACGAGGAGATCAGGAGAATCTGGAGAGAGTGAGTGGCTGAAGACTCCCAGTCCTCCCAATATGAAAGTGTTGGTGAGGAGGAGAGAGCCAAGAACAGCTGGCTCTGCCCTGACCATGGAAGGCAGGACCTGCAACCCTCTGGGTCTCTCCCCCAGCCGCTACCAAGCCCTTGTGGATATTCCAGCTCCTCAAAGCGAGGAGGAGAGTGAGGTAGGGGTCTCTAGGGACGCTGAGCACCCTCCCTTGCAAGGTGCACTGGCCTCAGGGGCGGGGGTTACCATGGAGTCGGAGGATAAGGAAGGGAAGGCAAAATGTCCTGAAGATATGGACTCTTCTGTTTAAAGAAAAAGAGGAAAGGGGAACAAGTCTGAGGGGTCCTCCTCGGACAAAGAAAATCAGGGTGGGAAGAGGAAAGCTGTCTAACACAATCATCTTAGATGGCAGAACCCGCACCGTTGACGCTGGCATAGATTAACGTTGCCAGCATTAAGTCTGATACGGCTAGATTTGCAGCCTTTGATTTTCTTGGCCGAGTTAAAGCCGACATTTTGTTTTTGCAGGAGACCAGGCTGTCACTTTTGGCAGACATCGTAAAAGCTAGGAGGGAATGGCGACGCGGGCCCTCCTACTGGTCTCTTGCGGCTGAGCCGTATAGCGGTGTGGCGGTTCTTTTCACCATACCGGTAACATGCCGATGGATGATTGAGTTAGAAATGGGGAGGTGCTTGATCTTAGATGTTCTCATGAGGGGGCAAGAACTAAGATTAATTAATATCTATGGTCCCCAGACCAAGTGGGACAGGAAAAGCCTCTTCATGAAAATTAAGCCTTTCCTTTTTACGAGTTATCTTTGGAGTGGATTGTTTTTTACTGTCGTTAGACCCCGAGACAGAGGAGTTTCCAGAGATAGACTGACTTATGATAGTGTAGCATTAGATAGCATAGTTAGCGATGCTCGCCTGGTGGATATCCACATCAGGCATACCCCAGGTCACTCGGGTTTCACCTATCGTAAAGGTAGTTGTAGGTCTAGAATAGACAGGTTTTTTTTGAAGGAGGAAGCCATCTCTTCACCAGTGTCCGTTGTTGAGGTGGAGTTCTCCGATCACTGTATGATTATTTTCTCTTTGAACATTGCAGAGTCCCTCCAGATGGGAAGAGGTATATGAAGGCTGAATTCTACTCTCTTGGAAGAAACGGAGATAAGACAGGCCTTTGAGGATTTTCTTCAGAGCCAGGTACCTTTGTTGGGTCTCAGTGGTACTAAGTCTTAGTGGTGGTAAATGTTCAAAGAACAGGTGGCAGAGTTTTTCCGCCAGCTCTCGTGCCTCAGGTCCATGAGTATGTATTGCCTATATCAGGAGATGAGGAGGAAACTCGAACATCTGGTCTCAACCGGAGGTAGTGGGGAGGAGATCTCCGGGGTGAAAGCTTTGCTTAAGAGGTGTCAGTATGATAGGCACTCATCTTTGGTTCTTGAGAGGGATTTCGGGAGGTACCGCTCGCCCGACCCCTACTGGAACTGTAAGATATCAGTGAGTCGTAAGATTGTTAAAGGACTGGCTGATAGTACAGGCTCCCTGAAGAGATCCAAATCAGGAATCCTGGAGGTCGTCAGATCCTTCTACTCGCACCTCTTGGGAAAGCAGGATCTAAGCAGAGACGAGATGTCGGCTTTCCTGGCTGAAACCATTTCTGAGCCAAGGGTAGACCCCGCTCTCAGTGTTTTGATAGACTCGATCAAGGAAGAGGAAGTGGGACTGGCGATTGATGGGCTTGCCCTCAAAAAATCGCCAGGGCCGGATGGCTTAACATCCGAGTTTCATAGGACCTTTAAAGGAACCCTAGTTCCCCTCTTGACTGCGGTGTTTAATGATTGTCTTTCCTCGTGTACTTTGCCAAAGTCAATAAGGAGGTCAGCCTTGATCATTTTATCCAAGGGAAAAGACTCGACCCGTATTGAGAATTGGCGTCCCATAGCGCTGCTCAATATGGAAAGAAAGGTTCTTGCAAAGGTGCTGTTTAATTGGCTGGTGAAGTTTGCATCCCGGCTTCTTTTGCTGGTCCAGCATTGCTCTGTTCCAGGCCGCAGCACGTTTAGTGCTGTCCGCAGTGTCAGAGAGGCAGTGGAGCAGGGAAATTCTGGTCGGTGGAAGGAGTATATCCTGTCCTTGGACCAGGCCAAGGCTTTTGACCGGGTGGACCACGAATACCTCTGGTCGGTCCTTCTGAGGTACGGCTACCGGGGGGGGGGGGTTTGTCAATTGGCTACAGACCTTATACACTGAGACTTTTGCGCTTGTGAATGGGTGGGTTGGAACCCCCTTTGAGGTTGGGTCTAGTGTCCGCCAGGGTTGTCCCTGAGCACTTTGCTATATACTTTAAATATAAAGACTCCCCAGGTTGAGTTGCAAGTTAGACGCCATTAACAAGTGTCCACGCACCTCATTGTATATAAGTAACATAGCAAACTTCATTACATCATAGAGAACTTAGAGAAAAAGAAGTCATTACGCCACAAGGATCTCCATGGATCTCGCGGCTCAAGTCAGAATCCCGTGCATGCGCCGTGGACCGGAACTAGAGGACAGACACCGGAGCCCAATCACCATTACTGACTCAACCATATAAAAAGCATAACAATGTCAGTATTCAATACACTACCCCCTGAGGAAGCTAGATTAGCGAAACGCGCGTCGGGGCGCTACCATTTCAGGCTGCAGTGTGGGGCCACTATAACGTTCATTCTTATGGGTAAGCCTACCTTAATATCTCTTACGCTACAAACAGATCTATTGTGATCTACACATGCTATGTACACCTGACTTCCTTTCTAGCAACTTTGTTCTGATTATGACACTCTGGTCCTGATCTATTCTTACTATTTAAGCGTAAACTTGCTTTGTAATATTTTGTATCTGGCCAATTTTGAAACATATGGTCATAGATTGACCTTTTTGTTTCTTGTAATTTTTATAATTGTGCTGTCACCACCAAGTCGCAGTTACGCCCTTATTATATTACTTAGATTTTGTTACCTGTGATCTACATCAGACAGAGAACTATTGCCAGGGAACTCTGTTGGTGGGCTAGATACCCCAATTTCTATTTGCTTGAAGCCATCACACTGCTTTTCTTTTTCGGATTCTCCTTTGAATTTTATATATTAGTATTTTGTGTTGTATGTCCTAATAAAATTTGTACATTTTTATCATACTTGTGGCGTAATGACTTCTTTTTCTCTAAGTTCCCTTTGCTATATACGTTCGCAATTAATCCTTGTCTTAAAAATATTGAACGTGGGCCATTGGCAGGAATCGGGGCCGGCCTGGAGGAGCCGGAAGCCACTCAGAGGGTGGTTGCGTACGCAGATGACATCTCCATTTTTGTCTCCTCGAGAGGGGGGGCAGAGTGGGTGATGTCGGAAGTGGAACGTTGGCATCATTGGCATCTGGGTCCAAGATCAACCAGGATAAGTGCAAGAGTTTCTGGCTGAGAGGAGGAGATCCTGGTTTTGATCTCCCGTATACACCCTTCCAGAGCATCAGGGGTCTGCTAAGATCTTAGGAGTCTAATTTGGCACGGGTGATTACCCCGAGAAGAACTGGGAGGATAGGCTGAATCTAGCTGCCCAGAAGGTCGGCCAATGGAAGGGTTGGTCCTTAACCCTGAGAGAAAGAATTCACCTGGCCAGGGCCTACCTGTTGCCCATGTTGCTTAACCTGGGCAGTGTGTGCATCTTGCCAGAACCTCTCTGGGCTCGGGTCTATAGCCTGTTCTTCCAGCTGTTATGGGGGAACAGGCTTAACCTAATCAAGTGGGAGGTTACTTACGTACCAAGTACACTAGGCGAGTTAGGTATGTTTAACCTGGTGGTGTTCCTAGTGAACACCTCTATTAAGATCAACCTAGCAAACCTCTGGCAAGAGAGGGCTCCTTGGTGGATATCCTCCTGCAAGGGGTGGTTTCGGCCTTTCTTCCAGGAATGGGAGAGAGGGGGGCAAGTGAGAGACCTGCGCACACCTCACGGACATCTCCCGGCTTATGCCACCCTGGCACTGAAGATTGTTAGTCGTGGGGTCTGGGAGTGTGGGAGATCAGGACCATGTCGAGAAAATTTCTTGACATGAGGGTCCTGATGACTCACTTCCAGAAGCCCCTGGTGCTCAAAGACTGCCCAAGTATTGACCTTGGGGTGGGATTAAAACTTTTAAATTCAGCGAGGATTCCCCAGAAGTTTTGGGATCTGGCTTGGCGTTGCTTCCACGGGAGACTGTATGTAAAGGACAATTTGAAGTACAGAAACTCTGATGATAGGGGTTGGAGTGCGGCGGAATGCTGGAAAGCATGGAGCATTTCCTGCTTCATTGCCCTTTTAATACAGAGGTATACAAAAGGGTGGAAGCCTCCAGCCTCTCCTATGATGGTTGGGCCTATGGGATGTTCAGAGACCTTGGTTGTAGGGACCATTGCACCTTGTTTCTAGACAGTATAGTGGTCAGGCACTTTACGTGGAACGCACAATGTCTGGTTTCTACCCAGAAGAAAATTCTCCTTGTGGATGAGGTTGTTAGCAATATCATGGGTGACCTGGTGAAGGTGCATTCTTTGGAGGTTGGCAGATTGGGAGCATCCAAAGCCAGGTCCACTCCCGTGCTGCAGCCTCCCTGCATCTGCCTGTGCTCTGTGCTCTGCCGAGAAGCAGAGAGGAAGCTCTGCCCACACACAGCCCGTCCTGACCTGTCAGCAAGAAGACATGGTGAGTGTCTCTCTGCGTGTGTGTGTGTGTGTGTGTGTGTGTGTGTGTGTGTCTCTGCGTGTGTGTGTCTCTGCATGTGTGTGTCTCTGCATGTGTTTGTCTCTGCATGTGTTTGTCTCTGCATGTGTTTGTCTCTGCATGTGTTTGTCTCTGCCATCTACTACATTATCTATACTCAGAGAGTTATCACTGTGTTATCTGTGGTGTTACATAGGACTGCAGATAACACTACTACATTATCTGTACTCTGAGAGACATGACTGTGTTATCTGTGGTGTTACATAGGACTGCAGGTAACATCTACTACTTTATCTGTACTGTGTGCTAAATTACAATCTCAGCTCTGCTACACAGTACAGATAATGTAGTAGATGTTACCTGCGGTCCTATGTAACACCACAGATAACACAGTGATATCTCTCTGAGTACAGATAATGTAGTAGTGTTGCCTGAAGTCCTATGTAACACCTCAGATAACACAGTGATAACGCTCTGAGTATAGATAATGTAGTAGATGTTATCTGCAGTCCTATGTAACACCACAGATATCACAGTGATATCTCTCTGAGTACAGATAATGTAGTAGTGTTACCTGCAGTCCTATGTAACACCACAGATAACACAGTGATTACTCTGATTACAGATAATGTAGTAGCTGTTGCCTGCAGTCCTATGTAACACCACTGTTCACAGTGTGGCGCTAAGTACAAAGGGGGAGGAGTGTGGCGCTAAGTACAAGGGGGGCTGTGTGGCGCTATTTACAAGGGGGGCTGTGTGTGGCCTCTTTAATTTATTTTCTTTTAATTTATTTTTATGTTAATTACATTATAGAACTATATCGCTTGTAAAATGTAGAAATGCTTTTATACTCGAGTTACATTAAAAAAATTGTGAACAAAAAATTACATCTCAATGATTGGTAGGGAAAGAAAATATGGCGAGGGGGAAGGAGATGTCGGGAAATAAGTTGGGGGGGGGGCGCCAATCTGAATCTTTGCCCCGGGTGCAGAAGAACCTAGCTACGCCTCTGCTTAATGTGTCTACTATAACTAAGTGGAGAACACCAAGAGAATCCCTAGAATATTCTTTGTAAATATGCATTCCAATTGATGTATGATGTCTGTAGGGAACCGGGCACAAAGGGCCATAGTGAACATGGTGGTAACGGTGAAACCCGCTGATTTGAAACAAAACCTAAAGATTGGAGTCTGACACACCAAAAATGAATTAAAGCGATATAAATTTATTAGATCAATTAAACTTAACAAAACACATTAAAAACATAGAGATGATGGCGCTGTATAAACCAGAAAGGACAAGACTATAGCACATTACACCTATGTATATATATATATTTATCACAGCATAAAGGAGTAAGAAAACGTACTCAGCCTTTTGTATATGGACTATATTTGAAAGATAATTCCAGCAGCCAAATGTATATAAACATATGGTGGTTCGATGATGGATGCAACAATGATATATTCACCATGCGTGGCCTCTACAGGATGCATATGAGAACTTGCCCATAACAGTAGTAAATAAATTTAGCACAGGAGTATACACACCATATATAAAGGTCTGTTATAATGCACAAGAAGATCTCTTACCCATCTCAAGAGTCACCGTATCTGGCGTCAACCCTGACGCGCATTTTGGCCAAGAAGCCTTCGTCTGGGGGTGGTGTCAAGAAGAGTACCCAAGCCCTTTAAATCCCCATCAACCAATCACAGGAAAGGAGTTTTGAAAGGTCTAATAAAATAACATCTACGGCATCACAGTCCGATGCGTCAACATCCGGGGCATGGCACCGGAAGCAGAAGACGTCAGAGACACGTGTCCCGCAATCTGGTCTTGCCTGGGAGGTGGAGACACGGACTGCGAGACCACGCATGCGCATAAGGTAGGATGCAGGGGATCGTTCGTGATACAGAAAACATTTGATGGATACATACATAAGAAAAGAGCGCAATGCAAGCATGTGGGAAAAAGGGACTTGTTATTGTATATTTATGGATCTATAATCTATCCCTAACCTATCTCTACACTCATTATAAAAGGGGAAAGAAGGAAAAATATGTAAATTGAATAAACCCACAATAAAAATTGGTGTTGCATACCATTATTGCATAAAGCATCTATACATATTCAATAAAGAGTAAAATAGTCAATTGAATCAACTGAACATACAAATCAATTTGTTGTTTCCAAAAAATATATATTTACACATCTATAACACATACATAACGTGACAGTACATAGAATTAATGAAAAATAACATTGTTATAAGTGCACATGAAAAATTCATAAGTGCACATAAAAAAAATTTTGTTTTAGATGTTTGAAGTAATGGAGAATATAAAAAGTTACACTTAAAAACAATATATGTAAGATATATATACATGCTCATACTTGTGCGCTGCATATCTGAGCATATCAGACTATGAAAGTGAATAAATAAATATAATGAGGTGACAAACTGAAAAACATAAATAAGGAAATATAATTCAATGTAGTGACAATCTGCTACCGGAGGAGAGAAATTTATTATTAATGAAAAAAGTGGGAAAACCAAAAATAAAGATAAAGTATGAATAAAGAAAACCACAAGAAACATCACAAAACTGTGTAAGACGACGGTAAAATAGTCGCTAAAAATGGGATAATGTGATATATGATTGTGTACATCAGAGGATATATATATATATATATATATATATATATATATACATGTATACCTGTGTATAAATAATTAATTAATTGTGTCAGGTATGTGACTAAGACTGTGAAAAGTTATAAGACAAGTAAGAATATAAATAATAAAATCATAAAATAATAAACAAATACATATTGTTGAAAAAAGAGTGAATGTCGTGCAAGAACTACTAATAATATAGCTAAAGTGATGATTATCAAAAGCCATGTTAAAGAAGCATTTACAAAAAATATAATAGATTAAAAAAAATAGATATCTGTCAAGTACATGCTAGTAGATTGTGTAAATGCACAAGCAATGCTAAAATATATACATATACGTACAAATACACACATACATACATACATACATACATACGTACGTAGATACACTGAAAATTAAATACAAAATTGACATAAAGTGCAAAATAGCAATTACAAAATTCATTATATAGTGAAAAACATATATATGCATATATAATATAATAAAGTTAAAAAGTGAAAGATGATGCTAAATAAAGAAAGAAGATGAAGAAGCAACACCAAATGAATGAATCCATCTATATGCTGTATCTGGATCCAGATAACCACTGTCGAGGTAGGTCAAATGGAGTGCATCCCCTAATAAGCTATTCGTCAATTCGATGAGAAGGATGAAGAATTATTACAGGCTCAGGAGGACATCAGAGTACTAGGTCACAGCAAATTCACAAATAAATTGGATGACAATCTGCAGGAACTAAAAACAGATAAACATTAAAAAACGGCCTTTGCTAGACACATAAACAAACATCTTAAAAACAACACCATGAAAAATCCTAACACCCTCACAGGAAAGCTGCAAAACCCAGGTTTTCATTCAAACCATTGGGTTGTACTGTCTTCAGTTTCCAGATCCATTTGGATTATACTCTCAACAGTTTTTTCATTAAGGACCCCCCTCTCAGGTCAAGTTCCACATGATCAATGCCTTTAATTTTAAGGTCTTTAGATGCGCAATTATGATGCAGGAGAAAATGTTGTGGCAGAGTTTTCAAAAGATCTATATTATCAGGAGCCGTACCCCTAGCTGCCTCAATACTATTTACATGTTCCCTCGTCCTTGTTTTGAGTTCTCTTGTAGTGAGACCAATATAGATTTTTGGGCTGGGGCAACATGCATAATAGATTACTCCCTTCGTGTTGCACTTAATAAGCCAGATAATATTATATGTTACCTGGCCAGATGAGTCTACAAAATCATCACTGCTAACAATGTTTGGGCAGGCTATACATCAGCCACATGGGAAACAACCCCATTTCGGTTTGTATACTCCAAAGATCGGTTTAATCGCTTGGGGTTGGTGGTAGCTGTGAACTAATGTATCGCGAAGATTCCTTGCCCTCCTTGACGCTACTGCAGGTTTAGTAGGTAAAATTTCAGATAGAATACCATCAGTTTGTAAGATGGGAAAGTGTTTAGACAAACATTTCCGCATTTCCCCCCATCTGTCGTGATAGGTGGTGACATACCTGATTTTAATGTCGCCACATTTCTTGATGGCAGGGTGGAGTACTTGGGCCCGTGTGGACCTGCATGCCCTCTCATATGCTTTGTTGATACATCTTCTAGTGTAGCCCCTATTAGAGAAACGTTGTTTAAGATTTATTGCCTATTTCTCAAAATCCTCCTCGGATGAGCACAATCTCTTTATCCTTAAAAACTGTCCAACCGGAATGGAACGGATCATATGTCTAGGGTGCGAGGATGAGGCATGTAGATATGAGTTGACTGACGTGTCTCCCCTATGTACATCTGTCTGGACAAAGCCAATGTTGTCACCCTTAATTAGTACATACAGGAAGTCAATGGCCATTTCATTTGTTTTCCAGGTCAGTCGGATAATGAGATCATTGACATTTAATTCACCCATAAAAGAAGTGAATTCCTCTTGCGTGCCCTGCCAGATTATAAAGATATCATCAATGAATCTGGTCCAAAGGACCACCTTATTCATTGATAATATCCGGTCAGACAAGAAAAGATCCCTCTCCCACAACCCCAGGAAAAAGTTGGCGTATGATTGTGCACAAGCTGCCCCCATCACCGTTCCCTGGAGCTGTAGATAGAAGGATCCATTAAATGTAAAAAAATTGTGTGTAAGCACAAATTCCATAAGGATGAGAATAAACTGAGACATGGATGGGTCAATGTCAGTCATCCTCAAGAAATATGCCACTGCCTGGAGACCATCTTGGTGTCTGATGTTCGTATACAATGATTCAATATCACAAGTGGCCAACAGCATGTCGGGTTCAACCTGAACCCCCTCCAATTTTTTAAGGAGATCCGCCGAATCTCTGAGGTATGATGGCAATGTCTCTACTAGTGGTTTTAGGATTGAGTCAATTTACTTACTTATGTTGTCGCAAATATTCCCTCTCCCGGAGATGATGGGGCGCCCTCGTGGTAGTTTGGAATTCTTGTGGATCTTCGGCAGCAGATACAGACTCACTACCATGGGGTCCTGTACCATAAGACTAGAGATGAGCGAACTTATGAAAAGTTCGGTTCGGCTGGTTCGCCGAATTTCATCAAAAAGTTTGATTCGGACCGAACTAGTTCTGACCAACCTGTAATTCAAGAAAGCCCCTAAAAATCGTGTATAACACTGTTTAACCCCATAGTGACCACCAATACGCCTTTTCACGTCGGTCACTAAAAGGCCTTAGGCTAGGCTGACGCCTTTTCACGTTCGCCTAGTCTAAGTCCTGCACGGGTCTCCCGTGCAGGCTGGAGCTGGGGCTCAGCTGCCTGATGACAGCTGGGCTCCTGCTCCAATGCCCGCGATCGAAGTTTACTTCGATCGCAGCCGTTTAATCCGTTAAATGCCGCCGTCAATAGCGACCGCGGCATTTAACTTTGTTTACAGAGGGAGTGAGCTCCCTCTGTCACCCATCGGCGGCCCGCGAATGCAATCGCGGGTCTCCGATGGGGTGTCATGGCAGCCGGGGGCTTGATAAAAGCCCCCAGGTCTGCCCAGGACATATGCCTGTTAGGACGCACCGGAGGCACGTCCTAACAGATTGCCTGTCAGATTTACACTGACAGGCATTAATGCTCTGGTATACGAAGTATACCAAAGCATTATAGCAGCGGTCGGAAGATCGCACAGTAAAGTCCCCTAGTGGGACTAATAAAATAAGTCACCAATGTGAAATAAAGATTATTAATAAAAAGTACAGTAAAAAAATAAATAAAACCATTTTTTTCAATAAAAAGTGGCTTTATTTAGTAAAAGTGTAAAAAATAAATAAAAGTACACATATATAGTATCGCCGTGACCGTAATGACTCCATTAATAAATATAATATGTAGTTTAAACCGCAAGGTGAACACCGTAAAAAAAAACGCAAAAAACAATGGCGAAATTGCAATTTTTTTCCATTGCCCCCAAAAAAGTCATAATAAAAATGAATCAATAAGTCCCATGCACCCCAAAACAGTACCAATCAAAACTACGTCTCGTCCCGCAAAAAACAAGTCGAAAAAATCACTACATTGATGGAAAAATAAAAAAATTACGGCTCTTGGAAAGCAACGATGCAAAAACAAATAATTTTTGTTCAAAAGTGTTTTTATTGTGCAAAAGTCGTAAAACATAAAAAAACTCTACATATGTGGTATCGCCGTAATCGTACCGACCCATAGAATAAAGGTAACATGTTATTTACGCCGCACAGTGAACGGCGTCAATTTAAAAACGCATAGAACAATGGTGGAATTTCAGCTTTTTTTTATAATCCCCCCCAAAAAAGTTAATAAAAGTTAATAAAAAAATTATATGTACCCTAAAATGGTGCTATTAGAAAGTACAACTAATCCCGCAAAAAACAAGTCCTCATACAGCTATGTAGACGAAAAAATAAAAAAGTTATAGCTCTTTGAATGGGACTATAGAAAAACAAATAAAATAGCTTGGTCATTAGGGCCTAAAATGGGCTGGTCACTAAGGGGTTAAAAGCCCTAGAAGCCCTGAATAACGCTCTTAGGTCACCCATGAGTGTATCCAAGTACTTTTGAGCTGTCTTTAAGGCAAAGTTAGTGTCAAAGTTACAGCAACATGTATGGCTATAGGAAAATGGATGGGACACGGTGATAACTAACAGAAACCACTGCACTTGTGCATGTTGTATGCTTAATGCATTGTTAAAAAAGGTACAAAAATTAACCATTTTTGGCGGCAGATGCCTGCCAGGGTTCATACATATAAGGTGGTAAAAGAAGAAGCAATGGCTTTTGACAAGCCCTCAAAAAATTTACCCTTTATGGTGGCAGATGCCTGCCAGGGTTCATCCATACATGGATGTAAAAGCAACAAGCAATGGCTTTTCACAAGCCCTCCAAAAATGTACCCTTTTTATTGGCAGATGCCTGCCGGGGTTCATCCATACATGGATGTAAAAGCAACAAGCAATGGCTTTTCACAAGCCCTCCAAAAATGTACCCTTTTTATTGGCAGATGCCTGCCGGGGTTCATCCATACATGGATGTAAAAGCAATAAGCAATGGCTTTTCACAAGCCCTCCAAAAATGTACCCTTTTTATTGGCAGATGCCTGCCGGGGTTCATCCATACATGGATGTAAAAGCAACAAGCAATGGCTTTTCACAAGCCCTCCAAAAATGTACCCTTTTTATTGGCAGATGCCTGCCGGGATTCATCCATACATGAATTTAAAAGCAACAAGCAATGGCTTTTGACAAGCCCTCCAAAAATGTACCCTTTTTATTGGAAGATGCCTGCCGGGGTTCATCCATACATGGATGTAATGTAAAAGCAACAAGCAATGGCTTTTGACAAGCCCTCCAAAAATGTACCCTTTTCATTGGCAGATGCCTGCCGGGGTTCATCCATACATGGATGTAAAAGCAACAAGCAATGGCTTTTCACAAGCCCTCCAGGCCTGCTTGTAGCAGACTGCAGTGGAGGTGTATTGGTGGTAGTAGAGGTAGCCAACGGACAGCAAGGGTGGTGGTAGTAGTAGTAGTAGTAGCAGCGCAATAAAAGAGACTGGACAGTCACAGGACAAAGCCCTGTGGTGGGGCAGGCCTGCTTGTAGCAGACGGCACAGGGGGTGGATTGGTGGTAGTAGAGGTAGCCAACGGACAGCACGAGTTGTGGTAGTAGTAGTAGTAGCAGCACATTAAAAGACACTGGACAGTCACAGGACAAAGCCCTGTGGTGGGGCTGGCCTGCTTGTAGCAGACGGCAGTGGAGGTGTATTGGTGGTAGTAGAGGTAGCCAACGGACAGCAAGGGTGGTGGTAGTAGTATTAGCAGCACATTAAAAGACACTGGACAGTCACAGGACAAAGCCCTGTGGTGGGGCAGGCCTGCTTGTAGCAGACGGCAGTGGAGGTGTATTGGTGGTAGTAGAGGTAGCCAACGGACAGCAAGGGTGGTGGTAGTAGTAGCAGCACATTAAAAGAGACTGGACAGTCACAAGACAAAGCCCTGTGGTGGGGCAGGCCTCAGGCCTGCTTGTAGCAGACGGCAGTGGAAGTGTATTGTTGGTAGTAGAGGTAGCCAACGGACAGCAAGGGTGGTAGTAGTAGTAGCAGCACATTAAAAGAGACTGGACAGTCACAGGACAAAGCCCTGTGGTGGGGCAGGCCTCAGGCCTGCTTGTAGCAGACGGCAGTGGAGGTGTATTGGTGGTAGTAGAGGTAGCCAACGGACAGCAAGGGTGGTAGTAGTAGTAGCAGCACATTAAAAGACACTGGACGGTCACAGGACAAAGCCCTGTGGTGGGGCAGGCCTGCTTGTAGCAGACGGCACAGGGGGTGGATTGGTGGTAGTAGAGGTAGCCAACGGACAGCACGAGTTGTGGTAGTAGTAGTAGTAGCAGCACATTAAAAGACACTGGACAGTCACAGGACAAAGCCCTGTGGTGGGGCAGGCCTGCTTGTAGCAGACGGCAGTGGAGGTGTATTGGTGGTAGTAGAGGTAGCCAATGGACAGCAAGGGTGGTGGTAGTAGTATTAGCAGCACATTAAAAGACACTGGACAGTCACAGGACAAAGCCCTGTGGTGGGGCTGGCCTGCTTGTAGCAGACGGCAGTGGAGGTGTATTGGTGGTAGTAGAGGTAGCCAATGGACAGCAAGGGTGGTGGTAGTAGTATTAGCAGCACATTAAAAGACACTGGACAGTCACAGGACAAAGCCCTGTGGTGGGGCTGGCCTGCTTGTAGCAGATGGCACTGGGGGTGGATTGGTGGTAGTAGAGGTAGCCAACGGAGAGCACGGGTGGTGGTAGTAGTAGTAGTAGCAGCACATTAAAACAGACTGGACAGTCACAGACAAAGCCCTGTGGTGGGGCAGGCCTGCTTGTAGCAGACGGCACTGGGGGTGGATTGGTGGTAGAAGTAGTAGCAGCACCAACAGCGGCACATTAAAAAAAGAGTGAACAGGACAGAATCCCGTAGCAGGCGGCAGTAGCAGGCGGCAGTAGTAGGCGGCAGCGGCAGCAGCAGCAGCAGCAATGTCAGATCTAATCAGTGGCATCAGGCATAGCGGTTTTAAAATCCTCACCGATCCATGCTTGATTCATTTTCAGAAACGTGAGATTTTCCAAGCTGTTGGCGGACAATCTTGTTCGCTTAGGGGTGACGAAGCCCCCTGCCGCGCTGAATACCCTCTCTGACGCTACACTGGAGGGTGGACAAGACAGTACACCCATGGCAAACTGGGCCAGTTCTTGCCAATGATCCAATCTGCTGACCCAGAAGTCCATGGGGTCTGGGATCAGGATTTCTGACAGAGAAAGGGCACAGTCCAGGTACGAGTGAACCTGGTTGTTTAGGTGCTGGTGATGGTGAACATTCCTTTGGTGACTACGATGTGTGTCAGGTCGGGATATTGGATGTAAAAATGTTGTCATCATATTTTCCAAACTGAATTGGCTGCTGCTGCCGCTGCTGCCGCTGCTGCCGCTGCTGCCGCCTATTGCAGAGGTAGCTCTGCCAGAGGTGGTGGAACGATGAGACAGTGGGGAGCGGAGAGTGGCCCCCCCGGTCAGACATGCTTGCAGCAGGTGTTTGCCGTTTGAAAGCCGTGACAAGCTGGCTGCATAGCTTCTCTCGATAATAAGCCAATTTTGCCTCCCTCTCGGAAGGCGCAAGAAACTCCCCCATTCTGGCTTTATACCGAGGGTCTAAAAGTGTGGCTATCCAGTACTCTTCTCTTTGCTTCATGCTAACAATACGACAGTCAGCGCGCAAGTAACAAAGCATACAGCTCGCCCTCCTGGCCAGCGTTTCAGAGGGCCCGGTTGGTTCCATCTCCGCCCCATACTGCCATGGTTGTCCATCATCAAGGTCGTCGTCAGACTCGTCATCATCACTGTCATGTTGTGCGGCTGCCTCGTCCCCTATCCCTTCCTGTGATTCCATCTCCAAATCCAGCTCCTCTTCAGGTCCTGTTTCCTCATCCTCACCCTCCTCCTCCTCCTCAACATCCATAGCCAGATGTGATCCTTCCTCTATCCTTTGCTGAATCATCGCTGTGAGCGTTTGCTCCAGAATGAATATCAGCGGCATAACATCGTTCATTCCGCTAGCGTCACGGCTCACAAATCGTGTGGCCTCTTCAAAGGGCCTCAAAACGCGACATGCGTCTCTAACCAGCTGCCAGTGCCTGAGCTCGAAATTACACTGGCTCCAAACGCTGCCCGTCTGCTGCATCAGGAAATCATTCACGGCTTTCCGCTGTTCGTACAGACGGTCCAACATGTGCAGGGTGGAATTCCAGCATGTTGGAACGTCGCAAATCAGGCTGTGTTCTGGGAGATTGTTTTGACGCTGCAAGTCCAGGAGGGCGTGCTTAAATGCATACGAACGTCTAAAGCGAACGCAAACCCTCCTGGACATGGCCAGCACACCCTTTAAACCAACATATGACTTTAAGAAGCGTGTCATGACCAGATTGATCACATGTGCCATGCAAGGAGCGTGTGTCAGGTGACCTAGACGCAGTGCAGCCACAACCTTCTTCCCGTTATCAGAGACAACATTGTGAGTTTCAGAGGAGACAGCCAGCGTGTGATTTCCTCCTTGATGCACAGCAGCAGCTCCTGCCCTGTGTGGCTTTTCTCGCCCAGGCTCAGCAGGTGTAAGACAGCTTTGTGGCGCTTCACCTTGCACCTATGAAAAGAGGAGGGAGGAGCAGTGGAAGATACGCTGTGTCCTGTCGGGGACGGGAAGACCTCCATTGAGGAGGGCAAGGAGGAGGAGGATGGTAGGCGCCTGGTGTCCGGAGTTGAACCAGAAAGATACAAGCGTGGAGGTGGTAATGCCTGGCATTGCTGCGGTGGTGCATCGGACTGCAAAATATTGACCCAGTGGGCCGTGAAAGACATGTACTGTCCCTGCCCATAGATGCTGCTCCACGTGTCGACGGTGGCATGTACCCTGCTGCACACGGATAATTGCAAGGACTGGCCCACCTTTTCCTCCATGTGCTTGTGCAAGGCAGGGACAGCTGTTTTGGAGAAGTAATGGCGGCTAGGTATTCGCCACCTAGGCTGAGCGCACGCCATCAATTGCTTGAAGCCGGTGGAGTCGACCAGGTGGTACGGTAGCGACTGCACCACCAACAACTTAGCCAGGTGTGAATTAGGCCGCACGACAAGTGGATGACTGGGTATATATTGTTGCTTATTGGACAACGATTCCGTAATGGATAACTGACGGGACGTAGGAGGAGCACTAGATGACAGTGATGATGATGACAACGAGATGGTGGATAAGGCCTGGCTACTACTTAGATGACAGGGACTCGGAGCAGCAGCAGCAGCGGCAGAGGGGTCTTCATTAGATGTACATGATGGTGGGGCATGTCGATTGTCCCACATGGCCTTGTGATGCCGCTCCATGTGTTTACGTAGAGCTGTAGTTCCTACATTGCTGCCCTGCCCACTCCTTACTTTCTTACTTACAGCACTGTGCCATGTTTTCGTCCTCCGGGAAGGTACAAAAAAATTGCCACACAGCAGAGTACCGTAAAGAGGTAGTACCACGTCCACCACCACCACCACCCGAGCTTGCCCCTTGTCTGGCGGCTTTTTTCGGGAGCCTACACCAGTAGCAGCAGTGTCGCCGTCACCGGCTCCTGAGCTGACCCTACTGCTGCAACGTTTTGCTGATTTACTTCTGCCCCTACCTCGGCTTGGCTGTTTATCACTCCCAGTGCCGCCACTACTACCCTCCTCCTCTGAAGCCGTCATCACCTCGTCACCTGGTTCCCACGTCCTGTCTAAAACAACATCATCATCATAGCCCTCCTCATCATCCCCGCCACTTCTGTCACTGTGTTGTAAATGTGATGTGACATCATGGCGGGCTCCATGCCCCCCCCCCCCTCATTACTGCGTCTGCCACCACGGCTACCACCAACACCCCACTACCACAGCTATGCGTCTCGGACACCGCTTCCACCTCCACCGCCGCAACACACTCCGTTGGCTGACTCGCGGAAAACAAATCATCATCACTATGTTGTTCAGTATCTTCCTTCGCACCCGAGGAGATGTCTCTTAGGACTCTCAGGAAAGATGGCTTCCCGCTAGGAAGGTGGAGTGAAGACATAGATGATGGAATGGAAACGCTAGAAATACCCATATTACTACTGTCACTGTGCCAAGGAACTGTAGAGGATCTGGAATCCAACGACGAAACCTGGCTTGAAGCCAGATCGTCAGAGTCTTCCTGCTGTGATGACCGCGAGCCAGCCAACCAGTCCACAATGGCCGTATTGTCTAAACTAACCCGCCCACCGGAGGAGATGGACAAGTCTGGCTTGCTTATACTGCTACTACTACCAGCAGGCACATGGCTGCTGCTACTAGTAGAACTGGGCACATGTCTTGTGCCACAAATGCTGGTACTGGGTCTGGCACCAACAGATCCAACATTTGGACTGGAAGAGGACATGGCATGGGTGTTTTTTCCTCTACCCCGTCCTTTCACAACCTTTTTTTTACCAGACATTTCACTGCTGGAGTGCAGCAAGTTGAATCAAAACCCCTTCCCCTACTAGAGGAATGAGGCCCTTATAAAATATTATTTGGACTGGCTGAAAATGAGTGACTGTGAATAGGTGGCAGTCAGTGTATGCTGTGACTTGTATAATAGCACCAAAGGCAGCGGCTGTACTTAATTAGCACGTTGAATTAAACCCTTAGACAGAAATGAGACCCTTTTAAATTGTTATTCGGACTGGCGGAAAATCAGTGACTCATAAGGTGCCAGTCAGTCAGGGAATGCTGAGCGTTGTAGTACTACAAAGGTTGCCTGTATTGCAAGTTGGATGTTAACCCATGCAACTGGGATGAGCCCCTTCTAAAAGCTTATTCACACACTGGCTTGGCAAATGTCAATGAATGAGAATTTCTATCAGCCACTGTGCACTCAGGGAATGCTGGGCGTTGTAGTACTACAAAGGCTGCCTGTATTGCAAGTTGGATTGTTAACCCATGCAACGGGGATGAGCACCTTCTAAAAGCTTATTCACACACTGGCTTGGCAAATGGTAATGAATGAGAATTTCTATCAGCCACTGTGCACTCAGGGAATGCTGGGCGTTGTAGTACTACAAAGGCTGCCTGGATTGCAAGTTGAATTTTTAATCCATGCAACGGGGATGAGCCCCTTCTAAAAGCTTATTCACACACTGGCTTGGCAAATGGCAATGAATGAGAATTTCTATCAGCCACTGTGCACTCAGGGAATGCTGGGCATTGTAGTACTACAGCTGCCTGCCTGGATTGCAAGTTGGATTGTTAACCCATGCAACGGGGATGAGCCTATTCTAAAAGCTTATTCACACACTGGCTTGGCAAATGGCAATGAATGAGAATTTCTATCAGCCACTGTGCACTCAGGGAATGCTGGGCGTTGTAGTACTACAAAGGCTGCCTGTATTGCAAGTTGGATTGTTAACCCATGCAAAGGGGATGAGCCCCTTCTAAAAGCTTATTCACACACTGGCTTGGCAAATGGCAATGAATGAGAATTTCTATCAGCCACTGTGCACTCAGGGAATGCTGGGCATTATAGTACTACAAAGGCTGCCTTATTGCAAGTTGGATTGTTAACCCATGCAATGGGGATGAGCCCCTTCTAAAAGCTTATTCACACACTGGCTTGGCAAATGGCAATGAATGAGAATTTCTATCAGCCACTGTGCACTCAGGGAATGCTGGGCGTTGCAGTACTATAGCTGCCTGCCTGGATTGCAAGTTGGATTGTTAACCCATGCAACGGGGATGAGCCCCTTCTAAAAGCTTATTCACACACTGGCTTGGCAAATGGCAATGAATGAGAATTTCTATCAGCCACGGTGCACTCAGGGAATGCTGGGCGTTGTAGTACTACAAAGGCTGCCTGTATTGCAAGTTGGATTGTTAACCCATGCAACGGGGATGAGCCCCTTCTAAAAGCTTATTCACACACTAGCTTGGCAAGTGGCAATGAATGAGAATTTCTATCAGCCACTGTGCACTCAGGGAATGCTGGGCGTTATAGTACTACAGCTGCCTGCCTGGATTGCAAGTTGGATTGTTAACCCATACAACGGGGATGAGCCCCTTCTAAAAGCTTATTCACACACTGGCTTGGCAAATGGAAATGAATGAGAATTTCTATCAGCCACTGTGCACTCAGGGAATGCTGGGAGTTGTAGTACTACAGCTGCCTGCCTGGATTGCAAGTTGGATTGTTAACCCATGCAACGGGGATGAGCCTATTCTAAAAGCTTATTCACACACTGGCTTGGCAAATGGCAATGAATGAGAATTTCTATCAGCCACTGTGCTCTCAGGGAATGCTGGGCGTTGTAGTACTACAGCTGCCTGCCTGGATTGCAAGTTGGATTGTTAACCCATGCAACGGGGATGAGCCCCTTCTAAAAGCTTATTCACACACTGGCTTGGCAAATGGCAATGAATGAGAATTTCTATCAGCCACGGTGCACTCAGGGAATGCTGGGCGTTGTAGTACTACAAAGGCTGCCTGTATTGCAAGTTGGATTGTTAACCCATGCAACGGGGATGAGCCCCTTCTAAAATCTTATTCACACACTGGCTTGGCAAATGGCAAATGGAGAATTTGTATTGCAATTTCGATGTTGAGAGTAGACTTCCGCTGTAGTGGATGAGCCCCTTCGATTGCTGGATTCCTGGCTTTTAGATTCCTAAAGCTTTCCCTTACTGCACAGAGATGCTATACCTACAGCTCCTGTCTCTAAAATGGCCGCTGAGCTCCATGCATAGACTTTTATTGCAGGCTTGAGCCCGCCCCTATGCTGCCTCCCGATTGGCTGGGAGAGCCGTTTGCAAGGCATTATGGGGTAGCCTGATGTCAGGTGATATTTTGAAATCCTCCATTTTAGATCTAACATGTGGCAGGCCCCAAAACCGGTTTGGCCGAACCCGGTGAAGTTCGGATTCGCTACTAACCGAACTTTTCACGATGTTCGGACCGAAACCGGGTTCGGTTGTCCTGGTTCGCTCATCTCTACATAAGACATTCTGATAGGGCAGTAGATATGGTGCCCGCATTCAAGGCCTGTCACTGTATGTTAAGAAGCGAGGTACTAAAAGAAGAGAGGGGATTAAAAGTCAACTTCTTATAACAAGTGGGATTCCTTAGTTGGCGATACGCCTCCCTTTCATACATGTCTCTTGGCCAGACCACTATATTACCACCCTTGTCAGCTGGTTTGTATACAGTGTCTTTGAGAGATTTTAATCTTTTCAAACTGCTCAGTTCAGCGACAGTCAGATTGTGATGTCTAATACCCATAGATATCTTTTCCAGATCTTGGGAGACCAATTTGACAAATAGATCAACCGCCGGACATATAGCGAATAGGGGAAATCTTGTTGATCGTTTCCTTATTGTTTGCGGAATCATAGTTGTTGTAAAGACTGAAGTGCCTCTCTCTCCTCTGGTGTATTAAAGATATTGTCATCCTTTCTATGGAACCATCTCTTAAAGATCAGTCCTCTAGCGAAGAGGTGCAAATCCTTCACTGCTGTAAAGGCATCAAAGTGAGTTGAAGGTGCAAATGTTAACCCACTTGACAGTACCCCAATATCAGTGGGTGAATTAATTAATTATTTAAACACCGGTATAAATGCATATATATATATATATATATATATATATATATATATATATATATATATATCCTCTGATGTACACAACCATATATCACATTATCCCATTTTTAGCGACTATTTTTCCGTCGTCTTACACAGTTTTGTGATGTTTCTTGTGGTTTTCTTTACTCATATTTTATCTTTATTTTTGGTTTTCTCACTTTTTGCATTGATAATAAATTTCTCTCCTCCGGTAGCGGATTGTCACTACATTGAATTATATTTCCTTATTTATGTTTTTCAGTTTGTCACCTCATTATATTTATTTATTTATTCACTTTCATAGTCTGATATGCTCAGATATGCAGCGCACAAGTATGAGCATGTATATATATCTTACATATATTGTTTTTAAGTGTAACTTTTTATATTCTCCATTACTTGAAACATCTTAAACAAAAAAAATTTTATGTGCCTTTATGAATTTTTCATGTGCACTTATAAAAATTTTATTTTTCATTAATTCTATGTAGTGTCACATTATGTATGTGTTATAGATGTGTAAATATATATTTTTTGGAAACAACGTATTGATTTGTATGTTCAGTTGATTCAATTGACTATTTTACTCTTTATTGAATATGTATAGATGCTTTATGCAATAATGGTATGCAACACCAATTTTTATTGTGGGTTTATTCAATTTAGATACTTTTCCTTCTTTCCCCTTTTATAATTAGTGTAGGGATAGATTATAGATCCATAAATATACAATAACAAGTCCCTGTTTCCCACCTTCTTGCATTGCCCTCTTTTCTTATGTATGCATCCATCAAATGTTTTCTGTGTCACAAACGATCCCCTGCATCCTACCTTATGCGCATGCGCGGTCTCGCAGTCCGTGTCTCCACCTCCCAGGCCAGACCAGATTGCGGGACACGTGTTTCTGACGTCTTCTGCTTCCGATGCAGTGCCCTCGATGTTGACGCATCGGACTGTGATGCCGTGGATGATATTTTATTAGACCTTTCAAAACTCCTTACCTGTGATTGGTTGATGGGGATTTAAAGGGCTTGGGTTCTCTTCTTGACACCACCCCCAGACGAAGGCTTCTGGGCCGAAACGCGCGTCGTGTTTGACGCCATATACGGTGACTCTTGAGATGGGTAAGAGATCTTCTTGTGCATTATAACAGACCTTTATATATGGTGTGTATACACCTCTGCTAAATTTATTTACTACTGTTATGGGCAAGTTCTCATATGCATCATGTAGAGGCGACACATGGTGAATATATCATTGTTGCATCCATCATCGAACCACCATATGTTTATATACATTTGGCTGCTGGAATTACCTTTCAAATATAGTCCATATACAAAAGGCTGAGTACGTTTTCTTACTCCTTTATGCTGTGATAAATATATATACATAGGTGTAATGTGCTATAGTCTTGTCCTTTCTGGTTTATACAGCGCCATTTTCTGTACTGTATTATCTGGTTGTCTATCCACACTGTGGCAATCATCTCTATGTTTATAATGTGTTTTGTTAATTTTAATTGATCTAATAAATTTATATTGCTTTAATTCATTTTTGGTGTGTCAGACTCCAATCTTTAGGTTTTGTTTCAAATCACTGGGTTCCACCGTTACCACCATGTTCACTATGGGCTTTTGTGCCCGGTTCCCTACAGACATCATACATCAATTGGAATGGATATTTACAATGAATATTCTAGGGATTCTCTTGGTCGTCTCCACTTAGGAATAGTATTGGTATTATCTGTTTTTCTTGCAGATTCTGGGAGGTCCACCAGCATGGACTTTAAGGCCAGGGAAAGAGCCTGGTTGACCAAGATAGATACAGTCTTTAGAGATTAACCCACAGTGGGAGATCCTGACACCCGTGGAAATTTAGCTGCTACTAAAAATAGTTTAAAATCACTGTTCCACAAACGTACGAAAACATGGTGGAATAAGGCTTTTTTGGAAAAGTACCTACAAAAGGGGCCTTATACCCAGGGGTCTTCGGATTCAAGTGTTTCCGTCTCTCAACAGTTTAGATGATGGTTTTATTAGTCGATGGGAAGAGAATTGTAGGGCCTCATCCCAGACTTTCATGGAATTACTACTAGGTCTTGATAAGCAGTCTCTTGAAGCATTAGATACTGAAATTGAAAAAGTTCAGACTCAACTGAAAGCAAAATTGAGCGATGATGAATGGAAAAGTACTTTCCAACAACTCGATTCAGAAATGGATAAATGGGAGAAAAGCATACAAGATATTAAGAGTCGCAAATTTCAGCGGGATTTAAATGATAAAGTGACAAACCGGATGTATAAGTGGCAACATTCCAAACAGCTTAGTGGGGATACCAGTAGATCTCCTTCAGTGTCCTCAGGGAGTTCTATTTCAGAACCCGAGGACAATATACAGAGAGGTAGAACATGAAGTGGCATGGATTATAGAAGACATAATACATCCAATCAAAGTGGCCGGCAGAGGTATCGCATGGATGAACGACGCATGCAATCATATGGCTATGACCCCCCTAATAGACAAAGAGGAGAAGTTCGGCGCAATCAAATGTCCGACAATCAACGAATGAAGGTAATAAATTTATCCAGTCATTATTTGTCACCCACTGATATTGGATTACTGTCAAGGGGGTTAACATTTGCACCTTCAACTCACTTTGATGCCTTTATAGTAGTGAAGGATTTGCACCTCTTCACTAGAGGACTGATCTTTAACCCCTTAACGACCGGACCTGTTTGGACCTTAAAGGGAACCTGTCACCAGCATTTCACTTATGAAACCAGCAATACCTGGTGGTAGTGGGTGAAAAATCATTTCTATATAACCTATAATTGTCTTCTTAGTCGGCTCTGTAGCTTAAGAATTCAGTTTTTTATAGTTCACACACTGTATGCTAATGAGCAGAAAAGAGTCAAATCTTAATTTGAAAAGAGTCAGATCTTCATTCCTCAAGTCTTTCAGAGTTCACCCCGCCTCCTTGCTTTTGATTGATAGCTCCTCGCCTTACCCCAGCACTGAAAATCCTGCGCTTGTGCATTGATGTCCTATTCTGGTGTGTGCGCACAATGGAACACCGGATTATTACGATAAAAGGTGCAAAATGTTTGCAGACCGTTATTTACAGTCGGAGGAGGAGTTTAGGAGAGGGGATAACGGCAATGAACTTTTGATAGCAGCGGCCAGTGAGGCATAAGTAAAGTTCAATAGGTGAAATGCTGGTGACAGGTTCCCTTTAACCCCTTCCCGCAAAATCACGTACAGTTACGTCATGGGAGATGGACTGTTCCCGCATCTCCACGTAACTGTACGTCATGGAGATGAAGTTGGCTCAGGAGCTGAGCCAGCGACATCACCGCCGGGTGACAGCTGTATGTTACAGCTGGCACCCTGAGGTATCGGCCTCCGATCCGACCGATTAACCCCTCACATGCTGCGTTGAATAGCGATCGCAGCATGTTGGGAGTTTATAGCCACCGGCGCCCCAGCAACGTGATCGCTGGGTTGCCGGTGGCTGCAAAGGCGATCGGAGGGCTAATGCTTACCTCCCGGTCCGCCAGCAACGGAATCCTCCTATGCCCCGTCGTCGGCGGGGCCCAGGAGGCTTCCGGTACCATCGGCAAGATGGCACCGACTCAGCTTCCGGCTCAGAAGCTGAGCCGGCGTCATCAGCAGTGGGTGTCCACTGTATGTTACAGCGGACACGCCGATCTATCGCCAGGAACCGGAGCTAGCTCCGATTCCTGGCATTAACCCCTTCGATGCAGCGATCCATTGTGATCGCTGCATCCTAGAGGTTTGTACCAAATCGGCAGCCTTGCCACGCGATGGCAAGGCTGGCGACTGCTACCATGGCAACAGGAGCCCTAACAATGGACTCCTGTCTGCCATTACGTAAGCTGATTACTCCCCGCCCAGTTCTAATACATTGCACTACATTTTCACTCTGCAACATCACGTGCACACCAATTTCTGCCAATCACCTGTGGGGTTAATATGCTCACTACACCCCTAGGTGAATACCTTGAGGGGTGTAGTTTCCAAAATGGGGTCACTTCTGGGGGGGGGATCCACTGTTTTGGTCCCACAGGGACTTTGCAAATGCGACATAGCGCACAGAAACCAATCCAGCAAAATCTGTACTCCAAAAGCCAAATGGCGCTCCTTCCCTTCTGTGCCCTACTCTGGGCCTAAACAGCAGTTTATGACCACATATGTGGTATTGTCATACACAGGAGAAGTTGCTTTACAAGTGTTGCGGTGCTCTTTTACATTTATTTGTTGAGAATATGAAACATTTTCAGCTAAAACTACGTCTTATTGAAGAAAAAGGATTTTTTTTATTTTCACTGCCCAATTCTAATAAAATCTATGAAACACCTGTGGGGTCAAAATGCTCACTACACCCCTAGATGGATTCCTCAAGGGGTGTAGTTTCGTGAATCGAGTCACTTTTGGGGAGTTTCCACTGTACTGGTACCTTAGGAGCTTTGCAAAAGTGACATGGTGTCAAGAAACCAATCCAGCAAAATCTGTGCTCCAAAAGCCAAATGGCACTCCTTCTCTTCTGATCCTTGCCGTGTGCCCAAACAGCAGTTTATAACCACAAATGGGGTATTGGCATACTCCAGAGAAGTTGCTTTACAAATGTTGGGGTTCTTTTATTCCTTTATTTGTTGAGAAAATGAAAAACGTTGAGCTAAAGCTACGTCTTATTGGAAAAAAAGGATTTTTTTATCTTCACTGCCCAATTCTAATAAAATCTATGAAACCCCTGTGAGTTCAAAATGCTCACTACACCCCTAGATGGATTCTTTGGGGCTTTGCAAATGCGACATGGTCTCCGCAAACCATTCCTGCTAAATTTGAGCTCCAAAAGCCAAATGGCGCTCTTTCCCTTCTAAGCTCCGCCGTGTGTCCAAAAAGCCGTTTATGACCACATGCGGGGTATTGTTTTACTCGGGAGAAATTGCTTTACAAAAGTAGTGGTGCATTTTCTACTTTTAGTCCTTGTGGAAATTAGAAAAAATTAGCTAAACCTACATTTTCTTTGAAAGAATGTAGATTTTCATTTTCACGGCCTACTTTCAATAATTTCTGCAAAAAACCTGCGGGGTCAAAATGCTCACTATACCCCTAGATAATTTCCTCAAGGGGTATAGTTTCCAAAATGTTGTCACTTTTGGGGGATTTCCACTGTTTTGGTGCCGCAAGAGCCTTTCAGACCCGACATGGAGCCTAAAATATTTTCTAATAAAAAGGAGGCCCCAAAATCCACTGGGTGCTCCTTTGCTTCTGAGGCCGGTGCTTCAGTCCATTACCGCACTAGGGCCACATGTGGGGTATTTCTAAAAACTGCAGAATCTGGGCAATAGATATTGAGTTGCGTTTCTCTGGTAAAACTTTCTGTGTTACAAAAAAATAGATGAGAAATGAATTTCTGCAAAAAAAAAAAAGAAATTTGAACATTTCACATCTACTTTGCCTTAATTCCTGTGAAACATCTAAAGGGTTAAGAAACTTTCTAAATGCTGTTTTGAATACTTTGAGGAGTGAAGTTTTTAAAATGGGGTGACTTATCGAGGGTTTCTAATATATAAGGCCCTAAAATCCACTTCACATCTGAACTGGCCCCTGTAAAAATAGCCTTTTGAAATTTTCTTGAAAATGTAAGAAATTGCTGCTAAAGTTCTAAGCCTTGTGATGTCATAGAAAAATAAAAGGATGTTCAAAAAACGATGCCAATCTAAAGTAGACATATGGGTGATGTTAATTAGCAACAATTTTGTGTGGTATTACCATCTGTCTTACCAGCTGATACATATAAATTTAGAAAAATGCTAATTTTTGCAATTTTTCGCTACATTTTGGTGTTTTTCACAATTAAATACTTAATGTATCGAGCAAATTTTGCCAGTAACATAAAGTCCAATGTGTCACGAGAAAACAATCTCAGAATCGCTTGGATAGGTAAAAGCATTCCGGAGTTATTACCACATAAACTGAAACATGTCAGATTTGAAAAAATTGGCTGTGTCCTGAAGGCCAAAACAGGCTGTGTCTTGAAGGGGTTAATGACCAAGCCAGATTTGTTAAATCTGGTATGTCTGATATTATCAGAGAATAACTCTGCGAAAGTTTTGAATATCCAAGTAATTCTGACATTGTTTTTTCGTCACATGTTGTACTTTATTTTAGTGGTAAAAGTAGACTGATACGATCTGCGGAAATTAATTAAAAAATAGAAAAATTAAAGAAATTCTGTAAAAATTATAATTTTTCCCTATTTTTAACTGCAATATGTCACATATGTACATACTGCACAATTTTTTTTTATTAAATATATATTTCCATCTTTTTACTCTATTTTGGCAGCACTTTTGAAAAAATATATTTTTTTTTTTAGCAATTTAGAAGACTTACAAATTTAGTAATAATTTTATACATTTTGAAGTACATTTTGTTTTCCTGCACCAAGCCAGGTTTTCAGAGGCTCATAGGTGTCAGAATGGTGGAAACCCCAACAAGTGACCCCATTTTGAAAACGACACCCCTTAAGGTATTTATTGAGGGGTGTTGTAAGTATTTTGACACCACAGTTTTTTTTGTAAGAATTCATGCAAAGCAGGCGTAAAAAAATATAATTTCACTTTTTTCATAAAAGTATCACTTTGAAGACCAATTTCTTTGTAAAGCAATGATGAGAATGAAGAAACACACCACAAAATCTATCACCCTGTTTCTCCTGTTTTCAAAAATAGCCACATTGTGGCCCTAATGCGTTGCCTGGACACACGGCAGGGCCCAAAACGAAGGGAGCACCCGGAGACTTTCAGACTTATGAAAAATTCACTTTTTTCATAAAAGTGTCAGTTTGAAGACCGATTTCTTTCTAAAGCGAACATGAAAATGAAGAAACACACACCAAAATCTATCACCCGGTTTCTCCTGTTTTCAAAAATACTCCCATTGTTGCCCCAATCTGCTTATTAGACGTGTGGCTGTGCCAAAAAGTGAGGAAGAACCCTTTGGCTTTCAGGGCACAATTGAATAAATTCTAGGCCCCATATCATGCATTTAGAGGCATTGAGCTGCCTGAACAAAAAAAAAACAACACGCAGAAATGACCCCATTTTAAAAACTAAACCCCTAAAGGTATTCATCTAGTGGTGTAGTGAGCATGCGGCCCAAAACATTTTTAAAGGAGGAAATAATGGGTATTATTTTAGACACTATTGGTATAGGTTTTCTTCAAATTCTTATTACGTTTCCAGATAAAATAGAGGAGACGTGGTAGAAGGTTATTTTGTTAGAAATATGCCACATTAATAAATTTGTGCGGCATACAAAAGAGAAGTGAAGTCGTGTATTCATAACGGATACATGTTCCTATAGACGTATTTGCCTGTACTTATAACTATGTCTTGCTGAAGAAGGAGTTGTCCCGCATCTGTGCCATTATGATGTCATTGTGGACAGAATTCTGTCCTAATATAAAATCAGTCAGAGAGGAAAAAATAAACTGTACTGGAGTGATGAGCAATATCTTCAAACAAATGGCGGAAAATGTATCCAACTATGTTGCAAACTCGAGTCTGTTCACTAGATAGAAGAACACCTGCAGGGCTGCCATGACAAGGTGTTTTTTTTTTCAGTAAACTGGTTGTACAACGTCTCTTTGGCTCCATCACTGCTTATGAGGGACGAATGTGCCAAGTGATGCAGTACACCATAACAGGCCCCTGCCCGGCAAGGTAGGAACCGCTATATCCACAAAACAACCAATCACCTACAGAATATATAAAGGGGCAGTGTCCAAAACCATCTATAGGAACAGTAAAGGATCACTAATCCCCAAAATGATGTCAGTATTTCCAGAAGAACTGTAAGAAAGTGTATTGATAAGGAACAGCTCAATTATTAGAGATCCTCCAAAAAAAATAATATCATGCCCATATCATGGTACAGAATTAGGACTGTAACAGCTGTATGTGGCAGGACATAGTCATCAGAAAAAGGAAATACATCCTCAATTTATTCTTGTAACCATTGCTAAAATGCACGACTTCCACTAAGGCCTCATTTACACGAGCGTGTGCGTTTTGCGCGAACAAAAAACGCAGCGTTTTGCGTGCGCAAAAGGCACTTGACAGCTCCGTGTGTCATCCGTGTATGATGCGCGGCTGCGTGATTTTCGCGCAGCCGCCATCATAGAGATGAGGCTAGTCGACGTCAGTCACTGTCCATGGTGCTGAAAGAGTTAACTGATCGTCAGTAACTCTTTCAGCACCCTCGACAGTGAATTCCGATCACCATATCGAGTAACCGGTTTTAAAAAAAAGAGGTTCGTACTTACCGAGAACTTCCCGGCCGTTGCCTTGGTGACGCATCCTTGGTGACGCGTCCTTGGTGACGCGCCTCTCTTGACATCTGGCCCCACCTCCCTGGATGACGCGGCAGGCCATGTGACCGCTGCAGCCTGTGCTTGGCTTGTGATTGGCTGCAGCTGTCACTTGGACTGAATTGTCATCCCGGGAGGTCAGACAGGAGGAAGAAGCCGGGAGTCATCGGTAAGTCAGAACTTTTTTTTTTTTTTTACACGTTCACGTATATTGGAATCGGAAGTCACTGTCCAGGGTGCTGAACCAGTTTAAACTCTTTCAGCACCCTGCACAGTGACTGTCTCCTGCCGGGTTCGGTCAAAACGAGTTCGGCCGAACCCGGTAAAGTTCGGTTCGCTCATGTCTAAGACACTCCGTTCAGATGTTTGTAAACAGAAAAGCACGTGGTGCATTCAGTTTGACAGCTCTTGCGCGAATCACGCAGTTCGCACGGAAGTGCTTCCGTGCGACCTTCGTGGTTTTCACGCACCCATTGACTTCAATGGGTGCGTGATGCGCGAAAAACGCACGATTATAGAACATGTCGTGAGTTTTACGCAACGCACTCGCGCTGCGCATAATTCACGCATCGTCTGCACTGCCCCATAGAGTAATATAGGTGCGTACGACACGCGTGAAAAGCACGCGCGTATATTACGCTCGTGTAAATGAGGCCTAATTCAGGGGTGGCTTAGGCCGCAGGTGTTCCGATTCTTTGGCAGTTTTTCGGGCGTTTACTCCCCGAAAATAGGCCGTGTGAACATACCCTTAGAGAGGGTAACGGCGGATAGGTCTGCGTATAGAGAGATCTGTTGAAACCTTCTGGAAGTTCTTGTTTCTGAATCGCAGCTTTCATTACTGCTTCTTTGAAATGATAAAAATGGAGGCGTGCAAGTAGATCTCTTGAGGCACTGGCCGGAAGATTTCGGATATCTGTGAGCCGAGAGATATAAAAAGCTTGGTTAGAAATTCCTGTAGTTGTGAATCGGAGACAGATTCAGGAATGTTTCTGAATCCAATATTATTTATCCTAGAGAGGTCCTCTAGATCAGACAGTTTTAGCTTCATAGTGGACATATCATATTTCATGTCATTGTGAGTATCAACCAAAAAGTTATGAGAACCAACAAATTCCTCCATTTTTTTTCCTCCAAATGAGCTGTTCTTTCACCCACTTCAGAAATGTTAGTATTCATAATAGAAAGAGCAAAAACCACGGCGCCACATAGTGCAAATCAATAGGGTAGGCTGATGAAGGAATAAGAAAACCATGCTCACCATTTAGCCATAGGTAATACGCAGAATAGGTCCACTAGTGCTGCTGCCAGATCCGGGCCTGTTTCCAACGGTAACCGCTTGGTATATGATAAGTAGATGCAGAAAAGTAGGATCTATAACGGCGCTGCTACGTGGTACAAGTCGGTGGAAAACAAGGAGTCTCTTGTATATTGCAAGAATATTTATTGTAAAGGTAGCAACGCGTTTCAACGCCGAACTGGCGTCTTCATCAGGCATAATATGTATTAAAAAAGCTTGGTATATATACACACACACCACTGGGTTTTGATTGGCCCAGTTCAGACGGAACAGTGATGGAAAAAACCGCCAAAACATGGCGGGTCAAAGTTCATGATAAAATCAATATAAAATAACAGCATAGCAAAATTGGTAGTATACTTAACCCCTTCCCTCTTTAGCCACTTTTGACCTTCCTGACCGAGCCTCATTTTTCAAATCTGACATGTGTCACTTTATGTGGTAATAACTCCGGAATGCTTTCACCTATCCAAGCGATTCTGAGATTGTTTTCTCGTGACACATTGGACTTTAAGTTACTGGCAAAATTTGCTCGATATGTTCAGTATTTAATTGTGAAAAACACCAAAATTTAGCGAAAAATTGCAAAAATTAGCATTTTTCTCAATTTAAATGTATCTGCTTGTAAGACAGGCAGTTATACCACACAAAATTGTTGCTAATTAACATCCCCCATATGTCTACTTTAGATTGGCATCGTTTTTTGAACATCCTTTTATTTTTCTATGACATTACAAGGCTTAGAACTTTAGCAGCAATTTCTCACATTTTCAAGAAAATTTCAAAAGGCCATTTTTACAGGGGCCAGTTCAGTTGTGAAGTGGCTTTGAGGGCCTTATATATTAGAAACCGCCAAAAAGTCACCCCATTTTAAAAACTTCACCCCTCAAAGTATTCAAAACAGCATTTAGAAAATGTCTTAACCCTTTACACATGTCACAGGAATTAAAGCAAAGTAGAGGTGAAATTTACAAATTACATATTTTTTTGCAGAAATAAATTTTTAGTACAATTTTTTTTTATAACACAGAAGGTTTTACCAGAGAAATGCAACTCAATATTTGTTGCCCAGTTTCTGCAGTTTTAGGAAATATCCCACATGTGGCCGTAGCGTGCTACTGGACTGAAGCACCGGCCTCAGAAGCAAAGGAACACCTAGTGGATTTTGGGGCCTTATTTTTGTTAGAATAAATTTTAGGCACCATGTCAGGTTTGAAGGGCTCTTGCGGTGCCAAATTAGTAAAAATCCCCCAAAAGTGACCCCATCTGGGAAACTACACACCTCAAGGAAATTATCTAGGGGTACAGTGAGCATTTTGACCGCACAGGTTTTTTACAGAAATTATTGGAAGTAGGCCGTGAAAATTAAAATCAACATTTCTTCAAAGAAAATGTAGGTTTAGCGATTTTTTTTCTCATTTCCACAAGGACTAAAGGAGAAAAAGCCTGTAAAATTTGTAAAGCAATTTCTCCCGAGTAAAACAATACCCCACATGTGGTAATAAACGGTTGTTTGGAGACACGGCAGGGCTGAGAAGGGAAAGAGCGCCATTTGGCTTTTGGAGCTCAAGTTTAGCAGGAATGGTTTGCGGAGGCCATGTCACATTTACAAAGCCCCTGAGGGGACAAAACAGTGGAAACCCCCCACAAGTGACCCCATTTTGGAAACTACACCCATTGAGGAAATTATCTAGGGGTATAGTGAGCGTTTTGACCCAACAGGTTTTTTGCATAAATTATTGGAAATAGGCCCTGAAAATGACAATCTAAATTTTTTCAAAGAAAATGTAGGTTTAGCTAATTTTTTCTCATTTCCACAAGGACTGAAGGAGAAAAAGCACCACAAAATTTGTAAAGCAATTTCTCCCGAGTAAAACAATGCGCCACATGTGGTAATAAACGGCTGTTTGGAGACACGGCTTGGCTTAGAAGGTAAAGAGCGCTATTTGGCTTTTGGAGATCACATTGAGCAGTAATGGTTTGCGGCGGCCATGTCACATTTGCAAAGCCCCTGAGGGGAAAAAACAATGAAACCGCCAAAAAAGTTACACCATTTAGGAAACTACACCTGTTGAGGAATTCATCTAGGGGCGTAGTGAGCATTTTGACCCCACAGATGTTTCATAGAATTTATTAGAATTGGGCAGTGAAAATAAAAACAATCCTTTTTCTTCAATAAGACGTAGCTTTAGCGCAAATTTTTTCATTTTCGCAACAAATAAAGGAAAAAAAAGAACCCAACATTTGTAAAGCAATTTCTACCGAGTACGGCAATACCCCATATGTGGTCATAAACTGCTGTTTGGGCACACGGCAGGGCTCAGAAGGGAAGGACCGCCATTTGGAGTGCAGATGTTGCTGGATTGGTTTCTGGACGCCTGTGGGCCCAAAACAGTGGAAACCCCCCAGAAGTGACCCAATTTTGGAAACTACACCCCTCAATGCATTTACCTAGGGGTGTAGTGAGCATGTTAACCCTGCAGGTGTTTTGTAGAAATTAGTGTGAACTCGATGTTGCAGAGTGAAAATGGGATTTTTTTCCACAGATATGTGGACAATATGTGGTGCCCGGCTTGTGCCACCATAACAAGACAGCTCTCTAATTATTATGCTGGGTTTCCTGGTTTTAGAAACACCCTACATGTGGCCATAATCTCTTGCCTGGACAGTCGACCAGGCTCAGGAGTGAAAGCGTACCATGTAAAATTGAGGCCTAATTTGGCAATTTACAAAGTATTGGTTCACAACTGCAGAGGCTCAGATGTGAAATAATAAAAATAAACCCCTGAGAAGTGACCCCATTATGGAAACTGCACCCCTCAAGACATTTATTAAGGGGTGTAGTGAGCATTTTCACCGCACAGGTCTTTTCCATAAATGAATGCGCTGTGGATGGTGCAAATTAAAAATGTATATTTTTCCCTAGATATGCCATTCAGTGGCAAATATGTCGTGCCCAGCTTATGCCACTGGAGACACACAGCCCAAAAATTGCTAAAAGGGTTCTCCCGGGTATGACAGTGCCATATATGTGGAAGGAAACTGCTGTTTGGGCACGCTGTAGGGTTCAGATGGGAGGAAATGCCATTTGGCTTTTGGAGCGTGGATTTTGCTTGGTAGTAGTTTTGTTTGGAGTCTTACTGGTGTTTCCGTTTATAATGTAGGGCATATGTAAGCCGGGCGGAGTATATAAGGGGCATAGTCAGGTGGTATAATAATGGGGTAAAAAAAAAACAATAAAATAATCCATAGATGTGTGTTACGCTGTGAAGCAATCCTTTCTGCACAGGCCGGTGTCGCACTGATATATGGCGTCCTTTATTATCCCCCTTTTGATCCACACTCCGCGCCTTTGTAGTTTGGGGAATTTTGCTAGGAAGTGTTGTCCTGGTATAATACGGGCACCGTCGCTTCCAGCGGATATGTTTAGGCTCTCCCTTTCCTGGTTCCCTAATTTTAGGTCCTTGATAAATCGCCTCTTTAAACAGAAGAAATGTTCCCCTCGGGCACAACTGCATATTTTTTTATTTCCTGACTTATTGGAGCCATAACTAATTTTATTTTTCATAGATGTAGCGGTATGAGGGCTGGTTTGTTGCGGGACGAGCTGTAGTTATTATTGGTACCATTTTGGGGTACATCCAACTTTTTGATCACCTTTTATCCTATTTTTTGGGATGCCAGGTAAACAAAAAAACGCAATTCTGGCACAGCTTTTTTCGTCTTTTTTTATACAGCGTTCACCATGCGTTATAAATTACATGTTAACTTTATTCTACGGGTCAGTACGATTCCGGCGATACCTAATTTATAGCACTTTTTTATGTTTTACAACATTTTGCACAATAAAATTACTTTTGTAAAAAGAATGTATTTTTTCTGTCGCCAAGTTGTGAGAACCATAACTTTTTAATTTTTTTGTCGACGGAGTTGTATGAGGGCTTGTTTTTTGCGGGACGAGCTATAGTTTTTACAGGTACCATTTTTGGATACGTGCGACTTTTTGATCATTTTTTATTCTAATATTTGTAGGGCAAAGTGACCAAAAAACAGAAACTCTGGTAACGTTTTTTTTTACGCTGTTCACCGCGTGCAATAAATAATATAATATTTTGATACCTCCGGTCGTTACGGTCGTGGCGATACCAAATACATATGGTTTATTATTATTTTTCAATAATAAAGGACTTGATAAGAGTAAAAGGGGGATTGTGTTTTATTTGATTACTTGAAACTTTTACTGTTTTCAAACTTTTATTTTTTGCACTTTTTTATACTTTTTTTACACTTTTTCTCAAGTCCCACTAGGGGACTTGAAGGTCCAACGGTCAGATTTTTTTTTTCTAATACATTGCACTACCTATGTAGTGCACTGTATTAGATCTGTCAGTCATTCACTGACAGCAAGCCGATTAGGCTTCACCTCCCGGCGGGGCCTAAATCGGCTTCCGTAATGGCAGAGCAGGAGACAATTGTGTTTCTTCTGTTGCCATAACAGCAGTCGCCAGTCCCGATTGCCTGTCAGGGCTGGCGATCTGCTAGTAACCGCTACGATGCAGCAATCGCTTTCGATTGCTGCATCGAAGGGGTTAATGGCAGGGATCGGAGCTAGCTCTGGTTCCTGCCGTTACAGGTGGATGTCAGCTGTACAGTACAGCTGACTTCCACCGCTGATGACGCCGGATCAGCTCGGATCTTGACCGGCTTCGGTGCTAGGCAGACCGGGAGGCCAGTATTAGGCCTCTGGTTGCCATTGCAGCCACCGGAACCCCGGCAATTTCATTACTGGGGTTCCGATGAGCTGCAAACACCTTAAGTGCAGCGATCGCGTTTGAGCGCTGCACTTAAGGGGTTAATGGCGGGGATCGAAGCTAATTTCGGTCCCCGCCGTTACAGCCGGATGTCAGCTGTAAGATACAGCTCAGATCCGGTGATCTGAGCCGGTCCCAAACATTCGGCGTACATGTACGGCAAGAAGTCGGGAAGGGGTTAAAAGAAGGGACATATGATCGGGTGTCACATTAAAATTCTAAGAAAATACATATCAGGAGCGGAGTCGCAACAGGTATGGATAGAAACATGTTCAACACATAGAAAGACATAGTAACAGTGGGGGCGATAAGAATTGGTTCGCCCGTCTACTGATAGCGACATTAACCTAACAGTATTTTGTGTATTTATTGTATCGAGTGGTATATACAATGAATAGGGTTCTATTGGTAAACACGGGCCGTAGTCAAGGAGATCATCCTAAACTACGGAGGCCGAGGAGGGCCAAACAGGGCGGTGGAACGCATAATGGCACGCAAACCGCGAGGACTCGTGTGATCCGCTACTGAAGAGGAGAATGAGTGAACCAGCTGTAAAAACATGTAAGTAGACACAGAAAAATTATCCTGATGTGGGTATAGGGAATGGTTAGTTCACATGTAGTTATATTTAAAAGATTTTTCTAGAAGTAAGCATTAAGGTAATTTAGAGTGGGTTTAACCCTTTAGAATTTCTTACATAAAAACATAGAAGATTACTTGTTGGCAATAGTTGTTAATGTTGATACAATGGATTTGGTTGGTAATAAGAATTGGGAATAGACCTTTTCATACGGAAAGGAGTCCTTTAGAGACGGATCTCTATGAAAACATAAGATCTTGTAATGGGGGACTCTTCACAGGAGTATTGGTTATTAGATCCCGGAGTACCTGGGTATTGGGACCAGAGTCTAAAGGAGAAAGAACCGCTTACATCCATGAGTGTGAGACCGTAATATACCGTAATGATACATGCGGTCGTTGAGAGATGTTTACTTGATAGATCTCAATAAGAACATCATATAGTTCTTTAGTGGTGTGTATGTACATCCAGTACATCGTGTCAGTTAAAGGGACAAGAGAACGGGAACCTTGAGGAATTGGTCAATAATAATAAGGTTAATCCAAGGCAGACTCTGCGATGTCATTCATGCCTCCTGGGTGTAGTGTGTTCATTTTAAATATCCAGAAGTTTTCTCTTTGTTTCAACTTATTGAACCTGTTGGGAACATCTGTATGGATGTGTTCAATCGGTGTGATTCTAATTTCACTGAATTGACAGTTATGTACCTGAGCAAAGTGACATTACCTATATATTGCAGTGTCTGTCTAAAATAGCTCTAATTATTTTGCTTCCCTTGTTGTAGGTGGTGACGAAATTGGTGTTGTAGGAAGATGCCTCTCAGTTCATTGATACTTTAAATAGTAATAATTACGAATTAACATTCACACATACTTTTTCTCCCATCTCCATAGACTTTCTAGACCTTACAATTGGCTATGATAGCGATCACAACAAATTTGTCACCCGAACACACTTTAAATTAGTAGACGTGAAAAGTTATATCGATTTTAGAAGTGCCCACTACCGCCCTTGGCTCAAAAACAAACCTTTCGGACAATTTAGGAGAATCAGAAAGAACTGTAGCACAGATGCATATTACCAAAAAGAATGCAATGTCCTTGAGAAAAGGTTTAAAGATAAACATTTTCCTCAAAATCTTATAAAAGGTGCAAGACGCAAGGCTACAGAATTATCTCAAGATTCCTGCCTTAACCCGCCCCCTAAGGAGCCCAAACCGAACAAAAACTACAACACCAATTTCATCACCACCTACAACAAGGGACGCAAAATAATTAGAGCTATTTTAGACAGACACTGGCACATCATAAAGAATGACCCATACTTGAAAGATTTGGTTCCAGCCAAACCGAGTATCACCTTTAGGCGATCTTTAACCCTTAAAAATATCCTAGCCCCCAGCAATTTCCTCTGAGCTGAAAGGGTCCTATAAATGTGGTCACCCACGCTGCCTATGTTGCAACATTATTAACCATAAAAAGCATACGTACACATCATCAGTCACCAATGAAACATTCCCAATTAAAACATTTCTCAATTGTGGCAGTTCATATGTCGTCTATTTAATTGAATGTCCATGCCAACTGCAATATATAGGTAGGATCACCCAATGCCTACGAACCCGTGTCAACAACCATCGTTTTAACGTCAACACTGGTTTGCTGAAACACAGCGTATCCCGTCACTTTGCTCAGGTACATAACTGTCAATTCAGTGAAATTAGAATCACACCGATTGAACACATCCATACAGATGTTCCCAACAGGTTCAATAAGTTGAAACAAAGAGAAAACTTCTGGATATTCAAAATGAACACACTACACCCAGGAGGCATGAATGACATCGCAGAGTCTGCCTTGGATTAACCTTATTATTATTGACCAATTCCTCAAGGTTCCCGTTCTCTTGTCCCTTTAACTGACACGATGTACTGAACGTACATACACACCACTAAAGAACTATATGATGTTCTTATTGAGATCTATCAAGTAAACATCTCTCAACGACCGAATATATCATTACGGTATATTACGGTCTCACACTCATGGATGTAAGCGGTTCTTTCTCCTTTAGACTCTGGTCCCAATACCCAGGTACTCCGGGATCTAATAACCAATACTCCTGTGAAGAGTCCCCCATTACAAGATCTTATGTTTTCATAGAGATCCGTCTCTAGAGGACTCCTTTCCGTATGAAAAGGTCTATTCCCAATTCTTATTACCAACCAAATCCATTGTATCAACATTAACAACTATTGCCAACAAGTAATCTTCTATGTTTTTATGTAAGAAATTCTAAAGGGTTAAACCCACTCTAAATTACCTTAATGCTTACTTCTAGAAAAATCTTTTAAATATAACTACATGTGAACTAACCATTCCCTATACACACATCAGGATAATTTTTCTGTGTCTACTTACATGTTTTTAACAGCTGGTTCACTCATTCTCCTCTTCAGTAGCGGATCACACGAGTCCTCGCGGTTTGCGTGCCATTATGCGTTCCACCGCCCTGTTTGGCCCTCCTCGGCCTCCGTAGTTTAGGATGATCTCCTTGACTACGGCCCGTGTTTACCAATAGAACCCTATTCATTGTATATACCACTCAATACAATAAATACACAAAATACTGTTAGGTTTATGTCGCTATCAGTAGACGGGCGAACCAATCCTTATCGCCCCCACTGTTACTATGTCTTTCTATGTGTTGAACATGTTTCTATCCATACCTGTTGCGACTCCGCTCCTGATATGTATTTTCATGTGACACCCGATCATATGTCCCTTCTTTTAACTTTTAAGTATACTACCAATTTTGCTATGCTGTTATTTTATATTGATTTTATCATGAACTTTGACCCGCCATGTTTTGGCGGTTTTTTCCATCACTGTTCTGTCTGAACTGGGCCAATCAAAACCCAGTGGTGTGTATATATACCAAGCTTTTTTAATACATATTATGCCTGATGACGACGCCAGTTTGGCGTCGAAACGCGTTGCTACCTTTACAATAAATATTCTTGCAATATAGAAGAGACTCCTTGTTTTCCACAGACTTGTACCACGTAGCAGCGCCGTTATAGAGCCTACTTTTCTGCATCTACTTATCACAGTATTCATAATAGAAATGGCTGCATGTATGTCTTAATGGAGTGAGTCTTTTAGCTCTTGAACCAAGTGTCTCATTTTTGCTGAGGAAATGGGAGCATCTGAAGGAGGCATAAAGGACAGCGTGGCCACGCTCTGTCGCAGGAAATGCTGTGTGGTAAGGGTGAGTTCTCTGGGGAGAGATTATGCCATGCAGGCTTACTGCTATTTGTGGCCGCTGAAGAAGCCAGGCCGGGTAAAGGCTGGGATCTGCTCACCTCCATTGATGCTTGTAACAGGGCTGGTCTCCGTCACGCTCCGGAACCAGCGCCATCACGGATGGAGGAGACTGGCAGATACAAGGCCGTTAGTCTTGGTAGACTTATGCTGCGGGTCATGATTATGGATCTTCCCAGGATGGTGAGCATCTGAGACCTATTTTAACCCCTTAATGACCAGCCTATTTTAGACCTTAATGACCAAGCCATTTTTTACGTTTTTCCATTGCCGCATTCCAAGCGCTATAACTCTTATTTTTGCGTCGACATAGCTGTATAAGATCTTGTTTTTTGTGGGACAAGTTGTACTCTTTAATAGCACCATTTTGGGGGACATATTATTTATTGATTAACTTTTATTAACTTTTTTTTTGGGGGGGGGGGGGGGGATAGAAATAAAACCTGAAATTTCGCCACTCTTTTTCGCGTCTTAAATCAACGGCGTTTACCGTGTGATATAAATAAGACCATAACTTTATTCAGCGGGTTGTTACGATTGCAACGATACCAAATTTGTATAGTTTTTGTATGTTTTACTACTTTTACACAGTAAAAACGCTTTTTTTTCAAAATTATTTGTTTTTGTGTCTCCATATTTGAAGAGCCATAACGTTACATTTTTTCGCCGATGCGGTTGTATGAGGGCTTTTTTTTTTGCGGGAAGACTTGTAGTTTTTATTGGTACCATTTTTGAGTAGAAGCGACTTTTTGATCACTTTTTATAACATCTTTTTAAAGTCAGGATTCATAGAAAACAGCAATTTTTCCAGTTTTTTTATTACATTTTTTATGGCGTTCACCGTGCGAGTTAAATAATGTTATAGATTTATAGTCGGGGTCGTTACGGACGCGGCGATCCCAAATATGTGTAACTTTTTTACTTTATTTTGTTTTTTTAATAGTAAAGCATTGTGTAAGGGGAAAAGCTGGGTTTTTCATTTTTTTTTCATTAACTTTATTAAACTTTTATTTTTTTACTTTTTTACTAGTCCCACTAGGGGACTATAATATGCGAATATCCGATTCTCCGATCATTATTGTAATACACTGCAATACTTTTGTATTGCAGTGTATTACTGCCTGTCCGTTTAAAACAGCTGCTAGGTCATGCCTCCAGCATGATCTAGCAGGCAGTCGCTCCAGGCAGACCTGGGGGCCTTTATTAGGCCCCCGGCTGCGATTAGAGACACAGACACTCGGCGATCGTATCGTCGGGTGTCGGTGGGAGAGAGAGGGAGCTCCCTCCCTCTCTCCAAAACCACTCAGATGCGGTGCACGCTATTGCGCACCGCATCTGAAGGGTTAAACGGGTGAGATCGATACTAATATCGATCTCACCCGGCAGAGCAGGGACGCTCCCAGCCCTCAGCTGCCTCTAGCAGCTGAGAGCAGGGAGATTTGACACTCCCTGCTCTGTTTACTTTATCCTGATGCAGTGCCGTAAAAAGGCATATGCATCAGAATAAAGCCCGTTAGTGGCCGCCGTTAAAAGGCGGACTGGCGGTCACTAACGGGTTAAATGTACTGGATAGGTTACCAGCTTCTGTTTGAGCCGCTGAAGTTGATCACTGTGCGGAGCTCCTGCCTCACACGACTTCTTACTTCGGCATCCGGCCACGCCCCGTAGAACTAGGGAGATCGAGCAGGTGCCCTTCTAGCACAGATTTAAAAAAACAAACTGCTAAATTTAAAACTGAATACCTAGAGGACACACTTGGCTCTAAAACCAGTAATCCTTTAAGCAGGAGCTGTAACTTACAGATCATGATTTTAAAAGAGGTCTGCTAAATACAGCTGGGGTCGGAAAACATTCCAACCCCAGGTGTTTAATCCTTTGATCGCCACAGTCCGTGACCGTGGCATGATCAATGGGGACTCCACTCTTTGATGTCGTCATCAGAAACCAGGTGATCAAAGACAGGGGCATACCTCTGCAGTCAGCACTGGGGACCTAGAAAGGATCCCAGGGCAGTCTGCTCAGTTTGCCTGCTGTTTGGACACACTATCTGCTGCCCTAACAGCAGCCTGTGTCAGTGACACAGTATAATGTATTAGCATACAGGAGTATGCTAATACATTATAAGTAAAAAATAAAGTTATAAGTAAAGTTATCGCTTAACGCGTCATGCATATGACCGAGTCCCGTCAGTGATCCGAGGAAAGATAGGACATGTTCTATCTTTCCACGGATCGGAGACTCGGACCATTTTTCATGGACCCGATTCACTCGCTAAAGTGAATGGGTCCGTGAAGACAATCGGGTGCCACTCGGATGCCGTCAAATGGCACAACAGTCAAGTGCAAGAGGCATATTGGGTTTAAAAAAAAAAAATAAAAAATAACTCATTATTTTGCATCAAATATATTTTATTGCCCCTACATTACATAAAAACAAAAAACCTACACATATTAGGTATCTACACGACCATAATAACCTGAAGAATTCATTTAACAGGTTATTTAGCGTGAACAGGGTAAAAATGAAACAAGAAAAACTATGCAGAGAATCGCTTTTTCCTATATTCACACTGTAATACATTTTTTCTACCCCCCAAACTGCAAAAAAAACAACTATTTCTCCTGCATAAAACAAGGCCTCAAACAGCCACATCAATGAAAAAATAAAAAAGTTATGGCTGCTGAAAGGCAAAAACAGAAAAATGTAGCTGGTCATTAAAGCCTTTTCAGGCCCGGTCATTAAGGGGATAAAGAAAGAGAAACCCAAAATGGTCACTGAAATAACTTGAAACTGACAAAAGTACTAATAAGTTTTAATTTACTGAAAATCAACTAATGTAAATCAGACATTGCTTTTGAATTGTGGTTCAACAGAAAAATTTAAAAAATAAAAACGAATGAAACTGGCCTGGACATAAATGATGGTCGCCTTAACTTAATATTTTGTTGCACAACCTTTTAAGGCAATTGCTGCAAACAAACTATTTCTGTATCTCTCAATGAGACTTCTGCACCTGTTCACAGGTATTTTGGCCACTCCTCGAGAGGACACTGCTCCAGCTGTCAGAATTTGCCAAAACGCATATTGACAAGCCACAAAGCTTTGGCCAGATGAGACAAAACTGGAGATTTTTCCAAGTCACATCAGCTCTATGGTCACAGACACAAAACTGAAGCATATAACGTTTTTCCAGTTAGGCCCCATGCACAAGAACGTGTTTTTGCAGCCACTATTCACCCGTAAATCTGCGGGTGAATTGCAGTCCTGTTCATTTCTATGGGAGCCGATGTAGCGGCTCATAGACTTTCTATTGAGCCCATACACCGCTATATATCGATTTCTGGAAAAAGCCGAACAGAAACGAAGTGGCTCAGCACTCACATGAGCACTTTTGCAGCTTTGTTTTAGCAATTGGTGGTAGTCTCAGTGCTCGGACCCCCACCAATCAAAACTTCTGACATGTCCCTATGACACGTCAGGAGCTTCTTGAACATATAGTTACACTTGAAGTAGGAGTAGTCCAACCATCCCTGGCTAATACCCCCTCCTTTAATCACGTCCCTTTTTTTATTTAGACTTTGCGTGTTTGTCATTGTCTGTCTGTAGTGTCTTTGTTGTCTCTGCGCTCTTTTTTTGTGTTCTTATTGTTCTGGTGTCTATACACTTTTTCATATTTGTATGTTTAAGCCAATACTCTACATTGATGAACAATCAATGATTGTGCCATGGTCCTCTTTAAATTTGGTGTGTAGCTTCTTAGATCCTTCAATAAAAGTTATAGACCCATACAGCCACTGCTTCACCTTCTCAACCACAAATCTAGCTTGGCACCAACGTATGACTAGAGCTAAACAAAAAAAAAAATTATAATTGGGATTTGTCTGCAGCATTGCAATCTTCCTGTAGCATGACCAAAGTCGCCAAGTAGCACTAGCCTTCCACCACCTTGTCGAAAAAAAAAAACCACATTTTTTTTTAGAGATTTGCATAGATCGAGAAAACGCAAAATAGGTAGTACTATAACTATAATGGAAGCCAGAAGTGGATCCAAAGGGAAGGAAAAGTATAAATATCTTTTGGTGTCCACTTCTGTGCTTGGCTCAAAAATCTTGAGTCAAAAAACCTGTGCGTGAACCTGGCCTTAATCTTTTTTTCTCCAGTGCATTAGAAAAATAAAAACATTTTGTGTTTCCAGCTCCTATGCAGACCTACATATGTATCTGCATGACATAAAATCTCAAACAAATAATGTATAGTCTGTTCTTTTATACTCCACCTAGGTTAGCAAGAAGAAGGGGGTAGTTGATTGCAGGTTTAGACTACACAGTGTGTGACCATGGAGACGAATAGTTCTGTATAGGAGATGTAGACACAAAATGGTAGGATCTCTTTTTTTTTTTTTTTAAATGAAGCTATTTGCAAAGTTGCTTCATTATTTTAGATGCATTGGCGCAATATAAAAAATAGGTTGCTTTGAAATATCATTGTTTTTTGTAAACAAAAAAATTAAGGGTCTACTTATAAATTGGTGGAAGTAGTTTGTTTTTTTTTCAGAAAAGTTCCAAAGACTACATTTTTTTGTACGCAGGTAACAAAATACACTCCTGGAACGGACATCCACACTTCACACAAAATGTCAGAAAAACTTGTCTACACAGCCAAAAAAAACAAACCCAGATGTATAACTTATTAGTATCTCCGATGTATAAGAAGGTGTTCAAAACATAAATGACATTTTATGGAGCGCACTCCTTAGCTCAAACATAACAGAACTCCTTTGGGCCACATGCACACGAACGTAAAAACGCTCGCAATTCCGTGCCCATAGACTTCTATTGGCCACGGGTACCTTCCCGTTTGCTTACGGGAAGGTGCCTGTGCCGTTGAAAAATATGGACCATGTCCTATTTCAGGCCGTAATTACGGCACAGGCAGGCCCATAGAAGTCTATAGGGCTCCCGTAATTACAGGTGCGAAACTAATCTTCTATACTGGCTGCCAGGCGCTGAAACGAATGCAACCAAGATCGAGCGTCTATGATTTACGGGTCAATAGCTAGCCTCAGAAACATCCAGAGACGTCAAAGACAGTGCTTCTATACTAACTGCCAGGCGCTGAAACGAATGCAACAAGGATCGAGTCTATGAATTACGGTTCAAGAGTTAGCCTCACAAACAGTGGTTCTGAACTTGCTGCCAATAGCTCGCCTGAGAAACATCCAGAGAAGTCAAACACAGTGCTTCTATACTGGCTGCCAGGCGCCGAAACGTATGCAACCAAGATCGAGCGTCTATGACTTACGGTTCAAGAGTTATTCACAGAAACATGGTTCTGAACATGCTGCCAATAGCTCGCCTGGGAAACATGCAGAGAAGTCCAAGATAGTGTTTTTTAGACTGGCTGCCACGAGCTGAATCGAATGCAGCCAAGAGCGAGCGTCTGTGACTTACGGTTCAAGAGTTATTCACAGAAACATGGTTCTGAACTTTACTGCCAGCCGCGAAAGCGAAAATAACCAAGATCGAGCGTCTAGGATTTACTTGTCAATAACTCTCCTGGGAAACATCCAGAGAAGTCAAAGACAGTGCTTCTATACTAAATGGCAGGCGCTGAAACGAATGCAACCAGGATCGAGTCTATGACTTACGGTTCAAGAGTTAGCCTCAGAAACAGTGGTTCTGAACTTGCTGCCAATAGCTCGCCTGAGAAACATCCAGAGAAGTCAAAGACAGTGCTTCTATACTGGCTGCCAGGCGCTGAAACGAATGCAACCAAGATCGAGCGTCTATGACTTAGAGTATGTTTTCAAGGGAAAACAGCACCTGATTTTCAGACTTTTTTTAACAACTCACGTTTTTCGCTGCGTTTTCGTAGCTGTTTTCAATAGAGTCTATGAGAAAACGGCTCCAAAAACGTCCCAAGATGTGTCCTGCACTTTTGACGAGGCTGTAATTTTACGTGTCGTCTTTTGACAGCTGTCAAACGACGACGCGTAACTTACAGGTCGTCGGCACAGTACGTCGGCAAACCCATTCAAATGAATGGGCAGATGTTTGCCGACGTTTTGGAGCCATATTTTCATGCGTAAATCGAGGCATAATACGCCTCGTTTACGCCTGAAAATAGGTCGTGTGAACCCATCCTTACGGTTCAAGAGTTAGCCTCAGAAACAGTGGTTTGAGCACCCGTAATTACGGGAGCGTTGCTAGGCGACGTCAGGGGATAGTCACTGTCCAGGGCGCTGAAAGAGTTAACTGATCGACAGTAACTCTTTCAGCACCCGGGACAATGACTACCACTGGAGTTAATAGTATTAAAAGTTAACTTACCCAGAACTCCCTGCTTCTTTCTCCAGTCCGGCCTCCAGGGATGACGTTTCATCCCATGTGACCGATGCAGTCAATCACAGTCTGCAGCGGTCACATGGACTGCCGCGTCATCCAGGGAGGTCGGACTGGATGTCAAAAGAGGCATGTGTCACCAAGACAACTGTCGGGGGTACATATGAATTTCTTTTACTTTCAATCTCTGCGTAAACTATGCCCGAAAGGGCTGCCTCTTCTCTCTACCTAGTACTGCTAGAGAGAAGGGGCTACCGATTAGTGCAGAGAAAACGGGTCCGTAAATACGGGTGGAATACGTGTGACAAAGCACCCGTATTTACGGGAGGAAAATAATACATTCATGTGCATGGGACCTTAGAGAGACGTTATATATTTCCTTAAATTAGTGCATCTTTCTGATATCCTAATACCAGAAATATATCCCCTAATTTACTTGAAAGGGGTTGTCCACTACCAGACAACTGATGACCTATCCACCGGATAGGTCATCAGCATATCATCAGTGCGGGTCTGACAGCCAAACCCCACACCGATCAGATGCTCCAGAGGCCTTCGGGCACTGGATGTTATGGCCATTATGCAATGTAAGCAGCCAGAAGCCGTTGGCTCTGTACATTGCATAGTGGCCCTGCTGCCGAACTGCAGCTCTGCTACTATTCCATGACCGGAGCGATCAGCTTCAGACATTGACATCCGGTGCAGAGAGGCAGCCGAAGCAGCTTAAAGATGCAGGGTCTGGGTTTCGGACCCCCACAGATCAATGGGTACTGATAACTTATCTGGTGGATAGGTCATCAGTTGCCTGGTAGTGGCCAACCCCTATAACATTTGTCAGGTTACAGATTCTCTTTAAGCATAATCTATTGATTTGAACACAACTGCAAATTTCCTGTCTCCTACAACAGCTATGTACACTGAATGGCCACTTTATTAGACGCCCGCCCTTCCTGCATGGAAATTAGACATGTAACCTCAGAATGCAGCTTAAAAATCAAGGTAAAGAGTTTTTCATGGCTGAGTTTCAGTGTGAATCCACATTAGAATGGGATTATTCAGAGATTTAAAAAGGGGTCAGAAGAGGCTGTCAAGAAAAGTTCTATATACCCAGAGAAATGTATGGCATGTCCTAAGTGTCTGGGATCTACAGGATTTTTGCAAGGCCTATTTCAGAACAGATTGTTGTCTTCCATTTAGCTCAGTATTTAGGTTACTACCGTGTTTCCCCGAAAGTAAGACAGTGTCTTACTTTCTTTTTATCCCCAAAATCCCCACTATGTCTTACTTTCGGGGTATGTCTTATATTGCGTTGCGTTGCTCGATTTTCTAGATAGTCACTGTTCATGGTGCTGAAAGAGTTAAACTGTTTCAGCACCATGGACAGTGACTTCCGATCCCAATAAACATGAACCTGTCAAAAAAAAAAAAGAAGTTCTGACGTACCGATAACTCCCGGCGTCTTCCTCCAGTCTGACCTCCCGGGATGACGATTCAGGCCAAGTGACAGCTCCAGCCAATCATAGGCCAAGCACAGCCTGCAGCAGTCACATGGACTGGCGCGTCATCCAGGGAGGTGGGGCCCGATGTCGAGAGGCGCGTCACCAAGGACGCGTCACCAAGGCAACGGCCGGGAAGTTCTCGGTAAGTACGAACTTTTTCTTTTTTTCACGGCATTCACTGTCGAGGGTGCTGAAAGAGTTAGCTCTTTCAGCACCTTGGACAGTGACGGGCGTCGACTAGACTCATCTCTATGATGGCGGCTGCGCGAAAATCACGCAGCCGCGCATCAGAAATACCCCCGTGTTTCCCCGAAAGTAAGACATATGTCTTACTTTCGGGGTACGGCTTATATTAGCCGACCCCCCTGAAACCCCCGATACGTCTTACAATCGGGGGTGTCTTACTATCGGGGAAACACGGTATTTTATTCTTTAAGCTCTGTATTGTTCTAGATCCACAGAATAACACTGCTTCCATAATCAGAACCTACACCGTATGGATAAAATAAGGAACAAAAAGTGCAAGTATAAGGGAGGCATAAAACTGGAATATCAGATTCCCAGGACTATTAAACTTCAACAAAGAGGAGTTGTGGAAAATACTTGATAAAAACCTAGTATTCTACCACCTGGCTTTCTACCTAGTAAAATTCTAGAGTTCCAGCACTTTCCCTTCCATATTTAAGTACGTGCCAGACCAGGAGTAGTCCTGAGATATCAGGTGCCAAACCAATGTACAATTAATAATTGCAATAAGTCCTGTAGACAATGCAGTGACAGAGAACCAGTGACATAGTTGTAAGTTAGACTTGTGCTGAACTGTCCCTGTCTAGTTAATAATGCAGAGGTCCTTGTCCCTAATGTGATCAGGAAACCATGTATCTTTATTGAGATTTCTCTACTTCCACTCTTTGTTCTTTTTCTTGTATTGGACGCTTCTGTTCCATAAGTGACATATTTCTAGTTTGCCCCCAACTTTATACCATAGATTATATACATTGTTATATCAGCACCTCGGATTGCCAGCACAGAACATTCTGCTCCACTCTGTGGTTTTGAGTTGACCCAATCTTAGCAACATAACAGAACCATGCAGTAGGCATGTAACACCCAAAAAATATATATATCTGTCCAGGGGGTGATAGAGCCTCCTCTCTGCTGCTATCTGGTTCCAAAATACTCCTTTTGAAACTTTTTGAAGTCCTGATCTGTAAACATAGAGTTCTCTTGCACCGTCTTTTCCTTTTTTACACGCTGATCTTTTGCTTTCCGTCCACAGTGCTGAGTCAGAATCTGTATCACGAACATAAAACATATTGAATATTGATAGATTGCTACATGTACTCCTTTTTTCTCAGATTAAAAATGTTATCTTGCTTATTTCATTTCTTCATTGTAATGGGATTTTCTAGGATATAACATTGATGCGCCATAGGATAGGCCATCAAAGTATGAGTGTCTGTCTCTCAGTACCCCTCCTCCCGATAAACAGAGCAGGCCCATTACAGCACAGCTGCAGTACCAGACAGTTGCACAGACAGGGCTAAAGCGGTGTTAGGTACTGCAGCTCAGGCTTATTGATGTAAATGAGGGTGTGCTGCAATACTAGCCAAATTGACAAGAGCAGCACATTGGTAGGAAATACAGTAAAGGGACCGCCGTGAACTAGCAAGAGCCACAACCCCTACTTTCTGCTGATCAGTGAGGTTCTGGCAGTTGGTCCACCACGGATCACCTCTCCTTAGGATAGGTTATCATTGTTAAATCCCAGAAAACCTATTTGAATATTTAAGCAGTTTACTACCGTAGTAAACATACATAGCGTCCAACCACTCTTCAAACGATTTTTTACAATTCACTCACCTTGTTGACTGAGACCTTATTTGCAACAGCTTGTGATTCACGCATGTACTTGAGGTTCTGTGCAAGATGATCCTGCGCTGTACGCTTCTTATACTCCTCTGTAAGAAGAAATCAGACATTGCCCAGATACAAGAGTATGCATCAATGATCAACATTTATTTTAAAAATGCAAAGCCTTATTAAAAACAGCAGCACCCGCTTTGGCAAATCAGGGCACTGCAGCGGTTTCTGACTGTCAGGAAACCTGACCTGTGGAGAAGCTGATAGACTGTTCAGCTTCTGCATAAAAAGGAGTGGTCATGGTAAGACAGCCCATTTAATGGACAATCTGTTGAGTTTATGTAATAAAAAGGGAAATGGAGCTCAAATGCTTGTGTAAAAAAGCCCCATGTCTTATTTCAGTAGTTATTTACATTGCAACATCTATACAGATGATAAGTATGATTTTCTGAGGACTAGACATATGTCTAAAGTCAAAGTTGAAAACTTAGCTTCCATCCTAAATTTGTTAGGGATCCCCCCCCCCCCTTTTAGAACCTTGAACATTTCCATCTAAAATTAGGGCTTCATCTTCAATGGAGAATTACCATAGAACTGAGCAGAGAGAATGCCTGGCAGGACTTAGACTACAGCCGTCTCTTACTGCTGCATTTAAATGGAATCTGCCGTCCAAATTATTCTGTCCCCACTGAGGGCAGCATCCAAATTCACAAACTTGGATGAGATTGATAACAGTTGGATCCTGTGTGGCCAGTGCTCACCGAAGCAGTATGTCCCGCTGACCTGACGGATTCGGCTGTGACCACAATCCCAGGATACATAGAAGCTGTACCTCAAAAAGTTATTTTTTTTCAATAAAACCCAACTGAAAACTTGTTTAAAATACATTTAAAAAAAAGGAGAAAAAAAAAAGGGTTTACACGGTGTTGTGTTGTGCTCAGGATTCTCACCAACTGCGGATTTGATGACTCTGTTTTTGGCAGACGCTCTCTGGTTTTGGGGCTGTCCCTGTTGCTTCAGTTTCCTACGCCGTTTCTTCATTCCGGTCTTGTCACAACTTATGGCTGCATGTGGATTGTGGGCTCTTGTTTTTTTCTTTAAAACGTGACGATTTATTATCTGTGTCAAGTAGAAAAAAATGTAACAGGGAGGAGATGACAACAACATAAAGGTTATGGCCAAAATGACATTAATTTCTCTACATTCACACGAGCGTGACAGATTTACACGCATAAAAAACTTGCGTCAATCTGTCCGTGTGCGTTGCGTTTTTGCATCAGTGTGCTTTGTGTGTGGCATGTTTTTCACGCACTTGCACTTTTTTTTTTTTTTTTTTAAGTGTAATTGATGCGTGAAACACGGACAGCACACGGATGTGCGTCCGTGGTTTTCACACACCCATTGACTTCAATAGGCGACTAGGTGGGTGAAAACGCACCAATATAAGACATGCAGTGCGCTTCACGCAACGAACACTCGCTGCGTGAAAACCCATGCACGTGTGAATAGCCCCATTGAAATCAAAGGGGCAGTGTGATGTGCGTGGTTTCAATGCACAGCACATGGACGAGAATCATGCTCGTCTGAATGAGCACTTACTCACTAAAACAGTGTGAACAATGTCATAACCTTTATTTACCCACGTTCATTGCAAGCGGACTATCACAAGGTTTACATTACAGGGAGTAGAATTAAACCAACATGAGAGGATACTCCCACCTTCTAGTTTTATGGCATATCGGTGGGAATTCGACCTCTAGGCACCGCATCGATCGTGAGAATGAATGGAGAGAGGTTCCATCGGATTATCTCTGCACAACAGCACTCCCATGCTGCAGTTACCGGTTTGTTTGTTTTTTAATTCATTCATCTGATTGGCAGAATACCATCCCTTCTAATGATGGGAAAACCCCTTAACAATGACTACGCTTGAAACTCCCCATATTGAACCAGAGCCACTGCCAAGCAGCAGCTCTTGCTCTGGCAGACTGGAGCAATCTATGTAATGCATCTAAATGGCCATCATATACTTGGCAAATTCAGCTGTTTGCTGGAGGTGTGAGGAGCTGGGCCCGTAGCTTCTGAAAAGGGGTGGTCTTTGTGAGAGGCACTAATGTGATCTGGAAGTAGTCGTGGTAATGGATGTCGCTATAACTTTCAGAATACCGCTTCCCTTCTGTGGCAATATGCGAGAAGCGTTAGTCTAAACATATTATTGTATTTACTGAAATTCTTTTAGAGATTAGAAAATTAATTAGTCAATAAAACTCAAAGCCAATGTACTGATACACCAACTGCAAATCTTCAACTATCAATTTACTCCTCAATACATCGAATGCCCTCTTCATATCACATTTGTGACGTCCATTTAGCATGTATGTCGGGAAAGTTTCAGACGTGCACATTAAATGCGTCCATGGTAGGGATGTCACAATACCAGAATTTGGACTTAGATACCGATACTTCGTGTAGTATTGCGATACTCGATACCAAAACGATACTTTGCCAACAATGAAAAAAAAGAAGTTCTTCCATTCTCTGATGTGAGGCACGTGGTGTGATGAATTTTGAACCTCCACTTGCCTCACATTAATAGTAATTAATCCCATCATGTTCCTCAGCCATAATGAACAACATTGGGTTCATGTGCGAGATACATGATGGGTTAATTACCATGAATGTGAGGCACGTGGGGGTTCAAAATTCATAATACCTCGTGCCTCACATTAATAAGTGAAAGAAAGCAGTTTTTATTTCATAACATTGTAAATATCATAAATGACGCTATAAATTTATTACGGCCGCGACAATACCGAATACATGTATGTTGTATGTATTGAGACTTATTAATGTTTATTGTAAAAAAGGTGTATGTGCGTGTGCGTTTTTTTTTTAATTTAACCCCTTCAGGACTGAGCCTGTTTTGACCTTCAGGACAAAGAAGATTATCCAAATCTGACACGTGTCACGATGTGGTAATAACTTCGGAACTACGTTACGTTAGTGAAAAAATTTGGACGATAAATTCAATATTTATTTGTAAAAAAAAATGGCAAGATTGAGAACATTTTAAAAAATTAGCAATTTTGTAAATTTAAATGTATCTGCTTGTAAAATACCACGCAAAATAGTTACTAGTTTACATTTCCCATATGTCTACTTTATGTTTGCATCGTTTTTTCTAGGGCGTTACAAGGCTTAGAACTTTAGCAGCAATTTCTCACATTGTCAAGAAAATTTCAAAAAGCTATTTTTTCAGGCACCAGTTCAGTTCTGAAGTGGCTTTGAGGGCCTTATATATTAGAAAGTCCCCATAAATCACCCCATTTTGAAAACTGCACCCCTCATTCAAAACAGCATTCAGAAAGTGTTTTAACCCTTTAGGCCAGAGTTTCCCAACCTTTTCAGGCTCAAGGCACCCCAGGGGAAAAAAAAATTCTCAGGGCACCCCTACCAAAAATTGTTTACAAAACGACAAAAACCGGCTAAAAACAAGCACTACACTCTTATGGTATGTTCACACAACGTTTTTTTGTAAGGTAGAAACTAAAAATCTGCCTTCAAATTCATTTAGGAATTTTGAGACAGATTTTGAATTGACAGCGTTGTTTGACTGTTTTTTGCCCACATTTTTTTTTAAGCCGTTAAAGCAAATGCAAAAACCGCAGACAAAAAAGCACCAAACGAGCGCCGCAGGTTTTTTTCTGCCTCCTATTAATTTCAATGGGAGGTCAGAGGCGGAAACCACTCGAAGACCATCAACCCGCCACTCACAGTAATGACCATCAGCCGCCCACTCTCAGTAATGACAATCAGCCGCCCACTCACAGTAATGACCATCAGCCGCCCACTCACAGTAATGACCATCAGCCGCCCACTCACAGTAATGACCATCAGCCGCCCACTCACAGTAATGACCATCAGCCGCCCACTCACAGTAATGACCACCAGCCGCCCACTCACAGTAATGACCACCAGCCGCCCACTCACAGTAATGACCACCAGCCGCCCACTCACAGTAATGACCCCTCAGTAAAGAGACCATAAGCCTCAGCCCCCCCCAGTAAAGTCACCATCAGCCTCCGTCCCCCAGTAAAACGACCATCAGCCCCCTCCAGTAAAGCCACCATCAGCCTCAGTCATCCGTCGTCGTCCATCCCCCCCCGATAAAATGACCATCTGCCCCTCTAGTAAAAGTGACCATCACAGAGAGAAAGTGTGCTTACTCCTGGGGAAGGAATAAATAAGGAGCTATAAGAACAACAACTCCCAGCATGTCCAGGCTATTATGTGATATCAATGGACATTACAGGAAGGAGATATAAGAGAGAACTACAACTCCCATCATGTCCAGGATGTTATGGGATATCAGAGGACATTACAGAGAGGAGGTATAAGAGGAGAGGACTACAACTACCAGCATGTCCAGGACGTTATTATGGGATATCAGAGGACAAGAGGAGAGAACTACAACTACCAGACGGTCCAGGACGTTATTATGGGATATCAGAGGACATTACAGAAAAGAGGTATAAGAGGAGAGAACTACAACTCCCAGCATGTGCAGGACATTATTATGGGATATCAGAGGACATTACAGAGAGGAGGTATAAGAGGAGAGGACTACAACCTCCGGCATTCTGGCTCCATTTCTCACACAACTGCTAACAAAGTAAAGAAAAAAAATACTTACCCTGCCCAGCGTTAATGGCTCCTCTCCCTCCATCAGGCTTCTAGTGGGAAGCGGTGGACGGTTCTCGTAACAGACGTCCGCGCGTCACGTCCGCTACGCATGCCACAGGAATTAAACCAATTTCATTTTTTTTGCCAAAATTCATTTGTAATACATTGTTTTCTGTACCACAGAAGGTTTTACCCGACAAATGCAACAAAATACTTATTGCCCAGATTCTGCAGTTTTTAGAAATATCCCACATGTGGTCTTAGTGTGCTAATGGACTGAAACACAGGTCTCAGTAGCAAAGGAGCACCTAGGGGATTTTGGGGCCTCTTTTTTTTTTTTTTTAAGAATATATTTTAGGCACCATGTCAGGTTTGAATAGATCTTGTGGGGCCAAAACAGTAAATACCACCAAAAGTGACCCCATTTCGGAAAAACTACACCTCTAAAGGAATTTATCAAGGGGTATAGTTAGCATTTTGAACCCGCAATTTTTTTTGAATTGGTATGGGATGATAAAAATCTACTTTTTTTCTGAAAAAACGTAGACATTTTAAATTTTTACAAGGAATAAAAGGAAAAAAAAAAAAACACCCCAACATATGCAAAGCAATTTCTCCCGATTATAGCAATACCTCATTTGCAGTGGCAGATTAAGAAGAACATGGGCTGTTACCCAAACTTGGGCCCCCCCTTCTCCACCGCCGCGATGCCGCGCTGTAACTATTGCTAACACTACCTTTTTGCACAAGCATTAACAAATGGGTGTTACGATTCCCCTTTCACAGGGCTGTGTCCCTACATACTGACAGTATCACACTGTGCAAGGGACACATCCTCCTGACAAGTACCCCCTGTAGATAGCGCAACCCCCCACTGTAGACCGCGCCACACACACAGCCCCCTATAGATAGAGCCACACAGGCCTCCCCCTTGTATATAGTGCCACACAGTGCTCCCTTCCTTATATATAGTGCCACACAGCGCTCCCCCCTTGTATATAGTGCTACACAGCGTCGCTGTCATTTTATCCCATATGACTGCTGAAGTCTGCGATTGGCTGCAGCGGTCACATGGGGTGAAACGTCATCCCAGCAGGCCGGCCCGGACCAAGAAACAGAATTCTGGGCAAGTATAAGATTTTTATTTTTTCCAAATTGCGTTTTTACATAACAGCTGTTATTTGTTGCGGGTTTTACCTCCCCATTGAATTAAATGGGGGAAAACCCAAAACAAATGAGCAGTATTTACACAAATACAATTGACATGCTGCGGAATAAAAACTGCACCGCAGGTCAATTTCTGAGCTTCTTTTCCCCACTTATTTACGCAGCGTGTGGATGAGAATTGTTCACATCTAATCTACTGTGCTGCTACTGTATTAGGGCTTCTCCACACTTAACAGAATTGCTGCGTATTTTCCGCCAGGAAAATACGCAAAATACAGTAGTGGCAAAGTGAGTGAATTTACCAAATCTCATCCAGACGCTGCGTAAAATTTCCGACCAGACATTTTGTCCTGCGGTGCGTATTTCTCGTACTGCAGCATGTCAATTCCTGCTGCGGAAAATGGACAGAATTGCTGCGTTTTTTCAGAGGAGATGTCACCATCCCCCAACATTGAGAAAAACGCCGCAAAATACGCACCATTTTCTACAGTAAAAATACAGGAAATGGTGCTTTTTTTCTGCAGAGATTATATATATATATATACACACACACACACACTCTATATATACACATGTACACATCGCAGACACATGAGTATGCACATTATACACATATAAAGTACACATTGTAAACACACATGAATATGCACATTATACACATATAAAGTACACATTGTAAACACACATGCACTTACCTTTTATGTAGGATATTTGTGAAGGGCCGTTCAGCAGGTTGATGTGGTGGGAGCCTTCACTCAGCGTTTCTTCTGCTCACAGCCCGACACAGAGCCCGCAAACAGCCTCCCCTCCCCCATGTCCTGACTGCTAGCAGCAGGAGGAGAGATTTGTAGAGCAGGGAAGGGGGGCTGGAGGGGGAGTTTCAGTACAGACCATGGCTGCTAAGTAGGAGCGAAGCTCACTTCGCCTCATGACAGGTGCGGTCCTGGCACCGGGGCTCCCTTTGGTGCTAGCGACGCCACAGGTCATGAGGGGGTTCGGGCCCCCTGGGAGCCTTTGGCCCCGGGCGGCCACCCGAACCGCCCTAATGATAATCCGCCACTGCCCATATGTGGTAATGAACTGCTGTTTGGACCCACAGCAGGGCTCAGAAGGGACAGAGCACCATTTGGATTTTTGATTTTGCTGGAACAGTTTTCAGTGCCGTGTCGCGTTTTCAATGCACCGGAGGGTCCAAAATAGTGGAAACCCCCCAAAAATTACCCCATTTTGGAAACTACACCCCTTTTTCTGAAAAAAACTTAGCCATTTTTAATTTTTACAAGGAATAAAGGAGAAAAAGCACCCCAACATTTGTAAAACAATATCTCCCGATTACATAAATATGCCATATGTGGTAATAAATTGCAGTTTGGACCCACAGCGGGTCTTGCAAATGAAGGAGCGCTATTTGGCTTTTGGAGCTCAAATTTAGCTGAATTGGTTTTCGGATGCCATGTCGCATTTGCAAAGCCTCTGAAAGGCCAAAGCAGTGAAAACCACCCAAAAGTTACCCCATTTGGGAAACTACAAAACTGAAGGAATCGATCTAGGGGTATAGTGAGCATTTAGACCCCACAGTTTTTTTGCAGAATTAGAATTAGGCAGTGAAAATGAATATCAACATTATTTCCACTAAAATGTTGCATTTTTTCAATTTCACAAAGGATAAAGGAGGAAAAAGCACCCCAACATTTGTAAAGCAATTTCTATCGAGTATGGCAATACCCCACATAGTCATAAATGTTTTTTTCATTAGAAAGTAATTAACCCTTTCCGGACAACCATTTTTTGAATTTTCTTTTTCCCTCCCCGCGTTCACCTTGCGAGTTAAATAATGGTATATTGTAATAGTTTGGACTTTTATAGACACAGCGATACCAATTTAGTGGCTTTTTTTTTTACATTTTTACATCACTTTAGACAAAAAAAAGTGAAAAGGTTTTTTTTTGTACTTGAAATATTTTTTCAACTAATAATTATTAACTTTTTTTTTTTTATACATATTTTATTAGTCCCTATAAGGGACTTGGACCAGCAATCAGTAGATAGCTGGTACAATACACTGCAATATTAATGTATTGCAGTATATTGTCATTTTTACACTCTCCTGTAACAGCGCGACCGCTGTTCCTGACCGTTAGTCATGCGTGTCAGCTGTAATACACAGCGGACAGCGTATGGCACTGGCTCAGAGCGTGAGCCCGCTCCATATATTACCCCCCCACAACACAACATGCTATGTCGTGGTGCGCAAAGAGGTTAATGCGCAGCGGATGGTGCAGAGCGAAAATTTTAATTTTCCACTGATTTACCATTTCAGAGCACTATAAATTATGCCCAGTTTGTGCCACTGAAGACAAATACCTTAAAATATTAACCGGGTTCTCCCGGCTATGGTGATGCCATATCGGTGGACGTAAACTGCTGTTGGGCACGCTGCAGGGCTGAGAAGGGAGGGAGCAGCGATTCAGCTTGGTAGTAGTTCTGTTTGGCGTTTTGCTGGTATTTCAGTTTATAATGTGGGGGCATATGTAAACTCTGTGAAGTACATCAGGGCATAATAATGTGGTAAATAAATAATTCATAGATGTGTGGGCAGTGTCACACTGATAAATGGTGCCCAATTTAATCCGCTTTTGGAACACTGCACATTTTGCATCGCCATATTCTAAGATCTGGAACTTTTTTTTATTTTTTTTTAACGTGTTGATTTTTTTCCTGGTCCTCATAGGCTTCCGTACATGGCAGCCCAGAGGACATTGTGGATGGGCCGCTGATCGGCAACACACAACGCTGGGCAGACACGCTGCACAGTTAGGCGCCGCCGCGGTGTAGCGCCATGCAGCACTTAAAGGAAGGGTGCCGTGAAAAAAATAATTTTTAGATCAATTTGCTGTTAGTGTTTTATTTTAAAAAAAAATATTTGTGTGTTTGTGTTTTGCTTTTATTTTTTCAAACTTTTTATTCACTATGGGGGATGCCATTTTTTTTCTTCATCTCTGTATGTCGATTAACGACACATACAGAGATGGAATACGGCACATACATCCTCATAGAGAATGCGAACGGGAGCCGTTCGCATTCACTATGGTGTACGCCGTCTGCGTGGGAACGGCGCATGCGCCGCTCCCACACAGTCCAAATGGAAGGTCTTCGACCGAGCGACACCCGGCGCCATTTTCTTGTGGACCGGAAGCCGCGGCCGGACAGTAAGATGACTACTTCCGGTTGCGGCTTCCGGACATGTGTTCTGAAGCAAGCACTAGGAGCGGAGGGAGCAGACAGAGCGTATGGACCGGAGGGAGCGGCGGCAGCAGGAGCAGGTAAGTTATGTCTGTGTATGTACGTGTTTTAGTGTGTGATTACCACTGTATGTAAGCCTACTACACTGTATTCGCTCAAAAAATGGCGGCACAGTGTAGGAGGCTTGAACATTCAATCCCCTCCTTTCTCCTGGCACTAGCCAGGATAAGTGAGGGGGAGATTCTGTGAGCTCACTAGAGCGTGTGTGTTTACACCAAATTTGCAGCATAAAGCAATGTGGTTGCTTTACCACATGCCAATGCTGAAATTTTGGGAATTGCTCCCTCTAGTGATCAGCACAGGGAAATGTTATAAATTAGAATCTAATCTATAATATTTCCTGACTTGTGAAAAAATAAAAAAAAATTATAATAATGTTTAATCATTTATACACTAACAGTTTAACTAAAACGGAACATATATGGACAGTGAAGTGAAGGACGTCTCCTGGAGCCGTCCTCTACAGGAAAGTAGGGAGGGGTGCTATCTATTGGGGGTGACTATGTACAAGGGTGTCTGTGTGGAATTATCTACAGAGGGCAGCGTGGGCATTATCTACAGAGGGCAGCCTGGAGCATTATCTACAGAGGGCAGCCTGGGGCATTATCTACAGTGGGCAGTCTGGGGCATTATCTACAGAGGGCAGCGTGGGGCATTATCCACAGAGGGCAGCGTGGGGCATTATCCACAGAGGGCAGTGTGTTGAAAAAAATGTACAAATGAAATTCATCCAATTTTAAAACGGACAGGGAAAAAAAAAAAAAAAAAAAGGATGTAAAACGGGTCAAAATCGTCCGTTGGCCTGAAAAACTTGGCCCGGAACGGATGCAAAACGGCCGAGAAAAACTGACGTTTTTATCGATCGACACTCGGACCCGGTCGTGTGAAGAGAGCCTTAAAGGGTCAATGACTTTCTTATTCACTACAAAACAACCAAGTTGGACGGTGCACAAAATGAATCTAAACATTTAAATCACTTTCACAATCTATATTTGATATCCGTTTTGCATGGCCATTAAAAAAAAAGTGCATTTCATTTGTCAGGCTTTGTTGTCCCAACCCCCTGAAAACAACAAAAAGAAGGTCATTGTCATGATTGTTATACAGCCCCCCTGTAGATGATGCACACACACACACACACACACACACACACACACACACACACACACACACACACACACACACACACACACACACACACACACACACACAGCTCTCCGGAGAAGGCACCTCCCCCTCCCTGTAGTAATCTTCCGGGACTGGTTCTGTATAGCTCTGTTCACATCTGCGTCGGGGTCCCTTTCTGACGTTCAGTCTGAGGTTTCCGTCAGAAAGCCACCCTGAGCAGACACAAACCGACACCAACGGAAACCAGAGGTTTCCATTTCCATCACCATCGATTTCAAAGGAGACGGTGGTTTCCGTTTGTCTGTTTTGTGCACCGAATAAGCTATTGCTTCCGGCAAAACGATGGATCCGGTGCACAAAAGAGACAAACGTAAACCACGGAAATTAATGGTGATGGAAACGGAAACCTCTGGTTTCTGTCGGTGTCAGTTTGTGTCTGCTCAGGGTCCCGTTCTGACAGAAACCTCCGGCGGAAAGTCAGAATGGGACCCCGACGCAGATGTGAACAGAGCCTAAACTTAAAGGGGTTTTCCAATACTTTATTTTTTTTTTTAAATCAATGCAATGTTCCTCTATTAATATATTAGTGCACTCTGTCTAGCTTTTTCTTGATAATAAATGGTTTTAGTAACATTACTCCCTATTGTTTACCTGGAGAGGTTTGTTTTGCTCAGTAAGTTCATTCCTCTTCTCTTCCTGTGTTTCTCCTCCCTGCATGCACTGCTCTAGTCCCAGCATGCAATGTGCATGCAGCAGTGCACTTGCTCCGCCTACTACACCCAGCTCTACTAACTTCTGCAATCTCAGTCTTCATTTTGGTGCTCTCATTCTATTACTGCTAGCACAAGCTGAAATCACTGGATATCTGCGTTTTTAAACAACACTGACCCTATATGATGATACGTAAAGTTTGGTCTTTATAATTATAAGTTTTCTAAATGTATATTAACTGTTTATACAGTCTTAGTTTTAAATACTGTATTATATATATATATATATATATATATATATATATATATATATATATATATATATATATATATATAAAATAAAAAAAATTGAATTCTAACATGTGAATTGGGATAAAAGGAGCAATACCTGTGGATCGCCGCTGCATCCTGTGTCGGAGATTCACAGTGAGCAAGAAAAAACTAAAGGGAAGCAGCGCTCCTAACTAGCCATCGATGAAAAATAATTCCCCTTCATGTAACTCTGCTACCTGTCAACTGAAAAGTCATCCACCACAGGGAAAAATGTTAGTCCATCATGTCTGATTCCCAGGTGTTTCTTTGCGGTACTCCTCTGTGTGGAAACATTTTTCACTCTGGCAGCTGATTTTTCCATTGACAGGTAGCAGAGTTACACAACAGGAAAACAAATTCCCCATCATGTAACTCTGCTACCTGTGAACTGAAAAGTCATCGGCTGTTTGAAGGGGGTGCACCGCTCGTATAAGCGCTGCTTCCCCTTACTTCATCACACTGTGAATCGCTAACTAGTTCGTATAGAAGCGAAGTATTGCCTAATTATTTTTTTTGGGCTTCCAGTTCAGTTCTGAAGTGGCTTTGAGGGGCAGGGCCGCCATCAGGAATTTCAGGGCCCCCTACAGCTACATTTTCTGGGCCCCCCTACCGTGGCACCGCCTGTTAACGGTACTCCGTCCAGTACTATATCATGGTACCCAGGGCCGCCATCAGGGGGGGTATTAGGGGTACTGATGTGAGAGGCCCGGCCAAACCTAATTGAAAGGGGGGCCCGGCAAACTGCCGCGACTTGCCTTTGGTAGAAAAAAAACAGGCCCCTGCAATGGGGCCCGTTTTTTTCACCAAAAGAATGTCATGAGCTGCGGGCCCCCCTTTCAATTAGGTTTGGCCGGGCTTCTCACATCAGTACCCCTAATACCCCCCCTGATGGCGGCCCTGGGTAGCATGGGGGCCGTCAAACACCGCCGCCCGTGCGACCGATCACGCGCACCCGCAAACTCCCGCGCATGCGCACCGGCGACCGCCTGGAAGCGCGCACCGAATTTTGAGGCAGATTTTGACCTGCCCACACTATCTTGCCGCGTTTTTTGCCTGCGGCGATTGAGGACAGCAGACAGAAAACGCAGCGAAAAATGCATTTTCTGCCTCCCATTGATTTAGATGGCAGGTCAGAGGCAGAACCGCGGCAAGAAAGGACGTGCTGCTTTTTCTTTTTTCCGCGACTGGCTCCCATTGATTTCAGATTAAATCAATGGGAGGCGGTTTTGGAAGTTTTTTGGTGCTGATTCTGACGCAGTGTCCGAGTCAATATCAAGGCCCAAAAACGTTGAACTGGGCCTTATTGTTAGGGCTTATTCAGACGAACGTGTAATACGTCCGTGAAACGTGTGTGATTTTCACGCGCCTTGCACGGACCTATGTTACTCTATGGGGCCGTGCAGACTGTCAGTGATTTTCACGCAGCGCGAGTCCGCTGCGTAAAACTCACGACATGTCCGATATTTGTGCATTGTTCGCGCATCACGCACCCATTGAAGTCAATGGGTGGGTGAAAATCACGCCCAGCACTTCCGCAGCCGTATAAACTATGAATGAAAACAGAAAAGCACCGCGTGCTACAAACATAGTGTCATAATGATGGCGGCTGCGCGAAAATCACACAGCCGCGCATCATACGCTGCTGACACACGGAGCTGTTATGGACCTTTTGCAAGCGCAAAACGCCACGTTTTTGCGCGCGCAAAAAGCACACGCTTGTGTGAATCCGGCCTTAGGGTAGGAACACACTAGGCATGAACACTGCAGATTTTATGCAACACGTTTTATTGCGGAAAATCCGCAGCGTATCACAGTCGCAGCAGAGGGGATGAGATTAGAACAAATCTCATCCACACGCTGCATAAATAATGGACCTGCAGTGTGGCTTTTTGGCTTTTTAAGTCGCATGTCAATGTATTCTGTGGAATCGCCGCTCCACTGTTGCAGAAATGCTGCGGTTCTGCCGCAAAAATCACAAATGAGAAAAAAAAAAAAGGCCACTTTTTTAAATTTATAAAAAAGTTTAGACTTGCCCCGGCCGTAGTCCTGGTGACGCGATCCTCTATTCTTAGCGTAGCCCCGCCTCCTGTCATGACGTTTCATCCCATGTGACTGCTGCAGCGGTCACATGGTCTACAGCGTCATCCCAGGAGGCGGGGCTACGTTCAGAAGAGAGAGATGCGTCACTTAAACTACGGCCGGGGTAAGTCTAAACTTTTTTTTCCCTGCAGGATTCCCGCAGCGGACACGCCTCACGAAACCTGCGCCACTATTTGGTGCGGTTTTTCTGGCGGAATTCCCTGCGGCTCCCGGGATAAGCTGTGTAGTTTTACTCAGCATATCCGCCTAGTGTGTCCCTTATGATGTCGCTCCTGGAGCTGCTGCCGGTCTCTAAATAGGCAGTTGGTCCAGTAGAATTTGGAATTATTTTTTTTTGTGAACCAGCTTAAAAAAATACAAAACTTTTGTGTTAGGGCCTGTTCACATCACTGTTCGCTTCCGCTCCGGGGTTCCTTCTGAGGTTTCTGTCGGGTGAACCCCGCAACGGAAAGTGAAAGTGATAGCACAGCTTCCGTTTCCATCACCATTAGCGCAGTCGACTGCGCTATTAATTCCGTCCGAAAACCAGCCGGAATGGTGACGAACGGAAACCATTAGCGATGTTTCCGTCACCATTGAGATCAATGGTGACTGAAACGGAAGCTGTGCTGTCACTTTCACTTTCCGTTGCGGGGTTCACCCGACAGAAACCTCAGACGGAACCCCGGAACGGAAGCGAACAGTGATGTGAACAGGCCCTAACACAAAAGTTTTGTATTTTTTTAAGCTGGTTCACAAAAAAAAATAATTCCAAATTCTACTGGACCAACTGCCTATTTAGAGAGCGGCAGCAGCTCCAGGAGCGACATCATAAGGGACACACTAGGCGGATATGCTGAGTAAAACTACACAGCTTATCCCGGGAGCCGCAGGGAATTCTGCCAGCAAAACCGCACCAAATAGCGGCGCAGGTTTGGTGAGGCGTGTCCGCTGCGGGAATCCTGCAGGGAAAAAAAAGTTTAGACTTACCCCGGCCGTAGTCCTGGTGCCGCATCTCTCTCTTCTGAACGTAGCCCCGCCTCCTGGGATGACGCTGTAGACCATGTGACCGCTGCATCAGTCACATGGGATGAAACGTCATGACAGGAGGCGGGGTTGCGCTAAGAATAGAGGATCGCGTCACCAGGACTACGGCCGGGGCAAGTCTAAACTTTATCAATTTAAAAAAGTACCTTTTTTTTCTTCTCTTGTGTGATTTTTGCGGCAGAACCGCAGCATTTCCGCAACAGAGGAGCAGCGATTCCACAGAATACATTGACATGCGACTTAAAAAGCCAAAGCCACACGGCAGGTCCATTATTTTTGCAGCATGTGGATGAGATTTGTTCTAACCTCATCCACTCTGCTGCGACTGTGATACGCTGCGGATTATCCACAATAAAATGTGTTGCATAAAATCCGCAGTGTTCATGCCTAGTGTGTTCCTACCCTAAGGCCGGATTCACACAAGCGTGTGCTTTTTGCACGCGCAAAAAACGTGGCGTTTTGCGCATGCAAAAGGTCCATAACAGCTCCGTGTGTCAGCAGCGTATGATGCGCGGCTGCGTGATTTTCGCGCAGCCGCCATCATTATGACACTCTGTTTGTATGTTTGTAGCACGTGGTGCTTTTCTAATTTCATTCATAGTTTATACGGCTGCGGAAGTGCTGGGCGTGATTTTCACGCACCCATTGACTTCAATGGGTGCGTGATGCGCGAACAATGCACCAATATAGGACATGTCGTGAGTTTTACGCAGCGGACACACGGACACACGCTGCGTGAAAATCACTGACAGTCTGCACGGCCCCATAGAGTAACATAGGTCCGTGCGAGGCGCGTGAAAATCACACACGTTTCACGGACGTATTACACGTTCGTCTGAATAAGCCCTAACAATAAGGCCCAGTTCACAGAGTTTTTGGGCCTTGATATTGACTCGGACACTGCGTCAGAATCAGCACCAAACAACTTCCAAAACCGCCTCCCATTGATTTAATCTGAAATCAATGGGAGCCAGTCGCGGAAAAAAGAAAAAGCAGCACGTCCTTTCTTGCCGCGGTTCCGCCTCTGACCTCCCATCGAAATCAATGGGAGGCAGAAAATGCATTTTTCGCTGCGTTTTTTGTCTGCTGTCCTCAATCGCCGCGAGCAAAAAACGCAGCAAAAAAACGCAGCAAGATAGTGTGGGCAGGTCAAAATCTGCCTCAAAATTCTTTAAGGAATTTTGAGGCAGATTTTTTTTTGCCTGCAAAATACTGTGTAAACAGGGCCATACATAAACAGCACTTTGAGATAATTTACTCACTGTCAGAAGAGATGCTCCCACTCCAGTCCTCTTCCGGCGATGTCTTCCAGGGGAGGTCTTCGGTCCAGACGTCCAGTCCTTCACCTCCAGCCAGGCTCCAGGTAAGTTTTGTCCATGTGTGTCCGCGGCTGCGCGCGCTTCGTTCGCGGGTGCGCGCGCGGCCGGTCGCGGGTGCGCGCGCTTCGTTTGCGGGTGCGCGCGCGGTCGATCGCGGGTGCGCGCGCGGGCGGTCTCCAGTGCGGGCGTTCGTGGATGCGCTCGCGAGTGCGCACGCGCGGCAGTTTCATTGTGCGCGCGATCGGGTGCGCGCGCGGGCGGACGGTTTGACGGCCCCCCATGACGAGGGGAGGGGGCCCGCAGCAGCAGCAGCTCACGACATTCTTATGGTGAAAAAAACGGGCCCCATTGCAGGGGCCCGTTTTTTCCTACCAAAAGAATGTCGAGGCAGTTGCCGGGCCCCCCTTTCAATTAGTTTTGGCCGGGCCCCTCACACCACTACCCCTAATACCCCCCTGATGGCGGCCCTGTTGAGGGGCCTATATATTAGACACCCCTATGAAACACGACATTTTAGAAACTAGACCCCTCAAAGTATTCACAACAGCATTTAGAAAGTTTATGCACAAAATGTTTTACCAGAGAAACGCAACTCAATACTTATTGTCCAGATTCTGCAGTAGAAATATCCCACATGTGGCCCTCGGGCGGTAATGGACTGAAGCACCGGCCTCAGAAGCAAAGGAGCACCTAGTGGATTTTGAGGCCGCCTTTTTATTAGGCACCATGTCCGGTTTGAATAGGTCTTGTGGTACCAAAATAGTGGAAACCCCCAAAAGGTGATCCCATTTTGGAAACTAGACCACTTGAGGAATACATTGTAGTTTTCTTGGGGTGCATGCAGCTTTTTGATCAGTTTTTATTCTATTTTTAAGTGGCGCGGTGACTAAAAAACAGCAATTCTATTGTTTTTTAATTCTATTTTTGTTACAGCGTTCACCGTGCGCTATAAATGACATATTCACTTTATTCTATGGGGCGATACGATTAGGGCTCATTTACACGAGCGTATTATACGTTTTTGCAACGCGCGTCGCAGGGACCTATGTTACTCTATGGGGCCGTGCAGACAGGTACGTGATTTTCACGCAGCGTATGTCCGCTGCGTGAAACGCACGACGTCCTATATTTGTGCGCTGTTCGCGCATCACGCACCCATTGAAGTCAATGGGTGTGTGAAAACCACGCATGTCGCACGGAAGCAATTCCGTGGGACGCGCGTGATTCACGCAACAGCACTGTAAAGGATGAATGAAAACAGAAAAGCACCACGTTCTTTTCTGTTTACAAACATCCAAACGGAGTGTCATAATGATGGCGGCTGCGCGAAAAGCACGCAGCCGCGCATCATAAAGGGCTGACACACGGAGCTGTTAAGTGCTTTTTGCGCACGCAAAACGCCGCGCTTTTTGCTTGCACAAAACGCACACGCTCGTGTAAACTCGGCCTTACGGTGACACCAGATGTTTATAGTTTTTTTATGTCTTATGGCGTTTGCACAATAAAATAAGTTTTGTAAAAAATCATTCACTTTTTGTGTTACCTTATTCTAAGAGCCAGAACTTTATAATTTTTCCATCAATAAAGCCGTGCGAGGACTTATTTTTTGCGTAACGAACTGTAGTTTCGATCAGGACCATTTTTCGGTAAATGCAACTTTTTGATCTATTTTTAATACATTTTTTGGGAGGTGAAGTGACCAAACAATTGTGATTTTGGTACGGTATATTATTATTTTCTTTTACGGCGTTCACCGCGCGGGATAAATAACGAAATAATTTTGTAGTTCAGGCCGTTACGGACGCGGCGATACCAATTATGTATCGTTTATTTATATATTTTTATTAATAAAAAAGGACTGATAAGGGAAAAAAAGGGGGATTTTTTTAACTTTTAATTTCTTATTTTTACACATCTTTTTTAACTTTTTTTTTTACTTTATTACTTTGTCCCACTAGGGGACTTGAGGGCAGGAGGCCCTGATCGCTATTCTAATACACTGCACTACATCCGTAGTGCAGTGTATTAGAACTGTCAGCTATTCACTGACAGCAAGCATAGTGGGTCCTGACTTTGTCAGGACCCACTAGGCTTCCGTCGATGGCATAGCCGGACGCCTTTGTTTGGTGTCCGGTTGCCATAGTAACCATCGCCGGCCGCTATCGTGTAGCAGGCCGGCGATGGTAACTTAACCCCTAAAAACCCGCGATCTCTATAGAACGCGGCTTTTAAGGGGTTAGACAGCGGGGACACAGCGATCGGTCCCCGCTGTAGGAGCTGCGGCAGCTGCTGTACGAGACAGCAGCTGTCACAGCTCCTGCACCTGTCGGGAAGACGGCCGAAACGGCCGTTATTCCTGCAACTTCGTATACACACCGCTACACACCTTCAACCTTGCGCATGCGCCGTGTAATATACACGGCCGCTGAAGACGCAGCCACATAATTTCACAGAGCATGCGCGGTGGAGTGTGTTCACCACGCATGCTCTAATTCAATAAAGAAGCACGTGGTACGGTTACGTCATTTTTGACGTAACCGTACAGTGTGAAAGCCGGAAACCGGAAGCAAGGCAGAAGACCAAATGGACGGGTCTGCACAGGAAGTGCAGATTTTGCATTGCTAAGGGGACGGCGACGGAGGAGGATATACGACGCTACAGCCATCTGATGAAACGTAAGTACATTGGAAAGTTATATCTTTTTCATTGTTTTATTTAAATAAATGTAATTTTTTAGTTCCGGAATACCCCTTTAAGACAGCCCCGTAAAATTTGCTGCAGTTGACAACAATGCCCCCTGTACTAGCGCCACACTACCCTTGTAGTGAGCACAATACCCATATAATTCACATATAATACACATATACCCATACATATATACACATATACCCATATAATTCACATATAATACACATATACCCATACATATATACACATATACCCATATAATACACATATAATTCCGCCTGAATGCCCTACACGCTCACTGATGCAGCGCTGCCTACTTCATATGGGGTCTCTAGTCTTCACGAGTTCTGCGAAGGCAGCGCGATGACATCCTCTTGTCACCTTCGCAGAACCCGTGAGACTAGAGACCACACCTATAGAGGACGGCGCTGCATCGGTGAGTATGTGTCATCACACCGCCAATAGCCAACAAGGGAACCAATAATTCCCTTGCCTCTTGAACCACCATGTGATAGATCCGTTTTTAACGGCTGTTAGGGCCTGTTCACATCACCGTTCGTTTCCATTCCGGGGTTCCGTCGGAGGTTTCCGTTGCGGGGTTCACCCGACAGAAACCTCAGACGGAACCCCGGAACGGAAATGAACAGCGATGTGAACAGACCCTTACATGAATTCACAGCGGTTAAAAATGGAGCCATTGACTTCTATAGGGGCCGTCTAAACGGCCAAACATAGGACATGTCCTATTTTTTTGACGGCCAATATTCACGGGCCGTTAAAAAAAACGGCAGTGTAAATACACCCATAGAAAATCATTGACGACCGTTCAAAGATCGGCCGTTTTTCACTGTCGTGTGAATGTAGCCGTATAGCATGGTTAAACGAAACCAATGTAATACAAAAATAAGTCCAATATAACAATGATGTAGTGTCACAACTGCTGCGGAGACACAAATCCCAGCATGCTCTCTTGCAGATAATATGGTATGCTGTGAATTGCAGTTTCATATTAACTGGAGAACAGGTCGCAGATCGGTGCTATATACCCCAGTATAGATCAGGGCAGTTATGTGCCGTCGCTAGGCTGCTCTCCACATACAAACAATTCTCACCCCTGGAAACAGGGCCCAGTATCTCCAGTCCTTTCCTGAGTAGCGCCGCGGACATGTTCTCCCCTCTACACAGCGATACAGACCACACGTGTGACTTCCATAAGCGGCTCCGACACCAATCACCAACAATTTCCGGCGTGGCATGGCGCACTTCCGTACATAAGCTTCTGGGTCTTATTTACTACCATAGAGTCTTGACACTTGCGCTAGAGTGACCCGGCTAAGTGACGTCAGCCGAGTGAGGGTGTGCAGTGATGTTGTATCACTAGGTGGCGATAGTAGCTAATGGAACCAGTGACTTGACAGAACGTGATGTAGTGGTGAAATGGGGCTTTATAGGAGGATCAGCTCATTTTCTTTGAAAGAATTTGGCGGCATTGCTAATATTAGGGCCACAACACCTGTAAGGAGGGAGTAGCTGGGAAGACGCTAGGTCACGCTCAGTGTTGGTTTTTAATCCCTTCTCGCTGCAGCCACTTTTAACCTTCCTGACGGAGCTTTATTATGACATGTGTCACTTTATGTGGTAACTTTGGAATGCTTTTACCTATCCAAGCAATTCTGAGATTATTTTCTCGTGACACATTGTACTCTAAGTTTGTGGCAAATTTTGGTCCATACATTAAAGAGGCTCTGTCACCACATTATTAGTGCCCTGTCTCCTACATAAGGAGATCGGCGCTATAATGTAGGTGACAGTAATGCTTTTTATTTAGAAAACCGATCTATTTGAAACCACTTTATTAGCGATTTTTAGCTTTATGCTAATGAGTTTCTTAATAGCTAAGTGGGCGTGTTTTTACTTTCAACCAAGTGGGCGTTGTACAGAGTGTATGACGCTGACCAATCAGTGACCAGTCAGCGTCATACACTCCTCTTCATTCATTTACACAGCAGCATCGCGTTCTTACTAGAACATGATGTGCAGCCACATACACAGACATTAACGTTAATCAAGTGTCCTGATAATGAATATACATTACCTCCAGCCTGGACGTCATGTGTATTCAGAATCCTGACATTTCTGAATCTTTTCTGTGAGATTCCAGCAAGCCACGCATAATCTCGCGAGATTTCGAGGTAAACGAGATTTCGTTTCCCTTACTGGAAAGCTCACAGAAAAGATTCAGAAGTGTCAGGATTCTGAATACACATGACGTCCTGGCTGGAGGTAATGTATATTCGTTATCAGGACACTTGATTAACGTTAATATCTGTGTATGTGGCTGCAGGTCGTGTTCTAGTAAGAACGCGATGCTGCTGTGTAAATGAATGGAGAGGAGTGCATGAGGCTGATTGGTCAGCGTCATACACTCCCCTGTACAACGCCCACTTAGTCAAAAGTAAAAACACGCCCAGTTGGGCATTAAGCAACTCATTAGCATAAACCAAAATCACTAATAAAGTGGTAAAAAAAGATCGTTTTTTTTAAATAAAAAGCACTGCTGTCATCTACATTACAGCGCCAATCTCCTCATGTAGGAGATAGGGCACTTATAATGTGGTGACAGAGCCTCTTTTAAGTATTTAATTGTGAAAAACACCACAATTTAGAGAAAAATTTGCATTTTTCTAAATTTAAATCTACCTGCTTGTAAGGGCTTATTCAGACGAACGTATAATACGTCCGTGCTAAGCGCGTAAAAAATCACGCGCGTCGCACGGATCTATGTTAATGAATGGGGCCGTTCAGACTGTCAGTGAAACGCACGACACGTCCTATATTTGCCCGTTTTTCGCACATCACGCACCCATTGAAGTCAATGGATGCGTGAAAACTGCGCACGGCACACGGGCGCACTTCCGTGTGCCGCGCGTGATGAGCGCTACAGTAGTCAAAACTATGAATGAAAACAGAAAAGCACCACGTGCTTTTCTGTTTAGGCTGGGTTCACACGACCTATTTTCAGACATAAACGAGGCGTATTATGCCTCGTTTTACGTCTGAAAATAGGGCTACAATACGTCGGCAAACATCTGCCCATTCATTTGAATGGGTTTGCCGACGTACTGTGCAGACAACCTGTCATTTATGCGTCGTCGTTTGACAGCCTCGGCAAAGAAGTGCAGGACACTTCTTTGCAACGTAATTTCAGCCATTCTTCATTGAAGTCAATGAAGAGCAGCTCAAGATTTACGAGCGTCAAAGACGCCTCGCATAATGCGAGGAGGAGCTTTTACGTCTGAAACGACACAGCTGTTTTCTCCTGAAAACAGTCTGTCTTTTCAGACATAAAAGGAAGCTAGCGTGTGCACATACCCTTACAAACATAAAAACAGAGTGTCATAATGATGGCGGCTGTGCGAAAATCTCGCAGCCACGCATAATATGCCGATGACACGTGGACTTTTTGCGCGCTAAGACAGATAGTAATACCACACTAAATAAATGCTAATTAACATTTACCATATGTCTAGATTGGCATCTTTTTTTGAACATCCTTTTATTTTTCTAGGACCAGTGGCGGATTAAGTAGACCATAGGCCCTGGGCTGTTACCCATAGTTGGGCCCCCCTTCTCCACCGCCGCCCTGTAACTATTGTTAACACTTCCTTTTTGTCCAGACATTAACAAATGGGTGTTACTACTCCCCTTGTCAAAAGGCTGTGTCCCCACATACTGACAGTCTCCAACCATCGCTGACAGTATGTAGGGACACATTCTCCTGACAAGGGGAATAGTAACACTTAGGGTATGTTCACACGAGGGCGTCCGTTACGGCTGAAATTACGGGGATGTTTCAGCCTGAAAACATCCCCGTAATTTCAGCCGTAACGGCATGTGCAGGCGCTTGAACACCGCGTCCATTACGGCCGTAATTAGCGCTGCTATTCATTGGAGTCAATGAATAACGGCTCCAATTACGGCCAAAGAAGTGACAGGTCACTTCTTTGACGCGGGCGTCTATTTACGCGCCGTCATTTGACAGCGGCGCGTAAATATACGCCTCGTGTGAACAGACAAACGTCTGCCCATTGCTTTCAATGAGCAGATGTTTGTCAGCGCTATTGAGGCGCTATTTTCGGGCGTAATTCGAGGCAAAAACGCCCGAATTACGTCCGTAAATAGGCCGTGTGAACATACCCCTATTTGTCTATCAGTCCTGGACTGCACAAAGACTTTGTGAAATACAAGGATTTCATATAATAAACATGTCAGTAGAGATGACAGATTGTCTATAAATCTAGTGACTCACAGGTGACGACGTAGTTTTTTTCCTTTTCTCCATCCAGTCCAGACTTCATGACGACTTTTCCCGGCCATGACCAATTTCTGCAGAATTTGCCACTCAGATGTCTTTGGCTCCTCACTTTTCCAACATTTCCACACCTATAAACAAAGATAATATTATCATGGTGCCACACACTGTGCCCCTAAATATAATAGCACCAAACACTGAGCCCCTGAATAAAATAGTATAAACACTGTGCCCCTAAATATTATAGCACCATAGACTGCGCCCCTGAATATAATTGTGTCAAACACTGTAGATAGCACCACACACAGCCCCCTGTAAATAGCGCTATACAGTCCTCCCCCTCTGTAAATAGCGTCACATAGCCCTCCCCCTCTTGTATATAGTGCTACACAGCAATCCCCCTTAGATATAGTGATACACAGCACTCCCTTCTATATAGTGCTATACAACAATCCCCCCTTGTATATTGTGCTACACAGCGTCTCCCCCCTTGGACCTGCAGCTCTTGTAATTGCTCAGTATAATGTCCCCCGTAGCTGCCCCCACAGTATAATGCCCTTCATAGCTGCGACACAGTATAATGCCCCCATAGCTACGACACAGTATAATATCTCCATAGCTGCTACATGGTATATTGCCTCCATAGCTGCGACACAGTATAATATCCCCATAGCTGCGACACAGTATAATGCCTCCATAGCTGCAACACTGTATAATGCCCCCATAGCTATGGCACAGTATAATGCCCCCATAGCTGCAACACAGTATAATACCCCCTTAGCTGCGACACAGTATAATGCCTCCATAGCTGCGACACAGTATAATGCCTCCATAGCTGCGACACAGTATAATTCCCCATAGCTGCGACACAGTATAATGCCTCCATAGATGTGACACAGTATAATGCCCCCATAGCTATGACACAGTATAATGCCCCCATAGCTGCGACACAGTATAATGCCTCCATAGCTGCGACACAGTATAATGCCCCCATAGCTGCGACACAGTATAATTCCCCATAGCTGCGACACAGTATAATGCCTCCATAGATGTGACACAGTATAATTCCCCATAGCTGCGACACAGTATAATGCCCCCATAGCTGCGACACAGTATAATGCCTCCATAGCTGCGACACAGTATAATGCCTCCATAGCTGCGACACAGTATAATGCCTCCATAGCTACGACACAGTATAATTCCCCATAGCTGCAACACAGTATAATGCCCCCATAGCTGCGACACAGTATAATGCCTCCATAGCTGCGACACAGTATAATGCCTCCATAGCTGCGACACAGTATAATGCCTCCATAGCTGCGACACTGTATAATGCCCCCATAGATATGACACAGTATAATGCCCCCATAGCTGCAACACAGTATAATGCCCCCATAGCTGCGACACAGTATAATGCCTCCATAGCTGCGACACAGTATAATGCCTCCATAGCGGCGACACAGTATAATGCCTCCATAGCTGCGACACAGTATAATGCCTCCATAGCTGCGACACAGTATAATTCCCCATAGCTGCGACACAGTATAATGCCTCCATAGATGTGACACAGTATAATGCCCCCATAGCTATGACACAGTATAATGCCCCCATAGTTGCAACACAGTATAATGCCCCCATAGCTGCGACACAGTATAATGCCTCCATAGCTGCGACACAGTATAATGCCTCCATAGCTGCGACACAGTATAATGCCTCCATAGCTACGACACAGTATAATTCCCCATAGCTGCAACACAGTATAATGCCCCCATAGCTGCGACACAGTATAATGCCTCCATAGCTGCGACACAGTATAATGCCTCCATAGCTGCGACACAGTATAATGCCTCCATAGCTGCGACACAGTATAATGCCTCCATAGATGTGACACAGTATAATAGCTATGACACAGTATAATTCCCCATAGCTGCGACACAGTATAATGCCTCCATAGCTGCAACACAGTATAATGCCTCCATAGATGTGACACAGTATAATGCCCCATAGCTGACACAGTATAATGCCCCATAGATGTGACACAGTATAATGCACCATAGCTGACACAGTATAATGCCCCATAGCTGCGACACAGTATAATGCCTCCATAGCTGCGACACAGTATAATGCCTCCATAGCTGCGACACAGTTTAATGCCTCCATAGCTGCAACACAGTATCATGCCTCCATAGATGTGACACAGTATAATGCCCCATAGCTGACACAGTATAATGCCCCATAGCTGACACAGTATAATGCCCCATAGCTGACACAGTATAATGCCCCATAGCTGACACAGTATAATGCCCCATAACTGACACAGTATAATTCCCCATAAGGGTATGTTCACACGGCGGGGGTCCGTAACGGCTGAAATTACGGGGATGTTTCAGCCTGAAAACATCCCCGTAATTTCAGCCGTACCGGCATATGCAGGCGCTTGAACGCCGCGTCAATTACTGCCGTAATTAGCGCTGCTATTCATTGGAGTCAATGAATAGCGGCTCCAATTACGGCCAAAGAAGTGACAGGTCACTTCTTCTACGCGGGCGTCTATTTACGCGCCGTCATTTGACAGCGGCGCGTAAATATACGCCTCGTGTGAACAGACAAACGTCTGCCCATTGCTTTCAATGGGCAGATGTTTGTCAGCGCTATTGAGGCGCTATTTTCGGGCGTAATTCGGGGCCAAAACGCCCGATTTACGTCCGTAAATAGGCCGTGTGAACATACCCTTACTGACACAGTATAATGCCCCATAGCTGACACAGTATAATGCCCCATATGTACGTACCTAATAAAAAAGAAAACATAATTACTTACCTATCCCGGTTCCCACGACGGTGGGGGATGCTTCTCCTCCTCTGCACTGTACTGTGAGTGACTCCATGCAGACAGGCGCGATGACATCACTACATCACGCCTGCCTGCACCGAGCCGCTCACGGCAGAGTGAATGCCGGGGCGAGGCTCCAGCATTCAACCCAACTGAATCTGCGTCCTGCGGACGCAGATTCAGTTGGAAGCGGGCAGCGCGGCACCCTGGCAGCCTCGGGCCCCGGGCGACCGCCCGATCCGCCCATATTATAATCCGCCATTGTCTAGGACGTTACAAGGCTTAGAACTTTAGTAGAAATTTCTCCCGTTTTCAAGAAAATGTAAAAATACTATTTTTACAGGTGCCAGTTCAGTTCTGAAGTGGCTTTGAGGGGCCTATACAATAAAAACCCTCATAAGTCACCCCATTTTAAAAACTTCACCCCCTCAAGGTATTCAAAACAGCATTTAGAAAGTTTCTTAACCCTTTAGGCTTCTCACAAGAATGAAAGCAATGTAGAGGTGAAATTTACCCAAAAAAAAATTCTTGCAGAAATTCATATTTAACCCCTTCACGACCAGCCCACGTAGATTAATGGGCTGCCGTGCTGGGCTTTTGTCCTGCAGCCCGTTAATCCACGTGCTGTGAGAACAGAGTGCACAGCGCTCTCCCTGTGCTCTGAATCTCTCAGCACACGCTGCTACTAGCAGCCTAAGTGCTGAGGCTCCATGCACACGACAGCAAAAAACCTCCGTTTTTGCGGACCGCAATTGCGGTCCGCAAAAACGGAGCCATTCACTTTCATTGAACACTGACACCTTTCCGTAGCACCACGGAAGGGTGTCAGTGCCGTGGAAATGTTCCGGGAATTATGGAACATGTCCGTTCTTTCGCATTTTGCGGGCCGTGCTCCCATACTTTGTATGGGAGCACGGCCCGAAAATGCGGCTGTCAGTCAGCGGCCAGCCGTGCCCGCAAGCGCGGGCTGTGATTGAGGGCACGGTCGTGTGCATGGGGCCTGAGATAAGACATCAGGACCGGATTGGTGTCGGTCCCGATGACGTGATCACCATGATAAAGCTATCATGGTGTTCACAGCAAAGTTTGTTGCAGCAACAAACTTTCGTGCTGTTTGTTACAACGTTTCTCCTCCCTCCCTGCCAGATCGTTCTGAGACAGTGGGGGAGAAGAAGCTGTGCCGAGCAGCTGCTGTGTGTCTCGTATAAAGACACAATGACTGTGAAACACAAAAACACCTCCACATAGATAGTTTAGTTTAGGCAGCTAGTTATAGTTTAGGTAGATAGTACTCAGATTAGGGCAATAAATTAGTTAATTGATAATCAATTAGGGCTTATAATGTGTGAGTGTATATATATATATATATATATATATATATATATATATATATATATATATATATATATATATATATATATATATATATATATATATATATATAAAATTATAGCTATATATATATATATATATATTTATATACTGTGTGTGTGTGTGTGTGTATATATATATATATATATATATATATATACATGTCTATATTATATATGTGCATATATATATATATGCATACACATATATATACACATATACACACGTAATATATATTATATATAGACATATATTTGAAATTTGTTAATACAAAAAATTTATAATTAGGGATGTTATATATCTATAACATCATATAGATATATACGTACATGTAATATATACTCATGCACACATTTACTTATATAAATCTCTTCATATATTTTACACGTCTGTAAATTCTAAATACATTGATTCATTGTTAGGCTGTGTTCACACAGAGTTTTTTGCAGGAGGAAAATTCCTCCTGCAAAAACTGCTCCAGGTGTTTTTTGCACAGTGGTTTTGCAAAAACTCGTCAAAACACTCGTCGAGGTGTTTTCTTTACCCTCCTGACTGATTGAAATGGGGTTTTGGAGGCGGAAACCGCCTCAAGATAGGTTATGTCGCTTCTTTTTACCGCGATGCGTTTTTTTTGCTCACGGTAAAAAGGCTCGTCCAACTCCCTTTCAAATAAATGGGAGACATTTTCGGGCGGTTTTTTAAGAGTTTTGCAGAGCGGTTTCCACGCCAAAAAACTCAGTGTGAACAGGGACTTAGGGTTGTCCATAAATTTATTGATCAATGGATTAGTGGACTTTTTCTTTGTTACTTTTATTAAAACTGTTGCAAAAAATAAGTAAAAAAAAAAATACATAAAAAAATGGCACGCAAGTTATATACCACTGAAGAGGCATTTGCTCTCTTGGATTCTGATAGTGAATGTCACTTTTGGGTGGTTTCCGCTGTTTTGGTCCCTCCAGGGCGTTGCAAATGCGACATGGCACCGAAAACCATTATAGCAAAATTTGAGCTCCAAAACCCAAATGGCGCTCCTTCCCTTCTGAGGGCTGTAATGTGTTCAAATATAAGTTTATGACCACATATGGGGTATTGCAGTAATCAGGATAAATTCCTTTACAAATGTTGGGGTGCTTTTTCTCCTTTATTACTTGCGAAAATTAAAAATGTCTATGTTTCTTCAGAAGATTTTCATTTTCACAGACTAACGCCAATAAATTCAGCAAGAAACCTGTGGGTTTAAAATGCTCACTATACAACTAGATAAATTCCTTGAGGGGTGTAGTTTCCAAAATGGGGTCACTTTTTGGGGGTTTCCGCTGTTTAGGTACCATCTTCAAACCAGACATGGAGCCTAAGGCTGGGTTCACACGACCTATTTTCAGACGTAAACGAGGCGTATTATGCCTCATTTTACGTCTGAAAATAGGGCTACAATACGTCGGCAAACATCTGCCCATTCATTTGAATGGGTTTGCCGACATACTGTGCAGACGACCTGTCATTTACGCGTCGTCGTTTGACAGCTGTCAAACGACGACGCGTAAAATGACTGCCTCGGCAAAGAAGTGCAGGACACTTCTTTGCAACGTAATTTCAGCCATTCTTCATTGAAGTCAATGAAGAGCAGCTCAAGATTTACGAGCGTCAAAGACGCCTCGCATAATGCGAGGAGGAGCATTTACGTCTGAAACGACGCAGCTGTTTTCTCCTGAAAACAGTCTGTCTTTTCAGACGTAGAACGTAGCTAGCATGTGCACTAAAATATATTGTAGGGGCGTGGCCTGGCTGCTGACCGAGATGGCTGCATGAGAGGTTAGCTCCGTACCCGAGATCTTAAAACAGCGACGATAAAGATAACCAAGTACCTTCAAAGACAAGAATCAATCGTGGGAAACTGCTGCCGACATGCCTAAGAAGAAAAAACTGACGGCGAAACCGGAGAAGTTGATGGATTTCTTCTTCTCCGCAACATCAGAGAGAAGCCAAGATGGCGCGGCCGCAGAAGCAGGCACAGGCCTCGTGGTGTCTGAACATCCGACCGGACAAAGGGACGCGCGCACTGCAGCGAACATGCCGAGACGCAGTACATCAGCACCTCCCCATCCTCCGGTAATATCTCCAGCAAATAAGTGGAACCAAGAGGGAGAGGAGGGGAGAGACACGGCAACAGACTTACCAGCGAGACGCCATTCAAGAGAGCTCTCCTCATCGGCTCCGTCGTCACCATCCCCCATCAGCAAGAAGAGTCATGCCCAGCAGATACAACTTTCGTCTGTCCTCAGCAATGAGGTAAGCCACGATGTTATTCCAGGGATGGGGGTTCTGGAGACAGCGGACATGTTTGAGGGCATTCCTACATCCGACATGGCGCTTACTGAGTCCAGCATGAAGCACATGTTGCAAGCGTTGAGACGCTCATTGCAAACGGACATTGGCCATTTAATTAATCCTCTCCAAGTAGCGGTGCAGGAAGTGGATCAAAGGGTTCACGCTGTGGAATCCAAGATGGGAGAATTTGCAAGCTCACATAATAATTTAATTGATGCACATTACCAAATGGAATCAGAAGTGCAGTTTCTCCGCACCAAGGTGGCAGATCTGGAGGACAGGTCAAGGAGAAACAACATCAAATTTAGGGGTATACCTGAAAATGTAGCCCCCCAAGAGTTGGAGCAATTTATTCAAAAGTTTATACATGTTATGCTTCCCACATGTCGACCATCTGATATGCTGATAGACAGAGCTCATAGAGTCCCTCGCCCTAGACACCTGGAAGAATCAATACCTAGAGATGTATTAGCTCGGATCCATTTTTATCAGACCAAAGAGAATTTAATGGCGGCGACAAGAAAGCTAGGAAATCTACCAGAGCCCTACCGGAAGCTAATGTTATTTACGGATCTATCAGCGGCAACGCTTCAACTTCGTCGACAACTGAATCCGATTACTGCGGTATTGAGAGAAAACAAGATTGTATATAAGTGGGGATTTCCGGTGCGGCTGATTATATCCAGTAATAACGAATTCCACATCGTTAGGAATATGGAAGAAGGGATGGCCTTATTACGCAAGTGGAATTTACAAGCGCCGAATGCAGAGCCAACACAACGACAAATTCCGAGACCGATATCGGATGGATGGCAGTCCGCAAAACAGAGGAGAAGGGATAAGATCTGAGGTTCCTAAGAGAGATCTCGGGTAAACCGAGCGGCTATTTCCTGTAGACTCGGTACTCAGGGACAATGTTCTCTAAACCCGAAAATTTGAGGTTAGCTAAAATGCTAGACCTTTTTGTTTGTCTGCCCGCAAGGGCATTATACACAAAGTCATGGTTACTCATGATTATTCAAGTTTATTGTTTGTCTGTTTTTCCACAAAGTCTGACAATATGTTTAAGTATACGGAGGTCACATCATTATGTGAAAGTTCATCCGCTGACAGGTGCATCTCTAACATATATCAATCTTGTTGTATTTCCCAATGGTACTTAAAATTCTTTCCTTAAATGTAAAAGGGCTAAATAGTCCACAAAAAAGGGCATCCCTGTGGGCGGAAGCAAAAAGCCTATCGTGCGATGTCATATGTGCTCAGGAGACGCATCTTGTACAGAAGGATGCCCTTCGGATGAAGCATCCAAATTTCAGATGCGTTTTTCAAGCACACTATCATTCCAAATCTAGAGGGGTACTTATTGCTATGAAAGATTCCCTGGCTTTTCAACTTATTACTGAGGAGGTGGACCCAATGGGTAGATTTGTCATACTGGTCTGCTCCATTAATAGTGTAATATACACAATAGCATCTATATACGCTCCAAATAAAGGCCAAATAAGATTTGTGCACAAATTATTAAGACGGGTAAATAAGATCAAACAGGGGAGACTTGTCATATGTGGGGATTTTAACACTATATCAGATCCTGAGGTGGATACAACCTCTTCTGCCAGAGGAAATGTACCGTCACTGGGCAGAGTACTGTGGCAGAGGGAGTTGTATGATGTATGGAGAACACATCATACGACAGAACGAGATTATTCATTCTTCTCGGCAGCACACAAAACATATTCAAGAATAGATATGTTTGTAGTAGACAAAGAAAGTTTAACAAAAACTCAGGCGTCCACGATTGAAAACATCACGTGGTCGGACCATGCCGCCATTACTTTGTCAATAGAAGAGACGCACAATTCCAAACAGACATACATATGGAGAAGTAATTCATACATCTTAAATCACTCAAAATATAGACCTATTTTTGAAACAGATTTACAGGAATATTTTGAGGCTAATGTTGACTCGGTGAATGATCCATACACATTATGGAATGCCCATAAAGCTTTTATAAGGGGAACATTTATTAAGCTGGGACATAGGGACAAAAAAGTACGGAATGAACAGATAACTAAGCTTCTTGAAGAAATCAAACAACTAGAAGTACTTAATAAAGCCCAACAAACATCGGCACAAGTAGAGGCCCTGGCGAATCTTAGACAGAAACTCCGTACCTCTCTCCTTTTTCGCTATCAACAAAATTTAAAAAAGGTGAAAGCCAAATACTACTCCCAGAATGATAGAGCAACTAAACTTCTAGCTTCCCGGATCAAGATACAACATACTAAAAATAGAATTCCCTATCTGAAAAATAAAACAGAGAATGGTAAGCTATATAGCCCTATTGAGATTGCTAATAGATTTAAAGACTATTATGGTACGCTCTATGACCTGCGCTCAGACCCTTTTTCTTTCCCAATACTAGAAACAGAAATCCAACAGTTCTTGTCTAAATTAAAACTTAGCAAACTAACGGAAGAACAAATAGAGGAGCTGAACTCTCCTGTGACAAAGGAAGAGATATCTAAAATTATCGCTTCCCTTCCTACATTTAAATCGCCGGGACCAGATGGACTGGCAAATGACTATTACAAAACATTTCAACCTATTCTTGCCCCATACATGCAAAGGGTGTTTGAGAAGGCTATGGAGTCGGGTTCGTTCCCAAGGGAAAACCAGGAGGCCCTAATTGTAACATTGCCCAAACCAGGAAAGCATTCAGATGTTCCACAAAATTTTAGGCCTATATCATTACTGAATTCAGATCTGAAAATTTATGCCAAATTATTAGCTGTTAGATTAGCTCCTTTAATACCTGATTTGGTGAATCCTGACCAGGTTGGATTTGTCAAAAACAGACAAGCCCCGGACAACACCAGACGCATCCTAAACATTTTACATTATCTGGAGACGGAGAACATACCCTCCATACTGGTATCATTAGACGCTGAGAAAGCATTCGACCGGATTAATTGGATGTATGCGTTTTCGGTCCTTAAACATATGGGATTCAGGGGTAACATATTGACAGCCATTATGGCACTATATTCGGCTCCTTCAGCAAGGGTTTTTACAAATGGAGCTCTATCAGACACGTTCCATATTTCCAATGGGACCAGGCAGGGATGTCCGTTATCCCCCCTAATATTTGTCCTATCAATAGAACCACTAGCACAAGCCTTAAGAGAAGACCCTTTGGTTAAAGGGGTAAAGATAGGAGAGCGGGAACATACCGTTTCACTATATGCAGATGATGTGATCCTCACATTATCAGATCCAGAGGAATCTCTTGAAGCAGCAGTAGACATTATCACGAAATTCGGGCGCATCTCACATTACAAACTGAACACCTCCAAATCTCAAGTTCTCCCCATAAATATTGCTGGTCATTCACTTTCTTTTATGAAAAATCGATTCTTTTTTGACTGGCAACCAAAAGGGATAGATTATCTAGGGGTAGTATTAACCTCAGCTCATAAGGATCTCTATAAACGCAATTATATACCAATGTTAAACATTGTTCAACTTGAGACTCAGAGAATTACTAAATTTGAAATTTCGTGGATAGGACGGATAGCAGCTTTTAAAATGATGCTACTCCCTAAGCTTCTATACCTCTTCCGCACCCTCCCTATCTCAATCCCTAAGTCATTCTTTGCTTCCATACAGAAGATTATCTCAAAATTTATATGGGCTGGGGGTAAACCTAGGACTTCATATACACTATTAACCAAAGATAGGAAAGCAGGCGGGGTTGGTGTACCAGACATATACCACTATTATATGGCCTCTCTAATATCTCCGCTTGTATCTTGGTGGCAAATGGACACCCACAAACATTGGGTACAAATTGAAAACCACGGAGCTCAGCCGTTTAATTTGAAACTGATGATGAAGGCTGCATACTGGAAGATGCCCATTTGTCTAAAGGTTTCTCCATTAATTAAAGCCTCCCTACATATGTGGTCAAAATTTCACGAGCTGTCAATACCAAACAATGTTTTAGATATATATTCCTACCCCACGGAACTAATGGAATTAGCGATCCCAAATTTAAATATGACAACATGGATCCAAAAGGGTATCACGGACATCTCTAAAATATATGTAAAGTCCCAAATTATGCCTTTTGAGAGAATATCGGACATATATGCTCTTACAGAGAAAGATAGATATAAATATATACAAATTAAACATTTTATGACAGTGAGATGTCAGGAGGAGATCAGAGGTAATGAACCTATCTTTCAGGTATTCACACAGCAAAGCAAAGGGTTAAAACATATATATTCTTTTATTGAGGGAAAAAATAAGTTTGGTAAGACATATCCATTTCGGGAATGGGAAAGAGATTTAGGTATTACCTTTGAAAATGAGGAGTGGGCCAAGGCGTTCAGATGGATTAACAAATCTCTAATATGCAGCTCGCATTATGAATCAGCAATGAAAACAATACTGAGATGGTATTATACTCCAGAACGGTTAAGCAAAATGTATCCAACATCCTCATACTTGTGTTGGAGGAGTTGTGGCCAAAAGGGTACCTTATTACACACTCTGTGGACATGTCCCTGTATTTTAGGGTACTGGAGAAAGATATTCAATATAATCTCGGATATTAGCGGGACAACTGTCATAGGAACACCTCAGGTGGCTTTATTATTTATGGAACTTCAGATTATCCCTCCGAGATACAGAGTTCTGATATGCAAAATATTGGTAATAGCTAAAATTATCTTGTCCAGGTATTGGAAATCCGATTACGTCCCATCAATAGAAGAAGTGATAATAGAAATAAATAATACATATCTGTATGAGAAAATGGTGGCATATGGATCACCGGCTCCCCAAGCCTTTTCGAATATATGGGATGCATGGAAAATAAATCCTAATTTTAAAAACTAATGGCTTCAATGGCTGGGGAGAACGGGAGGGGGGAGAACCTAAAGGTACTAAGTAAGATGAAATGACAAAAACAATCCGAGACAAAATTGTTAAAAATGTATACAAGATAAATGCTAATGTAAGTTTAATGAGGCATCTTAATGTCAACTTTGTGGACTTTATGTATGTTTATGTGTTATTTTACGTGTTATTCAAGGCTTCTGTTATGTTGAAAATATTACTTGACTGTATGTATGACAAATTGTGTAGTACTGTGCTTATGAAAACAATAAGTATATTGTCATGCTTGTTATATGTGAAAACTTTAATAAAAAAAGATTGAACCATAAAATATATTGTAATAAAAAGGAGGCTTCAAAATCCTCTAGGTGCTCCTTTGCTTCTGAGACCGGTGTTTCAGTCCAATGGGACACTAGGGCCACAAGTGGTATATTTTTAAATACTGCAGAATCTGGGCAATAAATATTGAGTTGTGTTTCTCATGTAAAACCTTCTGTTACAGAAATTTTTCTATTACAAATGAAGTTCTGCAAAAAAAATTACATTTGTAAATTTCACCTCTACTTTGCTTTAATTCCTGTGAAATGCCTAAAGGGTTAAGAAACTTTCTGAATGCTGTTTTGAATACTTTGAGGGGTGAAGTTTTTAAAATGGGGTGATTTATGGGGAGTTTCTAATATATAAATCCCTCAAAGCCACTTCAGAACTGAACTGGTCCATGAAAAAATAGGTTCTGAAAATTTCTTGAAAATGTGAGAAATTGCTGCTAAAGATCTAAGGGTATGTGCACACACACTAATTACGTCCGTAATTGACGGACGTATTTCGGCCGCAAGTACCGGACCGAACACAGTGCAGGGAGCCGGGCTCCTAGCATCATAGTTATGTACGATGCTAGGAGTCCCTGCCTCGCTGCAGGACAACTGTCCCGTACTGAAAACATGATTAAAGTACGGGACAGTTGTCCTGCAGCGAGGCAGGGACTCCTAGCATCGTACATAAGTATGATGCTAGGAGCCCGGCTCCCTGCACTGTGTTCGGTCCGGCACTTGCGGCCGAAATACGTCCGTCAATTACGGACGTAATTAGTGTGTGTGCACATACCCTAAGCCTTGTAACGTCCTAGAAAAATAAAAGGACGTTCAAAAAACTATGCAAATATAAAGTAGACAAATGGGGGATGTTAACTTGTAACGAGTTTGTGTGGTATTATCTGTTTTGCAAGCAGATACATTCAAATTTAGAAAAATTAAATTTTTTGCAAATTTTCTCTAAATTTTGGTGTTTTTAACAAATAAATACTGAACTTATCGACCAAATTTTTTCACATTCGTAAAGTACAATATGTAACGAGAAAACAATTTCTGAATCGCTTGGATAGGTATAAGCATTGCCATGCTATTACCACATAAAGTGACACATGTCAGATTTGAAAAAATCGCCTGCTTCCACAAGGCCAAAACAGGCTGTGTCCTGAAGGGGTTAATCAATTTTTTTCTGTAACACAGAAGGTTTTACCTGAGAAATGCAACTCAATATTTATTGCCCTGATTCTGCACTTTTTAGAAATATCCAACATGTGGCCCTAGTGTGCTAATGGACTGACAGGCCTCATATGCAAAGGATCACCTAGTGTATTTTGGGGCCTTCTTTTTGTTAGAATATACTTTAGGCACCATGTCAGGTTTGAAGAGGTCATGTGGTGCCAAAACAAAAGAAACACCCCCCAAAATACCCCATTTGGGAAACTACACCCCACAAGGAATTCATCTAGGGGTTTAGTGAGCATTTTGACCCCACATGTGTTTCATAGATTTTATTAGAATTTGGACGTGAAAATGAAAAATGTAATTTTTTTTCCAATAAGATGTAATTTTAGCTAAAAAAAAACACCAATGTCCACAAGGAATAAAGAAGAACAAGCCCCCTAAAACCTGTAAAGCAACTTCTCTGATGTATGGAAATATGTGGGCAAAAACTGCAGTTTGTGCACATGGCAGGGCTCAGTATAGAATAAGCGCCATTTGGCTATTGGAGCACAGATTTTGCTGGATTGGTTTTTCTGCACCATGTCGCATTTTCAAAGCCCCTGTGGGACCAAAACAGTGTAAATTACCAAAAAGTGACTCCATTTGGGATACTACACCCCTTGAGGAATTAATCTAGGGGTGTAGCGAGCATTTTGACCCCACAGGTGTTTCGTCGATTTTATTAGAATTAGGCAGTGAAAATAAAAGTTACATTTTTTCCCAATAAGATGTAACTTTAGTTCAAATTTTTTAATTCTCTCAACAAATAAGGTAGAATAGGCACCCCAACATTTGTAAAGCAATTTCTCCCAAGTACGGCAATACCCCATATGTGGTCATAATCTGCTGTTTTGGCACACAGTAGGGCTCAGAAGGGAAGGAGCGCCATTTGGCTTTTGGAATGCAGATTTTGCTGAATTGGTTTCTGGGCGCTATGTTGCATTTGCAAAGCCCCTGTGGGATCAAAACAGTGGTCACACTCTGCACCTTTGCCATTTGGGGAATTTCGCTGGGAAAGTGTTGTCCTGGTATAATACGGACACCCTCGCTTCCAGCAGATCTGTTTGGGCCCTTCCTGGTTCCCTAATTTTGTGGCCTTGATAAATCGCCTTTTGAAACAGAAGAAATTTTCCCGTTGGGCCTGCACAACTGCATTTTCTTTCCTGACATATTGGAGCATTAGGGTGTATTCACATCAGCGTTAGTTTCCGCTGAGGGGTTCCGTCGGAGGTTTCCGTCTGGTTAACCCCTCAGTGGAATGTCAAATGTAAACATCAGCTTCTGTTTTCCTCACCATTAAACTCAATGGTGACGGAAACTTAGCTAATGGTTTCCGTCTGTCACCAGTCGACTTCGCTATTGATTCCGTCCAAATCAACGGAACCCTGTCACAATGGTGACAGACGGAAACCATGAGGGAAACGGAAGCTAAGGTTTCAATTTGCCTTTCCGCTGAGGGGTTAACCCGACGGAAACCGCAGACGGAACCCCCCCCCCCCCCCAATGGAAGAGCAACGCTGATGTGAACAGGCCCTTAGTGACGGACATTCAGGTTTTTTTTTTAAGTTGGTTCACTAAATTTTACATAGCGTAGCTTTATAGTTTTAGTCTAAAGTTACTGCAGTATAATTTTTATACTACAGTTTTTTTATTACGAATACATAAGGTTACAAATTTAGCATCAGTTAGGCTTCGTTCACTGCTTGACGGATGCCACACTGATTGCAACGTGATGTAAAATATCTTGTTTTTTGATTGATCAGTTTAACGGATCCGTCAAAAAAACGGACACTTTCTCTCAGTTTGCCATCAGTTATACTCCGTTGTAACGGATAAGTTTGTTTGTATTGTTTTGTCTAGAAGGACTATAAAAACCAGAACAAATTCCAAGAACTTCAGTCTGGACAAGATATTTTCAGAGGAGAGTACATTCTGTTTCTGCTCCAGATTTTCCTGTTCTGCACTTTCAACATGTTTCCTGCTTATCTAATTTTCAGTTTTGATGTGTGGATCTTGAGGATGAGGAGGAGAAATTTGGAGAGGGAGAGACGGCGACGGAGATATTGGGTCCACTCCATAACTTCGACAAGGATGACCAGCGGTGTTTATTCTACCTTATACCGTAATCTCTGCGAACATCCAGACAAGTTTAGTGACTACCTGCGCATGAGTGTTTCAAGTTTTGACCATCTCCTGCAGCGTGTTTCGCAATGACTTTAGAGAGAAGACACTTCCGTAAGAGCATTCCACCAGATGACCGGCTAATCGTTACCCTGTGGTAAGTTTAAATCTTTAAAACAAAAAAAATTATTTAATGATTTATTTTATGGGCAGTGCTATTTTGCTGTAGATCTTCAAAGAGAAATTACAGCAAGAAGGAAAAGCAATGTATTATAAATGACAAAGAATATTTCTATAATGACACGTTTGATTCTTTCAACTGTGTTTTCTTAAATTTTTATTGTTTTATTCTGCGTTTTATATATTTTTCTCTTATTTCTGTTTTTCCTTTAAAGTTTTTGGCAACAGGAGAAAGCTTCTCATCCCTTCATTTTCAATTTAGACTTGGGAAGTCTACTATTTCATACATCGTGCGGGACACATACCAAGCCTTATGGGATGTACTACGTGATGACTATATTCCGCATCCCTCTACCCAGCAATGGAAGTTGCAGACAAGTTTTTGGAGGTCATGCAATTCCCAAACTGTGTTGGTGCTATGAATGGAAAACATATTTGGAAACAGAAGACTTCAGGAACTGGATCGGAGTACTTAAATTACAAGAAGTACTTTTCCATTATTGTTATAGCCATTGCAGATGCAGAATATCGATTTGTTGCTGTGGATGTTGGGTCATTTGGCCAAACAAATGACTCCAGCATATTGAAGAACTTTGGATTACCTTCACCAATGACATCTGGGAATGATGGACCTCCAATGCCCTTTGTTTTTGTTGGCAATGAGGCCTTTCAGATGTGTGGCAACTTGTTTAAACCATACGCCAGCCGTGCGCTCAACTACAAGAAGCAAATTATCAACTATAGACTTACAAATACAATGACAATGAATACAATGTTTTTTGGGTATTTCAGTAGATTAATCACACGGAACACAGTTTGTCCAATTTAACCCCTTAATGACCGGGCATGTTTGTACCTTAATGACCAAGCCAGATTTGTCAAATCTGGTATGTCTGACTTTATCAGAGAATAACTCTGTGAAAGTTTTGAATATCCAAGTAATTCTGACATTGTTTTTTCGTCACATGTTGTACTTTATTTTAGTGGTAAAAGTAGACTGATAAGATTTGCGGAAATTAATTAAAAAATAGAAAAATTGAAGAAATTTTGTAAAAATTACCATTTTCCCCTATTTTTAACTGCAATATGTCACATATGTACACACATACTGTACAATTTTTTTAATTAAATATATATTTCTATCTCTTTACTCCATTTTGGCAGCACTTTTGAAAAAATAAAATAAATTTTCAGCAATTTAGAGGACTTACAAATTGAATAATAATTTTATAAATTTTGAAGTACATTTTGTTTTCCGGCACCAAGCCAGGTTTTCAGAGGCTCATAGGTCTCAGAGTGATGGAAACCCCCACAAATGACCCCATTTAGAAAACTAGACCCCTTAAGGTATTTACCTAAGGGTATAGTAAGTATTTTGACCCCACAGTTTTTTGCTAAATTTAATACATAGCAGGTGAAAAAAAATATAATTTCACTTTTTTCATAAAAGTATCAGTTTGAAGACCAATTTCTTTGTAAAGCGACCATGAGAATGAAGAAACACACCACAAAATCTATCACCCTGTTTCTCCTGTTTTCAAAAATACCAACATTGTGGCCCTAATGCGCTGCCTGGACACACGGCAGGACCCAAAATGAAGGGAGCACCCGGAGGCTTTCAGGACTCATATTTTGCTTGAAAATGTTTTAGGCCCCAATGTACATTTGGAGAGGCTTTGAGCTGCCAGAATGATAGAAACTCCCCATAAACGACCCCATTTCGAAAACTAGACCCCTTAAGGTATTTATCTAGGGGTATAGTTAGCATTTTGACCACACAGGTTTTTCGCTAAATATATTGAAATTAGTCTGTAAGAATTAAAATGTACTTTTTTTCTGAAACAACATAGAAATTTTTATTATTTACAAGGAATAACGAAGAAAATGCACCCCAACATTTGTAAAGCAATGTCTCCCGATTACGACAATACCCCATATGTGGTAATAAACTGCTGTTTGGACCCACAGCAGGGCTCAGAATGGAAGGAGCGCCATTTGGATTTATGATTTTGCTGGAATGTTTTTCGGTGCCATGTCGCATTTGCAATGCACTGGAGGGACCAAAACAGTGGAAACCCACCAAAAGTGACCCCATTTTGGAAAAACCTTCAAGGAATTTTTCTAGGGGTATAGTGAGCATTTAGACCCCACGGGTCTTTTGCAGAGTTTATTAGAATTAGGGCGCGAAAATTAATATCAAAATTTTTTCCACTAAAATGTTGCATTTTCTCATTTTCACAAGGGATAAAGGAGGAAAAAAACAACCATTTTTTTATAAAGCAATTTCTCCCGAGTACGGAAATACCCAACATGTTGTCATACGTTTTTTCATTAGAAATGAATTAACCCTTTCAGGACTGATCCATTTTTTGCTTTCATATTTTAGATTTTCACTCCCCGCTTTCCAAGAGCCATAACTTTTTTATTTTTCCATCAATAGAGTGGTGTGAAGGCTTATTTGTTGCGGGACAATCTGTAGTTTTCATTGGTACCATTTTGGGGTACATGCGATTTTTTTTGATCACTTTTTATTAAATTTTTTTGCAATCCTGAGCAAAAAACAGGAATTCTGACACCGTTTTTTTAGGTTTTTTTTTTGCGGCGCTCACCGTACGCAATAAATGACATTTTTAATTTATTCTGCGGGTTGGTACGATTACGGCGATACCATATGTATATAGGTTTGGTCCTTTTTTTTAGCGTTTGCGCAATAAAATGACTTATTTATAAAAAAAAAAAATTCTGTGTCACCATATTCTGAGAGCCATAATTTTTTAATTTTTTAGTCAAAAAAGCTGTGTAAGGGCTTGTTTTTTGCGGGACGGATAGAAGTTTTTATTGGTACTATTTTCGGGTACATGCGACTTTTTGATCACTTTTTATTCTTTATTTAGGGAGCGGTGGTGACCCAAAAAATTGCGATTCTGTCGTAGTTTTTTATTGATTTTTTTTGGGGTGTTCATCGTGCGGGAAAAATAACATTATAGTTTTATAGTTGGGTTCGTTACGAACGCGGTGATACCAGATATGTGTACTTTTTTAACGTGTTCATTTTTTTTCTATAATAAAAGTCTTATTATAGGAAAAAAAGCATTTAGTGTTTATAGAACTTATAACTTTTATTTTTACACTTTTTTTAAAACATTTTTATTACTTTTTTTTACTTTTTTAACTTGTCCCACTAGGGGACACTTAGTCTTGCAGCTTTGATCGCTGCTAGAGTACATTACACTACACACGTAGTGTAATGTACTCTAAGGGCATGTTCACACGGCGGGGGTCCGTAACGGCTGAAATTACGGGGATGTTTCAGCCTGAAAACATCCCCGTAAATTCAGCCGTAACGGCATGTGCAGGCGCTTGAACGGCGCGTCAATTACGGCCGTAATTAGCGCTGCTATTCATTGGAGTCAATGAATAGCGGCTCCAATTACGGCCAAAGAAGTGACAGGTCACTTCTTTGACGCGGGCGTCTATTTTCGCGCCGTCATTTGACAGCGGCGCGTAAATATACGCCTCGTGTGAACAGACAAACGTCTGCCCATTGCTTTCAATGGGCAGATGTTTGTCAGCGCTATTGAGGCGCTATTTTCGGGCGTAATTCGGGGCAAAAACGCCCGATTTACGTCCGTAAATAGGCCGTGTGAACATACCCTTACTGTCATTGTGACGTGACTGTCACACTGACAGGAAGCAGAGGAGGAACGGCCGGAGGCTGTTCCTCCGAGGCTTCCGTGCATGGCAACCCGGAGGTCATTATCTGACCTCCGATTGCCGTGACAAGCATCGGTAGCCCCCACGATCACTTCGTGGGGGCTGCTGATGTGCTTCAAACCACTTAAATGCGGCGACGGCAATCCGTCGCCGCACTTAAGGGGTTAACTGCCGAAATCAGCGGCGATGGTCCGCTGTCCGGCAAGACTAATGTCTCAGCTGTCGGGGACAACTGTCAGCGCGGGTCTGTCACTCTGTGTTTACACAGAGTGACAGTTTGAAATGCGGACGAAAATGTACGTCATGGTGCGGGAACTAGCAGCCGACCATGACGTACATTTTCGTCCTTGGTCGTTAAGGGGTTAAGACCTTTACTTTATATGTTAAAATTAAATTATCAATAAAATGATTAATAACATCAAAACTATGAAGATTGTTTTTTTGTTTTGTTTTCTTCAATAATCAAAAGTGAAATTTTCAAATGTGTTCATGTTTTTTTCAAACAAAATTACAATATATAAAAACTAAATTTACCTTTATTCACGCTGGGGGAGGCAGATACATGCCTTTGTCTGCTGACCCCTCTATCTTGAGTTTCTTCCGTAATGCCACTCTGAAAAATCTTGCGCTCTCTGGAAGTACTACAGGAGTAGATTGGTGAGGGGTTTGGAGAGAATAAGAATCGGTAAAGAAGGAAAGAGTTGAGTGCGAGGTGTGGAAGGTGTAGGAAACGAGGTAGGTAGAGGAAAATGAGAAGATGGAGAGTGAGCAGAGGAGAAAGAGTGAGAATGAGCGGATTGAGAGTGTGAAGGTGGGTTGGAATGTGTTGGTGTAAAGGATTGTGAGTGGGGTTGGGAATGAGAGGAGGAATGTGCTTGGGATGGGGGATAAGACTGGGATGGGGGGCGGTGTAGACAGACAGTTTGAGCGAGTGTCACCCAGCACTCCAATATCTGTTCAGGTGTCATTTGCTCCACCCAAGGAATGAGAGTTTCGAAGAAATGATGACTAGTTGTAGGGAAATTTGTCACTCCCACGCCCTCCGAACGACGAATTAGATGTAAAATCTGCTCCCTAAAAGTAGTCAATCTGTTCATCTAATCTCAGCAAGGCATCCCTACAGTATCTTGTGAGATCCTCCCATTCACTTGGGCGTCTCCTACCAGGTCTCTCCCACCTTAACATATTCTCAAAATTTGTGTGAATTAATGATCTGCCTGTTAAGGCGGAAGAGGCTTCTGGTAGGGGAGCACCAGTGCCCTGAACAGACATTTGGGGGATAGAGGGGCCAGCAGAGTTGTCCTCTCTAGTGATCGCTTCACGAAGGACTTCAGGCTCTCGAGTACTCGATGTTGTCCTAAAAAGAAATAAAAATGAAATAAATATGTATAACAGGCTATAAGTAGTAGGATTCAAACTACTTGAACGATTTAGGTTGCTTATGCCATGTACCATGATTTGCTTGCACATAGTCAATAGTATTTTTTCTTTTTAATTTTTTTGAAATCGTGAGAATAATTACCTAACATAACAGGTACGTAGAATAGCATATTTAACAAAATTAAGATCATATATATACATATATGTGTTAAGGATCTGCCAGGCACAGCTTCTGTATCCACGCCCATAGGTAATCAGTCTGCACCTGCTTCTATGTCTGTGAGACTGACTCCATCTTCCACCACTCAGGATGGTAGGCTTAGGAGTGGGAGAGCCTATCACAGCCTGGCCAGACGGAGCTAGTTCCCGCCCCCTGTCTATTTATACCTGCCTTTCCTGTTCCTCCTTGCTTGTGATTCTTCTTGTGTGCTTTCCTGGCCCTGCTGCAGCTTCTTTGAATATTTGACCCTGCTTCATATTGACCCTGGCTTACTGACTACTCTCCTGCTCTGCGTTTGGTACCTCGTACACTCCTGGTTTGACTCGGCTTGTTCACTACTCTCCTGCTCTGCGTTTTGTACTTCGTACACTCCTGGTTTGACTCGGCTCGTTCACCACTCCTGTTGCTCACGGTGTTACCGTGGGCAACTGCCCCTTTTCCCTTGCTTCTGTGTACCCTTGTCTGTTTGTCTGTCGTGCACTTATTGAGCGTAGGGACCGTCGCCCAGTTGTACCCCGTTGCCTAGGGCGGGCCGTTGCAAGTAGGCAGGGACTGAGTGGCGGGTAGATTAGGGATCACTTGTCTGTTTCCTTACCCCCATCATTACAATATGTTCATAAGCTCGATGTAGATCTACAATATAGATTTTTAAAAATAGGGACCGGGATTACAGTGTGTATATTATTGTACATAGGAAGCAGTGTTTTAGTAGTTCAAATCTTGTATATAGCATTCAGTTTAGAACTTTTATTAATGGGTTTGTACAGCATTAATTACTTCTGCATAAAGGGCAGTATTATAGTAGTTATATTCTTGTACATATGGGGCAGTATTACAGTAGTTCTATTCTTGTACAAAGTATACAGTATTAAAGTAGTTATATTCTTGTATATAGGAGCCAGCATTACAGTAGTTATATTCTTGAATATAGGAGCCAGTATTGTAGCAATTATATTCATGTACATAGGGAGCAGAAATATAGTATTTATATTTACCCTTTCACCTATGACAGCACCCCTGGAGGGACATCCCATTCGCTGGACAGGAAGCCTAAGGATATAAAAAAGGACACACCTCTCCACCCACCTAGTCAGGTTTCCGGTCCTCCGGATGGGATTGTTCTGTTAGGAAAAGAAGCACATCTCCATGAGTTGCAGACCCCCTAGCAAGGTTTTTACCTTTTCTCCCTAGGGTGCCTCTGGAAGGTGTAAGTCTCCTTGGAGGGAGCAACCTTAAGTCTGGGTTTGGTTACTCCTTCCTCTCCCAGTCCATCGCTTCCGTCCCTGGAGGTAGTTTTAAGTCCCACGAGGTGAGACCTTCCTCTGGAGGGAGAGCGGTTCTCCCAGGGGCCTTACTTGGTTCCCTAGTCGGGCCGGCACGCATGCCCAGTGTTGGGGGCTTTCGGCGCACTCTGTGCAAATCTTCCAGTCACCGCGACGCGTCACTTCCGGCAGAGTGACGCGCCCTATTCCAGGAAACGTTGGTTTCTGCGGCCCCAAAGGGAGGAGGGGCTCCAGGTGTCTGTAGCAGAGAACCTCCCCAGCCAATCCAAGGCCTATCTAGGCCTGAACAATATGGAGCCTCAGTCTCCAGCATCTCCTTCCATAATGGAAACGACAGGAGAAGCAACAGGACGCACTGACCGCTCGGATGCCACAAGATCCTCCAGGTCCTAGGGAAAAACTGGATAAAACCCGTAACAAGGAGTGTGCAGTTTGTAATACAAAAACTAGCAGCCTCTTAAAATAAAAGACTTTTCCAGAATTGTTTACATAAAATAATCACGGAAGAATCTACAAGTCTGGCCTCGAGCATTAAAGAGATTGTGAGGGCAGAAGTTAGGAACTCCCTAAAGTCCCTAAAGGAACAGAAGGATCTTCCATCCATCTTGTCTGGTCAGGTAGATCTATCCGATTCCTCTGCTGAAGAGGATTTTCAGCTAGAAAAAGATGAAGAGCTGAGCTCTTCAGATTATTCCTCAGACGAGGACGGGGAGGGGGATTTGTTCTTAGCAGAAGACGTAGACCAGCTTCTTAAAACCGTAAGAGCAACTATGAACATCGATGACCCCAAAGAACCTCGTTCCGCCCAGGACATAATGTCTGAAGGCTTAGGGCCTAGAAAACAGTGAAACTTTCCCATTCATAAGAATGTATGAAGCCTCATTAAAAGGGAATGGAAAAATCCAGATAGGAAAGTTGGTATTCCCAAATTTCTTAAGAGGAAATATCCCTTTGAGGAAGGACTGGGATAATGCCCCAGTGGCAAAAATATCAAGGAAGAATGCTCTTCCATTTGAGGATCTAGGCTCTTTATTCGATCCCATTGATAGGAAAGCCGATTACTACCTCAAGAGAACCTGGGAAGCTTCTACGGGGGTTTTTAAGCCAGGCATTGCCACCACTTGTGTGGCTAGGTCTCTAAAGATATGGCTAGCGCACTTAGAGCTCCAACTTAGAGATAAGACTTCTAGGAATCAGATCTTCTCCTCCCTTCCAATGTTATCTAAGGCAGCAGATTTGTTGACCGACGCCTCGGTAGATTCTATTCGCCTCTTTGCCAGATCAGCGGCTCTCTCAAACTCCACCAGGAGGGCTATTTGGCTAAAAACCTGCAAGGGTGACACTGGGTCAAAAGGGAAGCTATGTGCCTATTCCCTGCTCTGGTGATTATTTGTTTGGACCCCCGCTAGATGACCTATTAGAAAAAGCGTCTGATAGGAAGAAGGGGTTCCCTACACAAGGGAAACCAATGGATTCCTTTCATTCCAGGAGGCTTAATAAAAGACCTAACCCTAGGGGACAGGAGTCTAGGCCCTCAAAATTTCCTAAGAAAAACAAGGGCTTCCTTTTCAGGCCTCAAAACGACCCCAAAAACAGAGACCACCAGCAATGATGCCAGAAAGCCCATGGTGAGGGATCATCTATCCAGGTATTACAAAAATTGGGAAGAAATAACATCAAATCCGTGGATCCTAGGAATTATAAAAACTGGGTACGTCCTAGAATTAGGATCTCTTCTCCCAAACAGATTCTTTTCCACAAAGACCCTAAAGAATTTAGAGAAACAAGAAGTTTTAGAGGCAGAAATTCTGTCACTTATAAGAAAAGGGGTTCTAATTCAAGTCCCAAATGCAGAGGCAGGCCAGGGCTTTCATTCCCCTCTCTTCCTGGTGAAGAAACCAGAAGGGAAATACAGGGTCATAATAAATCTAAAGGATTTGTTCTCTTATCTGACATACAAAAATTTCATATGGAAGGCATTCCTTCTACTATAAATCTCCTCTCCAAAGATTGTGTGATGGCATCACTAGACCTGGAGGATGCATATCATCATGTGCCAATATGCAGTCCTCACCAGAAATATCTAAGAATAGCAGTGACCCTCAACAAGTCTTTGTTTCACCTTCAGTACAGAGTCCTTCCCTTTGGCATTTCACAAGCCCCAAGGGTGTTCTCAAAGATAATAGCAGAAATGACATATATCAGGACGAGGGACATCCTCCTGATTCCCTACCTGGACGATTTTCTAATAATGGCAGAAACATCTCAGGCCTGATCCAACAGATAAAAATAATTTGCTCCATCCTAACGAATTTAGGATGGAAGATAAATCTAAAAAAAGTCCAATTTAATCCCATCAACCAGATGTATCTGTCTAGGGATTCTGCTAGATTCCTCCAGGCAGATGTCCTTTCTTCCAGAAGGGAAGATCAATCCCCTGATAGACAGGGTCTCAGAGCTACAGTATATTTAGACCATATGACCTCTTTCAGGGAAGCTATGTCCGTGCTGGGCCTCATGACGTCACGCATCCCAGCAGTATTATGGGCTCCCTTCAGATCCAGGGCCCTACAATAGGACATTTTAAATCAGTGGGACAAGAACAGTCTCTCCCTAGATCAATCCCTCCACATATCATTAGCAGCCAGGCTGTCTCTCAGATGGTGGTTGAAAAGGGAAAACCTCAGGCGGGGCATCCCATGGATAACAACCCCTACTCTAAATATAACTACGGATGCGAGTCCTTGGGGATGGGGAGCTCAATACGACACCTCTTTTCTTCAGAGTCAGTGGGATCACCAAACCATGCAGAGGTCCTCCAACTTCAAGGACCTGGCAGCAGTTATTAAAACTATGAAAAACTCTATACTAGCAATTTCAGGTCAGAATTTAAAGATATATTCGGACAACATGACGAGTCATCAGTGGGGGACGAGATCTGTTCCCCTGATGGGTTTATCTTCCCAGATATTTTCTCTGGCAGAGCACCATCTGTTGACCCTCTCAGCTGCCACCTAAAGGGAATGGACAACCAGGTAGCAGACTTCCTAAGTCGAGAAAGGTTACGCCAGTCAGACTGGTCTCTGAATACGGAAATATTTCAGAAGATTGTTTACAGATGGGGGATTCCCTCAATAGACCTGTTTGCGTCCGGAGGAAACAGGAAGGTCAAGAGATTCTTCTCCCTGGATCCATCAGAAAACCCAACGGCAATAGATGCATTCTCCCAGTGTTGGAGTCAAGAGAGGGGTTATGCCTCCCCCCCTATGTTTTCTCCCAAGGGTGATCAGAAAATCAGGGAAGACAAAGCTTCAATAATCCTGATAGCCCCCTTCTGGCCAAAGAGACCATGGTTCACATGGTTAAGGAAAATGTCCTCAGACCAACCTTGGATTCTCCCGACTCTACCAGATCTCCTATACCAGGGCCCAGTCATGCAACCTGAAATTCAAAAGCTTTATCTGACAGCCTGGAGACTGAAAGGGTAATCCTTAAACAGAGAGGGTTCTCAGAGTCTATCATTTCTACTCTGCTAGCAAGTAGGAAAAAGGTTACATCTGAAATATATCTAAGGGCCTGGAAAGCATTTACAAATTTTGCAGGGGTGAACATAAATACTCTAACCAAACCAGATATCCCTTTGATTTTCTCCAGGCAGGATTAAATAAGAACCTCAAGCCCAGCACCTTAAAGGTTTATATATCCGCACTAAGTTTCTTCTTTGATTTCAGATTTGCGGAAAACCCCTGGGTTAGGAGATTCCTGACAGCCTCCTCTATACTTAAGCCCCAGATTAGATGCTCAGTTCCCCCTTGAGACTTAAATATTGTTATCCAGGTCATGACAAATCCACCGTTCGAACCAATAGACTCTATAACCATAAAGATACTGACACTCAAAATGACGTTCTTGTTAGCCATTACATTGGCCAGTAGAGTAAGTGAGATTCAGGCCCTTTCTGCTTTTTCTCCATATACTCTACCATTAGATCATTAGATGACAGGGTCATCTTAAAAACCTTAACAAAGTTTCTTCCTAAAATGATCTCTCTGTTTCATCTAGACTAAGAAATTGTTCTTCCATCTTTTTGTAATTCCCCGAAAAATCAGAGGGAACAGCATTTTAACTGCCTGGACATAAGGGGGTGCCTAGTCCAACACCTAGAAATCACTAAAGATTTAAGAACCTCAGAAAATGTGCTTGTCCAGTTCCAGGGTCCCAACAAGGGTTCGGCAGCCAGTAGATCCACTATAGCGAGATGGATTAAACAGGCTATACATTTAGCCTATGTAAGTCATAATCTCCAGCCTCCAGAGTTCTTCGGATCCCACTCCACCAGGGCTGTGTCCACTTCCTGGGCTGAGAGAGCAGAGGCCCTCCTAGATCAGATATGCAAGGCTGCTACATGGAGCTCTCCTCATACATTCCTCAAGCATTACCGATTACAACTGCATACAGCCTCTGACTTGGCCTTTGGTAGAAAGGTACTACAAGCTATGGTCCCACCCTAAATTTTGACTTCTATTGTACATCTCAAGGGGTGCTGTCATAGGTGAAAGGGTAAAAGATTGACTACTTACCGGTAATCGGTTTTTCATGAACCTATGACAGCACCCCTCTGTTACCCTCCCTAATAGCGTATACAGTCCTCATAAGGTTGAGTTCCAACATGAGTACAAAGGTATTCCTTGTAAATACTGTATATATGAAGGTGTGAGGTAATTCCACTTGGGTGGCGCAAAAAAATAAATAAATATATATATATATATATATATATATACTAAACTAATATATAAACTAAACTAATTCTCATCATGAGTTCTTTCTAAGACTGGGTGTGTGGAGAGGTGTGTCCTTTTTTTTATATCCTCAGGCTTCCTGTCCAGTGAATGGGATGTCTCTCCAGGGGTGCTGTCATAGGTTCATGAAAAACAGATTACCGGTAAGTAATCAATCTTTTTTGTATATAGGGCAGTATTATAGTCGTTATACTAGCCACCACTGGTATAGTGCGCCCTCCGAATGAAGTGGTCTGGTCAACAACCAACTGAAATACAGATTAATAAATAAAGATTAATTAATATTTCATTGTATCTAACAATAACTTAGTGTGTATGTATATATATATATATATATATAATTGTATATATAGCGGAAAAAGAATGGCGACAGCACACTGTGACACTAATGCCACCTAAACCACTAAATATAAATAAATATGCATTACTGCTAAATCTACTTATAATAGGGTGGTTCTTAGTGCACATTTTGATCAAAAAATATGAAGCGAGAAATAACGGAGATGGAGGAAAGACGCCAAGAAATTGTATCCGGAGGTCATGCCGTTGCGAAAAAACTCAAAAACGATGACTGATTTGCAGAGATGGCGTCCCCTAGCACAAGAGAGAAAGGCAAAGAAAAACAGGATAAAGAAGCAAAAGTAACCGCACCATCGGCACCAGTCTCCAGACTCAGAAATGCCGCCAGAGACTAGGGAGACCGGCAGCGAAGAGGAGGAGAAACCAAAAGTGGTAAAGAAGGTGGTGGAGGGTTATAATATCCATTTGCCTCCCACCTCGTAATCTGAAGGCAGCTCCGAGTCAGAGGACGAGCGTCCCACGGATGTGCTCACCCAGATCCAGGAGCTGGAATCCCCGGTATCAATGCAGGGATTTTGCTTCAGTTCGGAGCTGCCCGCTGAGACCGGCAAGAGGAAGAAGGGGAAGCGGAGGAAGAAAGCTGACACAGGACAGATGAGGCTGGTATACAAACTGCAGTCTCCCCTGCACTCCGGACCAGAGAATATCTCGGTTCGGGCTGCAGATCCTGCAAAACCCCCAGTTTCGGCTTCTGTAGTGGGCCGGAATGGGTAAGCGAGGAGAAAATCACGAGGCCAGGCGAAATGGCGCCAGACGCCGTTCTTTGTAAAGGGGGCGGTGCCAGTGCTGTCACGTTAAGGGGCGTGGTCCCAAGGCTGGCGGAAGGCGAGCCCCTGAAGCTGGCAAATGGCGTGAGGCAGCGGAAGGGGCGGACCGGAAACCGCCGGTGCGTTCCTGGGATTTAGCTGACCGGAAGTCAGCCAGCCATGCAACATCCGGGCCGGCTGATGAGACAGAGCAATGGTCAGCTGCTGCCTCGTACAGAGACGGAGCGGACAGGAGCGTTAAGCAGGCTGGTAGCCACCGCGCTTTGGAAAGGGGGAGTGGCTCTAAAACCACTGCCCAGGTTGGGGGCGGTTTAATAGTAATTCCGCAGTTGACATTGCCGCAAGGTTCTGTCAGAGATGTAACGCCTCCCCCTTCAGTTGCCATGGACACCACTGATGCGGAGGGTAGCGTGGAGGTACCGCTCATAACATTTTGCGGTCCCTCCACAAAAGCACATGATGAGTTTGTAATTGGATTGAGAATTGGCTCAAGGACCATATCCAGAGAGTTGTGGTAAATGATTCCTACTCTGAATGGTCCCCGGTAATAAGTGGTGTACCCCAGGGTTCAGTGCTGGGACCGCTATTATTCAACTTATTTATTAATGATATAGAGGATGGGATTAATAGCACTATTTCTATTTTTGCAGATGACACCAAGCTATGTAATATAGTTCAGTCTATGGAAGATGTTCGTGAATTGCAAGCGGATTTAAACAAACTAAGTGTTTGGGCATCCAGTTGGCAAATTAAGTTTAATGTAGATAAATGTAAAGTTATGCATCTGGGTACCAACAACCTGCATGCATCATATGTCCTAGGGGGAGCTACACTGGTGGATTCACTTGTTGAGAAGGATCTGGGTGTACTTGTAAATCATAAACTAAATAACAGAATGCAGTGTCAATCAGCTGCTTCAATGGCCAGCAGGATATTGTCGTGTATTAAAAGAGGCATGGATTCGCGGGACAGGGATGTAATATTGCCACTTTACAAAGCATTAGTGAGGCCTCATCTAGAATATGAAGTTCAATTCTGGGCTCCAGTTCATAGAAAGGATGCCCTGGAGATGGAAAAAAATACAAAGAAGAGCAACGAAGCTAATAAGAGGCATGGAGAATCTAAGTTATGAGGAAAGATTAAAAGAATTAAACCTATTTAGCCTTGAAAAAAGACGACTAAGGGGGGACTTGATTAATTTATATAAATATATTAATGGAACATACAAAAAATATGGTGAAATCCTGTTCCATGTAAAACCCCCTCAAAAAACAAGGGGACACTCCTTCCGTCTAGAGAAAAAAGGTTCAACCTGCAGAGGCGACAAGCCTTCTTTACTGTGAGAACGGTGAATTTATGGAATAGCCTACAGCAGGAGCTGGTCACAGCAGGGACAGTAGATGGCTTTAAAAAAGGGTTAGATACTTTCCTAGAACAAAAAAGTATTAGCTCCTATGTGTAGAAATGTTTCCCTTCCCTTTTCCCGTCCCTTGGTTGAACTTGATGGACATGTGTCTTTTTTCAGCCGTACTAACTATGTAACTATGTAACTATGATGCGGTGGAGAAAATAGAGGAGGGGCTAAAGTAAAAGAGAAATATAATAACATAGAGCCAGACCTGGTTAGGAATGTGTCAAATGTAAATAAAGATGTGATGGGTGTTGGTGGTAGAATGTGTATAGGTGATAGGGCTCAACCAGGGGATTAGGGGGGTCGGGTGCTCCCTCTAATACTGCTCCCAGCAGATCTTATGCTGGAGTCGTGGGGTGGGGACCGCCCGCTCACCCTTCCTCATCCTCAGGCCCCAGGGATGGTAACTTGCAACAATGTCTCCTGGAGGCCTTAAGGGAGGGGAAGCAGACCCTAACAGTAGGGGGTGTGCAGGGAGACCTATCCTCTTGGATAGAGAGGTACGGTCTGAATGCCTTCCAAGAGACGAGGAGAGATCAATGGTCGCTCCCAACAACCGGGCCGGCCACTGCCAGGAGAAATGTAGTCCATCTCCGGAGGCGTGGCAATGATGCGTGCCCTCCTAGAAAGAGGGTGGTGGAGCTGCTACTGGAGATGGGCTTCAAGGTGAGTGACATCTTTGCCTTGATACATCCTCATGGTACGGCTGAGTTTGACGTCAGCTTTGTTCACCCGGGGGGCCTTGAGGTATTCTGGGGCAACTACAAGCTGATGAAAAGCGAGCCCGGCTGGCGGGATTTTGCTGTACAAGCAATATCCCGCCAGAATGGTCTCAAGAAGATGACCGTTCTTACCCTTAACGAGTCACTTTCTTTCGTTGACATCATGACCTGGTTGAGCAGATATGGTGAGGTGGCGGAGATGCCAAGGAAGAACTTGGACGAATTTGGCATCTGGTCAGGGGCCTGAACATTTATGGTCAAACTTAAACGTCTGGAGCAAACTGTGTCCCACATTCCATCCTCCGCTTTTCTCGGGAGGGATCGTATCGTGGTCTTCTACCAGGGGCAACCAAAGCGGTGACCCTTGAGCGCGGGCTGCCCTGTGCAGAATTGCGCTCATTGTGGAGGGGTAGGCCTTCTGACTGCATCGTGTGACCAGGTTAGGTGTCATCTGTGTGGTGACCTAGGTCACCCGTTCAGTAGGTGTCCTCGCTCTGTGGTCAATGCGTTCTCCAAATCTGTAGCGGAAGAAAGTGGGGTGGCTTCTGCAGGTGAGGAGTCATGCGGAGATGGCGGAGCCCAAGGGCAAGTGAAGAATACCAAGAGAGGCCCCCTTCTTACCAGCGGAGGTTGGAGAAAATGAGAAAGGAAAGGGAGCGGAGAGAAGCCCAGGCAACTGGGGTGATCTCTGGCCCTGACCTGGACCCTGCCCCAGAAACAGATGCCCTTGGGGAGACCGATCTGAACGAGGAGATCAGGAGAATCTGGAGAGAGTGAGTGGCTGAAGACTCCCAGTCCTCCCAATATGAAAGTGTTGGTGAGGAGGAGAGAGTCAAGAACAGCTGGCTCTGCCCTGACCATGGAAGGCAGGACCTGCAACCCTCTGGGTCTCTCCCCCAGCCGCTACCAAGCCCTTGTGGATATTCCAGCTCCTCAAAGCGAGGAGGAGAGTGAGGTAGGGGTCTCTAGGGACGCTGAGCACCCTCCCTTGCAAGGTGCACTGGCCTCAGGGGCGGGGGTTACCATGGAGTCGGAGGATAAGGAAGGGAAGGCAAAATGTCCTGAAGATATGGACTCTTCTGTTTAAAGAAAAAGAGGAAAGGGGAACAAGTCTGAGGGGTCCTCCTCGGACAAAGAAAATCAGGGTGGGAAGAGGAAAGCTGTCTAACACAATCATCTTAGATGGCAGAACCCGCACCGTTGACGCTGGCATAGATTAACGTTGCCAGCATTAAGTCTGATACGGCTAGATTTGCAGCCTTTGATTTTCTTGGCCGAGTTAAAGCCGACATTTTGTTTTTGCAGGAGACCAGGCTGTCACTTTTGGCAGACATCGTAAAAGCTAGGAGGGAATGGCGACGCGGGCCCTCCTACTGGTCTCTTGCGGCTGAGCCGTATAGCGGTGTGGCGGTTCTTTTCACCATACCGGTAACATGCCGATGGATGATTGAGTTAGAAATGGGGAGGTGCTTGATCTTAGATGTTCTCATGAGGGGGCAAGAACTAAGATTAATTAATATCTATGGTCCCCAGACCAAGTGGGACAGGAAAAGCCTCTTCATGAAAATTAAGCCTTTCCTTTTTACGAGCAGACAAGTTATCTTTGGAGTGGATTGTTTTTTACTGTCGTTAGACCCCGAGACAGAGGAGTTTCCAGAGATAGACTGACTTATGATAGTGTAGCATTAGATAGCATAGTTAGCGATGCTCGCCTGGTGGATATCCACATCAGGCATACCCCAGGTCACTCGGGTTTCACCTATCGTAAAGGTAGTTGTAGGTCTAGAATAGACAGGTTTTTTTTGAAGGAGGAAGCCATCTCTTCACCAGTGTCCGTTGTTGAGGTGGAGTTCTCCGATCACTGTATGATTATTTTCTCTTTGAACATTGCAGAGTCCCTCCAGATGGGAAGAGGTATATGAAGGCTCAATTCTACTCTCTTGGAAGAAACGGAGATAAGACAGGCCTTTGAGGATTTTCTTCAGAGCCAGGTACCTTTGTTGGGTCTCAGTGGTACTAAGTCTTAGTGGTGGTAAATGTTCAAAGAACAGGTGGCAGAGTTTTTCCGCCAGCTCTCGTGCCTCAGGTCCATGAGTATGTATTGCCTATATCAGGAGATGAGGAGGAAACTCGAACATCTGGTCTCAACCGGAGGTAGTGGGGAGGAGATCTCCGGGGTGAAAGCTTTGCTTAAGAGGTGTCAGTATGATAGGCACTCATCTTTGGTTCTTGAGAGGGATTTCGGGAGGTACCGCTCGCCCGACCCCTACTGGAACTGTAAGATGTCAGTGAGTCGTAAGATTGTTAAAGGACTGGCTGATAGTACAGGCTCCCTGAAGAGATCCAAATCAGGAATCCTGGAGGTCGTCAGATCCTTCTACTCGCACCTCTTGGGAAAGCAGGATCTAAGCAGAGACGAGATGTCGGCTTTCCTGGCTGAAACCATTTCTGAGCCAAGGGTAGACCCCGCTCTCAGTGTTTTGATAGACTCGATCAAGGAAGAGGAAGTGGGACTGGCGATTGATGGGCTTGCCCTCAAAAAATCGCCAGGGCCGGATGGCTTAACATCCGAGTTTCATAGGACCTTTAAAGGAACCCTAGTTCCCCTCTTGACTGCGGTGTTTAATGATTGTCTTTCCTCGTGTACTTTGCCAAAGTCAATAAGGAGGTCAGCCTTGATCATTTTATCCAAGGGAAAAGACTCGACCCGTATTGAGAATTGGCGTCCCATAGCGCTGCTCAATATGGAAAGAAAGGTTCTTGCAAAGGTGCTGTTTAATTGGCTGGTGAAGTTTGCATCCCGGCTTCTTTTGCTGGTCCAGCATTGCTCTGTTCCAGGCCGCAGCACGTTTAGTGCTGTCCGCAGTGTCAGAGAGGCAGTGGAGCAGGGAAATTCTGGTCGGTGGAAGGAGTATATCCTGTCCTTGGACCAGGCCAAGGCTTTTGACCGGGTGGACCACGAATACCTCTGGTCGGTCCTTCTGAGGTACGGCTACCGGGGGGGGGGGGGGGTTTGTCAATTGGCTACAGACCTTATACACTGGGGCTGAGACTTTTGCGCTTGTGAATGGGTGGGTTGGAACCCCCTTTGAGGTTGGGTCTGGTGTCCGCCAGGGTTGTCCCTGAGCCCTTTGCTATATACTTTAAATATAAAGACTCACCAGGTTGAGTTGCAAGTTAGACGCCATTAACAAGTGTCCACGCACCTCATTGTATATAAGTAACATAGCAAACTTCATTACATCATAGAGAACTTAGAGAAAAATAAGTCATTACGCCACAAGGATCTCCATGGATCTCGCGGCTCAAGTCAGAATCCCGTGCATGCGCCGTGGACCGGAACTAGAGGACAGACACCGGAGCCCAATCACCATTACTGACTCAACCATATAAAAAGCATAACAATGTCAGTATTCAATACACTACCCCCTGAGGAAGCTAGATTAGCGAAACGCGCGTCGGGGCGCTACCATTTCAGGCTGCAGTGTGGGGCCACTATAACGTTCATTCTTATGGGTAAGCCTACCTTAATATCTCTTACGCTACAAACAGATCTATTGTGATCTACACATGCTATGTACACCTGACTTCCTTTCTAGCAACTTTGTTCTGATTATGACACTCTGGTCCTGATCTATTCTTACTATTTAAGCGTAAACTTGCTTTGTAATATTTTGTATCTGGCCAATTTTGAAACATATGGTCATAGATTGACCTTTTTGTTCCTTGTAATTTTTATAATTGTGCTGTCACCACCAAGTCGCAGTTACGCCCTTATTATATTACTTAGATTTTGTTACCTGTGATCTACATCAGACAGAGAACTATTGCCAGGGAACTCTGTTGGTGGGCTAGATACCCCAATTTCTATTTGCTTGAAGCCATCACACTGCTTTTCTTTTTCGGATTCTCCTTTGAATTTTATATATTAGTATTTTGTGTTGTATGTCCTAATAAAATTTGTACCTTTTTATCA